>NC_081300.1:40752166-41061250 GCF_030435805.1 Mustela lutreola
CTGTTTAATATTCCTGCTTTGTACAGTAAAACATTGGAAGGCTTATGTCGATCAAAATTTTGTTGCTTTTAAGTTCTACTCATTTGTGAAATAACCCCAAAGTCTGGGAAACACCAAGTTAGGAACATATTCCAATGAGTCTTTGAAGTCAAATAGACTAGGTTAAATGCTGGCTCCACTGTTTATTAGTGATGTATGTATGACCATGCTATTTATTCTCTTTGGGCCTTAATTTACTTATACGTAAAATGGGATTATTTGGGGGAGTAAACAAGATAATGAAAGCATCAGACCATGGCACGTTATACATTGTAAATTTTGGTTTTGTTAGTCTTCTTATTTTTAACACATAGACTCACCAAGTTAACCATGCTTTCTTCTAAAATGGACTTATCCACTGATTCCTTTACCCAAACACCCAAATTTATATTTAGAGCTTCAAACACCCTAATAATAAATGGGACAGTTAAATGGAGAAGGTTTCTTCTTAAGAATGGGCATGTGGCATCAACATTCAGAATAGGTATATATTTTGGATCTATACCCAAGACTGAATTGGATATTGACCTGGATATTCTCTACCCCCCAAAAATACATCAGAACTATAAAGTGTACAGTTGGTCCCAGGGTTCTAGAGGATTGTGAGACACTACAGCATCAAGACAACTCACACATACCAGTGTGTTCAAGGTCAGCCATGTTCAAAGCTGTCAGAATCAGTCTCTGACAGTGAGTCACAACTTTATATCTGTTTGGCACAATATATGAGAACAGAATAAAGGGAAACATCCAGAATTTCAGATTACTGTTCTCTGAAAAACCATGTATATAAGAAAATTGCACTGAATGGTGATATTAAAAATTTTTGAAGATATGAGTGCTTTAACACCTCTTGTGATAAGAAGGGTTTGTTTATGGACAGAAAAATATATTATTATAAAAGCCAAAGGATGTTTATGTAAGAGGCAGCAGAGAGAAACTTGGATATGCAGTATGTTTACCGTTGCTGTAGATGAGAACTCATCAGTCCATTTACATTCTCAGTCCTGTAGCCTTTGTGCCTTCCCATCAGGAAGGCCTATTTGTCGGGAAATATGGCAAATATCCTAACGCTAGAAGAAATTAGTGACATTCTCTATCACTTGGTTTTATTTTCTTTCAGATACGGCTGCTCGTCTTTTCTTTCAGGAGGACCTTCCATTTGGAACATATCAAGTACCTGTCAGAGTCACAGACAGACATGGTGTGTCGCTCATTACTCCACTAACTGTTAAGTTATGTGACTGTGTTACTGAAAATGACTGCACGCTTCGCACAGACCCGAGGATCGGCCACGGAGAAGTGAGACTCGGAAAGTGGGCCATCCTCGCCATATTGTTGGGCATAGCCTTGCTCTTTTGTAAGTCCCTTTACCAACTTGAATAACAGCCTTTGCGATAACTTTAAAGACACATGCTTAGAATCAGCACTGCTACCTGTAGCTGTTCATTTGTATATAGTTCTAGTTCTACTTAACACAACATACTGAATTTATTTATTGAAAGCACTGTTCTCATGTTATTGCATCACAGACATAAAATTCAGTGCAGAAACATGGCAGTGAGCATGTCTTTGTGGCATACCAGCTTAGAGCAGACTTTCTCTACAAGCCACCATATTTATATTTTCTGGAAAACTGACTTTGTGTGAGTCATCCTAAATTCATAACTCCATATTGTTTTATGATCAACTGAAGTAACTTCTCTCATCCTCCAGGTATCCTGTTTACCTTAGTCTGTGGGGGTACTGGGGCAGCTAAGCAGCCCAAAGTATTTCCTGATGATTTAGCCCAGCAGAACCTCATTGTGTCAAACACGGAAGCTCCAGGAGATGACAAAATAGTAAGTAGTTTGTTCTTTTTAAAATAAGTACAAAGGACAAATTGACCTAACCAACTATAATTATCTTTTCTGAGAAAAGTTCTTTTGAAATCAGGTAACTGACAATATATAAAATTTCATCTGTCCTATGGACTAGATAAATGATGTTGATTCTCTTGATGATACGTGGCCTTTCAATGTGGGCATATAGTATTACTTAAGAGTTACAATTCTTTAGCATCTCATTATTATTTCTACTTAAAATGTTTCATGACTTCAACTTTAGGTCCAGTCTTTTTTATATATTGAAACTGCTGGTTGTGTTATAAAAATATTTCATTTAATTATTCACAGATCATCAGCATAATTATTTTAATTTTTTTTCTGGCAACAGCAATAAAATGACTATGAGCTTTGATCAGTGTGGGAAGAACTTTAATGGAGTCTTTCTGGTTCTAATACGGGTTAGAAAGAAGCCCGAGGTCAAACATGAAATGACAATGCTAGCAAGTGACTACAGAGCTCCAACTTTGATTTCTAGCCTAGTACATAGATGAGGGACTTATAAATTTTCTATGGAAAGCATAATGATGATAAGAACAGGAAAGATTTAGAAAACAAAAGTCGTTGACATCTAGGAAGGTATTGGAAAAAAATAAAACTTAAGAGTTTCCCACAAAAACACAGCATAGAAAGTTAGTGCCCAGAGCTGCTTTGTTCTTATTTTCCCTGCTGATTAATTTTTCTTTATTGAGATTACAGGATTTATTATTGCAACTAAGATTTTTATGGCAACTCCTTTTTCTGTATTTTTGTTTTAGTTGAGGGGAACGACATTAGACACCGTAAAAATACTGATCGCCGTTTCTGTTTCTTGTTCTAGTCTAGTCTAGTCCCTCTCGGTGAATGAGTGAATTTAAACCAAGCAGGGTAAATTCACATGAGATGTTGATGCCAGAATCCTGATTTTGAGCTTTGAGATTTTGGAAGGATTTAAGAAATGAGCTTGTGCAGTATTCTAAGAAGTATTTATTTATTTATTTATTTAACAGAGATCACAAGCAGGCAGAGAGGCAGAGAGCCCGATGCTGGGCTCTATCCCAGGACCCTGGGATCATGACCTGAGCCGAAGGCAGAGGCTTTAACCCACTGAGCCACCCAGGCACCCCAGTATTCTAAGAAGTTTTTAAGAAGGAATATACAGTTAGCTTTCTGATTTGTCTCAAGGTGTAGACCAGTTGACATCTGGAATTTGCAGATGCACTGGACACTGTGCTCAGAATTGCCAAGACAGATTAGTTCTTGCCCTCAGGGAGCTTACCTTCTAACACAAAAATGTAGAGCATTATCTGCATGTTCGCTTCTGTATGCAAATTGTTTGCCTTTCAGTGTTCCACCAATGGTTTCACAACGCATACTGCGGGCTGTTCGGCTCAGGGAATTTGTGGTACCATGGGATCAGGAGTGAAAAATGGAGGGCAGGAGACCATTGAAATGGTGAAAGGCGGACACCAGACCATGGATTCGTGCCGGGGAACTGGGCACCATCACACCCTGGATTCCTGCCGGGGAGGACCGGTGGAGGTGGACAACTGCCGATATACCTACTCCGAGTGGCATAATTACACTCAGCCTCGTCTTGGTGAAGTGAGTTTCCCCGGTGTCCTACAAATTTATTTTAATTTCCTTTCAGCTTTCTAAATTATTTCAATTTAGTGGCCTGACCCTTGTTTTCAGTTAATTATTAATCTATTAATTGTAAAGTTGTTTTTCCTAATTTTGATTTAGTAATGCTGAGTATTAAGTGGAAATTTACTTTACCTCTCAGTTTGTTTCATTTTTCATTCTTACAGAAATACTGTTAGATCTAATACTTAGTTATTAGATATGAAATGTCCTATTTATTTGGTATAAGAACAACAGAAAAGAATTGTTATCCCAGTTTATGTGTTTATTTTTAAATATAGAGCTTATCTGTACAATATTTAAATTATTTTTTTCTATGATTTTGTGTTAATATTTCCCATGTGACAAATCGTTATCTTAGAAAACAGAAGCGTGGTACAAGGCAATTATAGCTTTATGGTCCCTAAGCCTATCTGGAAAGATCTGAGCCCACCTAAATTTGGGTTCAGTTTAATGGGTGCATCTCACTTATGAGATGATTTTGAAAGGGAAACTAATGATCACCTAACCTGAACCCTCGTATACGTGCTGCCACATATGTGAGTTTTTAGAGACATGCTGTAGAGTGAATTTATAGATGATTTATGATATAGACCAATCATGTGCATTTTTTATATGTAGGAATCCATTAGAGGACACACTCTGATTAAAAATTAAACAATGAAAGGTAAATCAAAGCCATTATTTTTATGTTAGTAAGTTTTGGTGTTTAAAATAATAATAATAAAATATATTGTGTTTCTCCCCTGGCAGAAGGTGCAACTGTGTAATCAGGATGACAAGCATGGACATGCTCAAGACTATGTCCTTACGTATAACTACGAAGGCAAAGGATCGGTGGCTGGTTCTATAGGTTGTTGCAGTGAACGACAAGAAGAGGATGGGCTTGAGTTTTTGGATCATTTGGAACCCAAGTTTAGGACACTAGCAGAAGCATGCATAAAGAGATGAGTGTGTTCTGATACGTCTGCAAAAGCCAGTGGCTTTATCTCCCTCCCACCCGTGCTATTTTCATTACAGCCCATGTTTTTTAAAAAATTGGATATGCTGTTTCAGGTTTTCCCCTCTTTATTCCAGTGGTATCTCTTTAAACATATGCATATTTACAGAAAAAAAGCTGTAAATACATATACAAATCTCCCAAGTTTTGCATAGTTATTAATTAGTTGTCTTCTACCCAAGGAGACCTACAGATAGAAAAATTAAAGAAGTCAGTGTTATTGTTTACATTTGGGTCTAATGACAATAGCCAATTTATTGTGCAATTGAATGTAATGAGTTCAAATGTGTGTCATACGCTACTTAAAGGATAACCTAATAGAAAATTGTAGAGAACTCGCTTTCACATTAATTAGTTGTTTGTACAGTGCTTGAAAAGTGCTATTCTCCTAAACATTGTAAAGTGTGTATATTGCATCCTTGATAATGTTTTATTTTTAGAACATTACCTTTCTTTCTAATGCAAAGGGAGCGTCCCAGCCAGGCCTTGACTGGTAATACAACTCCATTTTGGTAGAGTTTAGTTTCTGTTTTACTCTCTATAAAATCCTGTGCTGAATCTACGTTTCTCTGTTAATCTACCTTGACAGCAAAGTTTAAGTTTAAAAACTGCTTTAAGGATGTGTTTTTACTTCTGCAGGGTTTTGGTCCTTGGTCTCTCTGTGTTTCTTTCTCTCTCTCCCTCTCACTCTCTCTCTTTCTTTTCTCTTTATTTTTTAAATTTCTACTTGGGTTGGAGAATCTAAATATTTTTAAAAGCCACTTTTCTTCTAAAGTGAGTGATTCTGTTTGTGTTTTATGGTTTTATGTAAGTGTACTAGTCTCTGTTTTTCTTGAAATCAGTGTGATGCTGATGTTACTGTTTCAAGTATCTTGGTCATTGCTTCGTTATTTCCTCAACAAAGGAACTTTAACTTTGTCCTTGAAACTACAAGTAAGTCATGCTTTTATTAGATGCAACACCTGTTGCATGTTAAAATTAGAATGTGGATAATTAGTATATAATAGCGTGTTTACAATTCCTATCTTCAATGCAAGGATATAGTTTTTAAATGCGAAATAATGACGGTTTTTGAAATAAGCTTTGAGGTACAGGGATCGTGAAAGCTCTCCAGGAGTAAGTATTTTATAACTTTTTAGATGAAATGGCTAGTCTTATCTATGTGTTTAAGAAGTCGCTGTTGTTGTTGTTGTTTTCATATTTTAAAATTAGAGTTTTTAACAAATGTAGAGTGGGCCAAACTATGTATATTTTGAAACAATAAGACAAAATTAAACTGAACAGCCAACCAAATTCCAGGCCAGTTTTCACAGCTGATTTCAATGAATTTTCTATGTGTACTAACTACATGAACATTTTAAGTGTATTTTTGATAGTAACAATTGTTAATAATGTGCCTATCTTAAATTCACAAGTCTGGCTTCTAACAATTACTTTTAAAGATTAACACTAGGTAAATATTCCATAGTCAATTTTATCATTTTAATAGTTTTATTATTGTTCAGTCAATAATACTGTTTCTCAAAGTTATTTTAAATAAATCCTGTCTACAATGTTGTGTATTGCTAGTTATGAGAAAGTAAATCAAGTAGTTTCAAAATATTAGTGTAAGTTTGTTAATCATGTGCCCGATATGACCTCATAAGATTTTATTTGTCTTACTTTGAGCAGTGAGTCTATTCTTTAGAATTGTGTTCTATATTTTTCAGAATATTCGTTTGATGTGGAGAGATCATTGGTCCATTGTCATCACTACATGTACATAATTTTGCTATTCTAAAGGTTGTCATGCTATGGGATATTGTTTAAGTTACATGGTTTCTCTGTGTCCGTGTTTTGGTTTGTTTTTTTAAATTTCATCATAAAATGGGGGATAATAGTATAACTCCTTTCCTAGGGCGACTATAAGATATTTGAATAAAAAATAGTTTTTAAGCATGAAATTCATATAGAGTTGTCCACCTAAAAGGCACTCTCCTATAATACTAAATGATTTAATTTTTTATTTTATTTTTTAAAAAAGATTTTATTTATTTATTTGAAAGAGAGAGACCCAGGGGGAGAGGGAACATAAGCAGGGGGAGTGGGAGAGGGAGAAGCAGGCCCCTGCCGAGCAGGGAGCCTGATGCTGGGCTCCATCCCAGGATGCTAGGATCCAGATCTGAGCTGAAGGCAGATGCTTAACCGACTGAGCCACCCAGGTGCCCCACTAAATGATTTAAAATACGTCACATGTACAACCCAATTCATACTAACAATGATCAATTAAGAAAATAGAGTAATTGAAAGCTGTTTTGTTTTTGCTTTACTTTAGAATTTCTGTCAGTTGAGAATATGTCTCTTCATAATGATTACCTGATGACTGAGTCTTGTCTATCCAATGGTTCAGAACAGATATTGCAAAGATTTCTGAAGTATCTACAAAGGATTGCCTAATCTGAAATACTGTGAAACTATTTAGTTCCAGTTGGATGGAAAGCAGAATATCTACGAAAAATGGGCACTAATTCTAAAGCAGTATGAAAGTCATATATGCTTAAGATTCTTCCTGCCATGCCCTTCCTAGGCTTCTCTTCTAGCTGGAAAGGTTGCTTTTCTCAGAGACAAGCAATTGCTTGCCTGGGGAATTTAAGACAGTTGGCTTTCTTCAGAGTAACCCTGAAAGTTCAAAGACTCCAGAGAGTGCCTTGATGCAAATCCCACCACCACCCTTACTAACTGTGGGATTAAACTTTGAGAAGTCATTTAAACTTTGAGTCTAGTTTCCTCCACTATATGACCTTTATTTTCAAGGATTTTTAAGAGTCCATTTCATAGTTTTGTTGTCAGAGTTAAAAGCGTTAATTCGTTAAAAGAATTGGCACAGAAGGATCACTCAATATACATTAGCTGCTGTTATTATCATAAGAGAAGGGAATGCCTTAGTTGGGATAATCATAGCTTTGGTCTCAAGTCTCATTGTACCTTACAGCTGACATCTTGCCATGATGTTCCCATTCATCTTTCCCAAAAGCCTAACTGCCTTTTACCTGTGATGGTCTTTTTGGGAACTAGATGGCTTATAAATGTTTCCAGGTCTCTCCTTCTTGGTATTCAGGAAGCTCCATCTTATCCATAAACCACAAATCAGTGTGATAAATCTTGAGACTTAAATGAAAAGCAGATACAATTTCTAGTCACCAGATATTTTCTCCTTGAGAGATTTCCCTAAGAAATGGATGGAGCTACTTCAATGAGGGAAGCACTGTTAGTTCATTGCATACAGTCATCTAATGCCTTCCCAGTATAGCCATGTAAGGCCTTCCTAATAAAGACTGTGCTGGCATGAGAAGGTACATGATGAATTAGCTATTCTCCCCACCCACCCACTCTACTGCAAGACAAGATATGATACAGTTTTGAGCCGACGTTGGAATGGTCCAATGCCTGGAATGGTCCCATACCATACCTGGAAAATGCATCACATGATACCTGGCATGTGGTAAATACACAATACAGTTAAAAAAAAATTCCAGATGATGCAAAAGAACTTTATTATTCTAGTGAGTGAAGTTGTGTTTCCACTACTCCCAAGCTAAGTGTCCGTGAACATGAGGACCCCACCTGTTGTCCTCCATTCCTCTTCATATGTTCCTCCCACCAGTATCCCAGCTCAACTCGGCCTCACTCAGCTCAACAGTGGTTATGCCTCCAATCTCTTCCCTCTTCCATCCTTCTCCCTGCTGTCAAAGAACAAATAGCATCATGGCATACTCCTGCCTAAGGGCCTGCGATTTTAGAGGATAAATTTGAAATGCATATCACATTCTAATACCAGTTCTCCTATAAACCACCCCCTCCCCCAACACACACACCATTCTCTTATCTTGTGCCTTGCTCCTAACTGGGCCTTTTTGTGCAGTATCTCTACTCATTATCCATTTCTTTCTTACAAAAATATAACTTTTTAAAAAGATTGAGTTCAAAAACCATCTCCCTCTAGCCATATGACATTTATGTGCCTAGAGCACATGGCTATAAATTTTCACTTAGAAGTTATAGAGGTGTGTATGCATTCATACGTGCATGGGTGTGTGTGTGTGCGTGCATGGATGCATGTGTGTGTGTGTGTTATTATATGGAAAAGTTACCGAAGATGAAGGTGTTCCCATTTGTATGCACATTGAACTCTGGCCATCAGTGCATTCTGATGAGCCAAATTATATTGCCCAGGTCACAAAGGGAAAACAAAAGGAAGATTACAAATTAAGTTATTTGATTCCTAGCAAGCTACGTAACTTTCCCTTGACATAAATTTTCTATTAGAGATGTGATGTATTTTAGATTCTGCATTGAATTCTTTTTTCAGTGCTGGGGCATTGAATACCTAGAACATCAAACATTCGCATTTACTACTTAGAAAGTGAGGTTTTGGAATCCCTGTGGTGATGAGAGTGGCAGATCCCATGTCTACATTGTGGTTCAGTTTAGCTCATTCCTTCCTACCTCCTACCTCCAACAATTGTCTGACCTTCTCAGAACTAGCTACACCATGCTGAAACATAGTCCTCAAAGGTTCTTGTCATCTTCATCACTGTGTGCCCAGCATATAGAACAGTAGATTTTCCATAGGTTTGTTGAAATCTTTTTTGCGACCATCTTCTCATCATCAGCATGTTCTAACACTAGTGAAAATAAAATTTTGCTAAAGGGCAAACTACCTTCCCGTCCCTGAGGAAAAGCAACTAAGACACACTTATATCTTAGAAATTCAAGAAATGATTCTTACGGGTTTGCCAAATCCAAGTTAATTATTTATAAATTTTGAGAGTCAAGCCTTGACTCAAAAAGTATCTTGAGAAACCAGAAGCAAGAAAAGTGCAGATCTCAGAGCTTCCTCTGACTTAGAGTGGAACATCACTCTGTAACAGGACACCATGGTGCTCAAGAGCATGGCCAGGAGGAAGTTGAGAGTGGAAAGAAAAAGACAATTGTAGTTTTGAACCTTGGGAGACTGTGACTCTACCACACTGTGAGCTGGTAATGTGGCCTGAAAATAATGCAGAAGACAGAGATATCTGTTCTGCTGTTTTAAGGAACAGACCCACCCAGTGAATGGTGGTCAAAGTTAGTAAATAACCAGTCAGCTATGTTTCTGGGTTTTTGGCTTTCGGGAAACATCCATATGCCTTCTTTTATTTCCTCTGACCTGGATCTGGCTTTCAGTCTGAGAACTGAAATCTTAGTGAGATCCTATTTTTCCTTCCCAGGTGGGTCCTCTGTCCTCACCTTCCCCTGTCCCTTACTATCGCAATAGCTATAGAACAGTGTAAGTCACTTCTGCTTCACTTTTTTTTTTTAATAGAGCAGGTAAATGCATCATCCAGCTGCATTTTTAAATTAAACACACAGCATAGAGTCCTCATATAAAACCAAAGAAATAGTGTTGACAAGACAGGAAATGAAAACTAGTGCTTGGCATATAACTAGTATACTAAGTAGAACACTGTGAGCTTATTTTATTAAAAAAGACGCGGATCTTATTTTATAGAGGAGTATTGCTGTGTCATGGCTTTGGGACGTACTCTTTACTTTCAAACCTGTTGGGTATGTTTTAAATTCTAGGTACATATGAGACTAAGGAGAAGAGTCTCACTGGTGGCCCTCTGTGGGTAGTGACGGTGCAAAGGAAAAGTCCGGGGCTATTTTGTGCCACTGTAGCTCCTTTGTGACAGTACCCTCATGCCCCAGCAGGAAATCTGGACATTGCTAAGAGTTTAGAACTGTAGAGTTTCTACTAGCTGCCTCTTTTTGTTGTTGTTGTTGTTATATTAGGATGCAGGAGAGAATACAGTGCAGAATATTGTTTCATTGCAGTTGACAAAAATTAGAACAAATTTCCTGAAATATTTGCACTATTTTTTAGAGTGTGGTTTGCAGACCATCTGCATCCAATCACCTGTCGTGTTTGTCCAAGTAAACTCCCCCGTGGAATCAGAATCATAAGGACGACAGGGAGGAAGGATGGCAGCCTTCACTTTTCAATAAGCTTCCCAGGCCACTTGTCCATCCTCTAAAGGTTGAGAACTATTGATAGGGACTTACTGACTGGGTCTATGTGATGGCTTGGAGGTTTACGACACTCAGGTATTTTCAGTTTTCTTCTTCATATAGGATGCATTAAATGCTAGAATTGTACCAAAGAGTTGAAACACACAATTAGTGAAATTCTGTACTTTCAGTAAATGAACGATTTCAGAATGTACTGTACTCCATCCTTCCTACTCACCACGTGGAGGTGAACCAGAGGTATAATCTTAAGATATGATTGTGGGATCACGACAGTTAGTAAACAATCAATAAAAATTAACTGATTTTGCTACATAAATGTGGCTAGCCAATAAGATGCATCCAAATTATATGGCGTATATTCAAAAAATAAATTGGGATTGTCAAATCTCCAGAGACGAATAGGAGCAGAGAGGCCAAGAGTAAGAGCATCTGGTGACTCTGTCCATGAAGTGACAGCTGTTTGGCCGTACTCTGCTGATGTGTGGAAGCCGTATCAGGTAGGGTGACAGGTAATGTTCGTAGGGTGACCATCATGGCCAGGATGTTCAGAGGGACCTATGAAACAGGAAAAGGATATGCAGGAAGAGTCAAGAGTTTTCAATTTAAGGTGTGTTTCCATGGAGAGAGGGCCAGTTGGAAAACTTCTAGGAATCAAAAACATGAGGGGAACGCATAGGGAATGAGATGCTCAGTAAGCCAGAGGTGGAGGACAGGGGATGGTTGTCAACATACTAGCTTCAGTGCAAAATTACCAGTCAAATCCAATAAAAGGAATTTATCTTAAAGAAGTAAGATAATGGTACACGGGTGCCTGGGTGGCTCAGTGGGTTAGGGCCTCTGCCTTCGGCTCAGGTCATGGTCCCGGGGTTCTGGAATTGAGCCCCGCATCAGAGTCTCTGCTCTGCAGGGAGCCTGCTTCCTCCTCTCTCTCTGCCTGCCTCTCTGCCTAGTTGTGATTTCTCTCTGTCAAATAAATAAAATATTTAAAAAAAATAGATAATGGTACAAAGATCCCATATACATGCAAGAATGTTTGTCTCAGTGGCATTAAATATGTGGATAATTGGAACTAAATCAAATGTTCCATAACAGGAAAGTAAATGATTTATAATGTGTTATTGTGATACAGTGTACAACAATTGAGGGTAATGTATAAAATGAGCATAGGTACTGACTTGTAGTCAGGAAGACATGAATGCAAGTTGTAGTTTTGTTCTCACTAACTAGGTAAACTTGGAAAGTCACAGAAGCCTCAGCTTCCCTACATACAAAATGGGGATAAATGAAGAAATAGGAAAAAATAGGAATAAATGAAGAAATCGATATATAGTTCTATCTTAGTGTTTCACTCCTGAATTTATCAATAAATGGTAGCTACTGATATTTTTATGGTAATGATGATAAGGGAATGTCATGAAATCATTTTATTTTGAAGGCTAATTAAATAAGGGCATAAAATATAGTGTTAACAAAAAAGTAGAATAATCCTACAGTTCAGTATAATCCCCAATTCATTTAAATATCCGAATGTATGTAATATACTAAAATATTGAACAATAATCTCAAGGTGATGGGAATATTTCTTCATTATATAGTTCAGTGTTTCCATTTTTACAATGAATATTATTATTTATAAAATCAGGGGAAATTAATGGAATGAAATTTAGAGCAAAAAAAAAAACAAAGCTCATAAGCTTTAGGATTAAGATTTGCTGACCTGTGTAGAAAAACCGTAAATCTAAGCCTTACTATGTCAAGCCTACAATGAACATCTATCTTATACTCATACCAAATGACTGAATTGAAGCAAAAAAAAAAAAAAAATCATCATCTTACATTATTGTAACTATGTTTTAATGTTTTCTTTTACAAAGTTTTAATAAACATCAGTTAAATCCCTTTTTTGCATAACATACAGAAATCATATAAAGATCATTTTAAAAAACTTTCTACATAATAAAATATTTCTACAGCTCTATATGATTCTTTGCACATGAGGTTTCAGAAAATAAACTATAGGAAAAAGAAGAATTTGGATAGTTTCCTAGAAATCAGAACAAAGTTTAACTTGCAGATACAGTTTTGTTTTTGACAGTTATAGTTGAACATACCATTTCTTCCAAGAATAATAATAATTTAAACCCTGCCAAAACATTTTAATTTTAAGCAGAAAAGAAAAAAAAAAAAAACAGCAGTATTACTTTCAACCATTTTGATTTTGATTAACTCGTTCTTTTGTCTCTGTAAAATTTATCAAAAAGAAAGAAATAGGAGTTTAAAATTCTGGGGTTTTATCTCAACCTTCTTATTTTCAGGTAAGTCACAGAACTCCTTCTTTGGGTATCTGTCTTTCCTCAGTAAAATCAGGAGTTGTACTAGATTCAGCAGAGAATCACTTTCAGTTATAATTTTCTATTGATTCTATTTTATTTGATTAATTAATTTATTTTTTAAAGATTTTATTTATTTATTTGACAGAGAACACAAGGAGGCAGAGAGGCAGGCAGAGAGAGAGAGAGGAAAGGAAGCCTGTTTCCTGCTGA
Organism: Mustela lutreola; assembly: GCF_030435805.1. Lineage (NCBI taxonomy): Eukaryota > Metazoa > Chordata > Mammalia > Carnivora > Mustelidae > Mustela > Mustela lutreola. The sequence goes on from NC_081300.1 coordinate 40,765,306, forward strand.
GCAGAGAGCTGATGCCTGACTGGATTCCAGGAGCCTGGGATCATGACCTGAGCTGAAGGCAGAGGCTTTATTTAACCCACTGAGCCACCCAGGCGCCCCTACTGATTCTATTTTAATTGAAAATGAGCGAAATGGTAATCTAGCTTCAGTAAAACTTTGATTGTCAAACTTTTTCCAAGCCAAAGAGATTGTATTTCGAATGTCTGTGGTATGTGGGTTATATGCCAGGGGCAGGGCAAGGGGGCTTGGATTAGTTTGTTTTTAGCTCCATACCCACCTGAATCTGGTAAGTGGCTTGAGAACATGTCTCTAGTGGGCAAAGACATAGATCTCTGTCTTAAATCTGGGACTTTTGATCCTTTGTCTCATTTGTCTTCACCTGAACTGAATTCTTCAGGAATAAAGTGGCCAGTAATATTTCTGTAATATTTTTGGCAATTTCTAGTCTCTTGTAATATAGCCAAAGTTCTTCTCTTGAGTCTTAGCATTTGCATAGGAAATTTAAAATGACAATATCCTATCATTTGTTATTTAGGCTTTTTACCATGTTTCCTTCAAAGAAGTCTAAGACTTGTAAAGTTGACTGCTTAAAAAGGAGGAAGTGAATGGCCTCCCAGCAGATCTCCTGATGTAATCCAGGGTTCCCTGTGCTGATGGATGATACTGGAGAAAAGGGTGGCCCACATTCAAATGTCATCCTATTTGAAATAGGACAGAGTTCCATATAAATGCCATTTACATTCGAGGATGTTCAGTGTTGCAATATAGCATCTAAATAACGCTCTGAAGTTTCTGAAAAAGCGTATTTGAAAATGAGATTCATTTTGTTCACTTAATGGTTCTCTTAACATGCTAGTACAATGCTAAGATGATATTTAACACTATAGATGAATTTTCATATTTTCTTTTATTGCACAATGAGAGCTATGTAACTCCAAAACTAAAGGTATGATACTTTGCCTAAATATCCAGGAAGTTATAAGCAAAATCCAGAACTCAATGGTAGTAATTGACCCACTTCAGTTGCTTTACTGATACCTGATTTTTAAAAATCTGCATTATATAATTTAATTTTTTAATAAAGATTTTTAAAAATCCACTTTATGTAATATAATTGGATTAAATTTCTTTTTCAAAAGTGGGTGGGATTAACTTGAATTAAATAACCAAAATGTTTATCAACTCTCTTTTATTCTGATAATGTAAACCAGCAAAGAGAGAAGAAAACACTAAAATTCTTTGACCTGTGTGCGAAAATTTTTATATTTTATTTTATTTTTTTATTTATTTTATTTTATTTATTTGACAGACAGAGACCACAAGTAGGCAGAGAGGCAAGCAGAGAGGGAGGAAGAAGTAGGCTCCCTGCTGTGCAGAGAGCCCAATGCGGGGCTCGGGGCTCGATCCCAGGACCCCAGGATCACAACCCGAGCCAAAGGCAGAGGCTTCAACCCACTGAGCCACCCGGGCGCCCCAAAAGCTTTTTTTTTTTTTTAATATTTTATTTATTTATTTGACAGACAGAGATCACAAGTAGGCAGAGAGGCAGGCAGAGAGAGAGGAGGAAGCAGGCTCTCTGCTGATCAGAGAGCCGGATGCGGGGCTTGATCCCAGGCCCCTGGGATCATGACCTGAGCTGAAGGCAGAGGCTTTAACCCACTGAGCCACCCAGGTGCCCCGCCCCCAAAGCTTTTATATTTTAAATAAAACAAGTCATTATTCTAATTACTAGTAAGATAAATTAAAGATGTCAAACACAAAAGCAAAGATATCTGCCACCCTTTGGTTGACTAAAGAGTATCCCTGGTGACTTCTAGCCAACAAAATGAGGCAGAGGTGTAAGAATATCACTTCTGATACTGGATTACAAAACAACCGTGGCGTCCGCTTTGGTCACCTTATACCTTGCTGGTTTTGATGGAAGCCAGGTACCCGTGTTGTGGGCTGCCCTGGAGAAGATCATGTGGCAAGGAACTGATATCTCTGGCTTACTGTCATCAAGGAAAGCCTGTCAAAAGTCGCAGAAGTGAACTAAGACACAGATCCTGTGGAACCTTGAGATGGATGCAACCTCAGCTAAACACCTTACTATACAGTCTTTTATAAGAGCTCCTGAGCCAGAGACGGCTAAGCCACACTTATGTCTACCAAAACTGTGAGATAACCCGTTCTTGTTTTAAAACACTAAATTGAGGAATAACGCAGAAGTGACGTCCAACAGATAAAAAGAGGTGCATTGATAGATAACAATATGTGATGGCAATACAGTGTGTGATCCCATTTGTGTGAAATTACAAGGAAGTCAAAACTACTCTGTGACTGAAAGCAGAACAGTGATTGCCCCCATGTGAGGATGAGTATTGACTTGGGTGAAAGAAAAGCTCTATATCTTGATTTGAATCATGGTTAACACCAGTATATTACATATATATTTGTCAAAAGTTACTGAAATGTCTATTTGAGGTCTATGAATTTTATTCTATGTAAATTACACCTTAATAGAGAAAAATAAAAGGGTCCAGGAACATCATTGCTTGATCAGCTGGGGGAGGTAAATTAGGACCTACTCAGGTGGTATAGATCAATCACATGGTTGGAGCAAATCGATAACAAAAAATCTTTTAAAACTTTTTATATTTTTACAAGTTGGAAAAGCCAGAGATTATGAAATGACAAGACAATGATGTCAAATACATTAACAAACAATTTAAAACTTTACTTAGACTCTCTAAACAAATTGGGGTTAGAGTACCCAGGTCAGGCTGACATGTATTTTTGGTTTGTTTACTTTTCTTTATTTTTTAAATAATCTCTATGTCCAACATAGTGTTCAACCTCATGACCCTGAGATCAAGAGTTGTATGCTCTTCTGACTGAGCCCTCCAGGCACCCCTTGAATTCTTGTTATTGTTGAAGTGATTTTCTTCATTTTACTATATTATGTCGTTGCCAAAATAGTCTTTTTTGTCTCAATAGTGGCAAGGTACAAAGATTTTTGTGAACTAAAGAACATTGCCCCCTTTTGTTCAAAAGTAAAAGAGGGATTAAGGGGAGAAGTGAACTAGAGGCCTTTGGACAGACTTGGGAGAAAAAGACCTAGCATATTCCTGGCCAATTGCCATAATACAGTATGTCTTTCTGTGAATAGATGAATTTGGAAAACCGTCATGGGAAAGCCTAGAAGAGCAAAGCTCAGACCACCTTCTTCTCAGGGAACCATTTATATGTTATCACAAGGGTACATGACAGAAAATAAGATGTCCTTTGTCTTCCATTATGTCATAAAAACTCGTGTGTGCCTATCACTTCCCAGTATCTCCGGTGAGAGCAAACATGACTCTTAGGGTACCAAGGGAGAAAGGAAAAGTTGAGATTGGGCAAAACTGTTCTCAATTATTTTGGAAATATTATAGAAAGGCAGTCACCATAAAAGAGAACCGATGTCAAGGCCACATCCATACAGCTTGTTCCATCCCAGCTTCTTCTTGTCTACCCATCCTGGATGAGAGGAGTGTGGCAGACAGCGGTATCTCGTCTCTGCCTAGACCTGTGGAACAATACAGCAGTTGAGATCAGATAACTCATCATTAGATGGTTGAGAAGCTGTTCCTGATCATATCTGATTGCTGCTTACTGTTCTCTTGAAGAGGAAATAAAGAAGTTCTTATGGATGCCTCTGAGTTTAGAATCATTTATTCTGACATTTATAAAAAAATATGTTTATTACTTTGGGGGCCTGGCAAGGAGATTTAGATCTAAGATTCTCATTTTAAAAGTAAAGTATTACAGTTAAGAGTAGACCTTCCTCTGACCACTGTCTGAGCAGAACTTGGAATCTGGGGGAAATAACCAGTTTTATTGAACATGTTGAGAACTCTGCGAAGTTAGTAAAAAATGGAGGAGGAGTTCTAGTTGGCTCAGCCGGAAGATCATTTTACTGTTGATCTCAGGAGTTGGGAGTTTGAGGCCCAATGCTGAGCTTACTTGCTTAAATAAATAAATAAATAAATAATAATAATAAAACAACAACAAAGTAGAAGATGACAAAGAAATAGGTTTCTTGGTACATGCCCATATGCCTATTGAAATATTACTAGCCCTTCAGTTTTTGCATTTTTGCTTTTGCAATGGGTAGGACCCTTGCCTTAGGGTTGTTTAGAAGAGTAAGAATCTGGCATAGACTTACATAGGTACGCATAGGTTACCAGTTTGGAATGTGAGTAGCTTATAACATTGAAAGACAAACATAAATAAGACGCTTGAAAACTGCGCAAGAACCAATTTTTATGGTGGCATCAGTTAAATAATTTAGTAAACACAAAATAGCTCATTGGTAGAAAACCTCATCTAAAGACAGAAGGGCTTGGGAAACTGGGCAGGCTGAAAAGAAAAGACAAATCAAGAAAAATAAATCTTAAGCATAAATAATGACTAGATAATTGATAATACACTGAATTAATAGCATACATGAATAATAGTTGAATTAAATAATTTACTGCCCATAGGAAACCGGTGGGAAAGGCTCTTCCTGAGCTAGCATTTTGGCCGGGGGATACACTGCTTCCCCAAGCTGGTGTTGAGAGACTGTCCTAAACGTGTGGGAGATAAGAAGGCTCATGGGGCAGTGAATCAGAGAATGATGTGGAGATGAATGACACATGGGATCTGGAAGTCAGCCTACTCACACCTGTAAACCTACCTGCTTGAGCAATGCCCTCTGAACAGACAGAGGCACACAATGAGCTCCTGGGGACATGAGAATGTTCAGGAGAAACTACAACCTCACCCACTGGGTGGAGATTTCCACTCTGAAGAAGACTGAAGTGAAGAATTACAGGATGATTCCACAATGAGAGGGACTAAAACTTCACCCTGAGTCAGGGTTTTGGCCACTTCCTGGTGGAAGTTATCACCCATACAATGGTGGTTTGTTTTTTGTGTGGAAATCATCATTCCTTCTGGTACAGTGAGAAGTCACTGGGAGACCACTTACTGCCTTAAAAAGATCTGTTGGTAGAAGATATTTGTAAGGGAGTCTGAAGATTTTAGTGGAAGAGGAATAAAACTGTTAAAATAGTTCTTGATACATTAATTAGTAAAGACAAACTAAAAGGAGCTTTTCTGAGCCTGGCACATTCTAACTGGCTAGACCATTGTCACGGTGTTATTTATATTGGATAATTCTGAATTTGAGGAATGTACATGTCTGAATTTTGTATGACTGTTGCCAAGAGTAGAGGAAAAAGCCACACCTCTGCTCTCCTCCTCTCCGCTTCCCTCCCCCTACTCTTCCTTCGTCCTCCTCCTCCTCTGCCTTCTTCCTCTCTTCCTCCTCCTCCTTTTCTTTCTCCTCCTCTTCTTCTCCTCCTCCTCTCCCCCATATCCTCCTCCTCCTTCTATTTCTTTCTGCTCCACCTCCCCCTCCTCCTCCTCCTCCTCCTTCTTCTTCTTTGTCTTCTCCTCCCCATCCTCCTCCTCCTCCTTCTCCTCTTCCTCCTCCTTCTATTTCTTTCTGCTCCACCTCCCTCCCCCTTCTTCTTTGTCTTCTCCTCCTCATCCTCCTCCTCCCCCACCTCCCCCTCCTCCACCTCCCCCTCCTCCTCTCGCCCTCCTCCTCCCCCCCCTCCCCCCCCCCGCCTCCCCCTTCTCCACCTCCCACTCCTCCACCTCACCCTCTTCCCCTCCCCCTCCTCCTCCTCCCCCTCCTCCTCCTCTTCTTCTCCTCCTCTCCCCCCATATCCTCCTCCTCCTATTTCTTTCTGCTCCACCTCCCCCTCCTCCTCCTCCTCCTCCTCCTTCTTCTTCGTCTTCTCCTCCCCATCCTCCTCCTCCTCCTCCTCCTCCTCCTTCTCCTCTTCCTCCTCCTCCTTCTCCTCTTCCTCCTCCTCCTTCTTCCTCCACCTCCTCTTCAGTATTATAGGTTTTTCTCGACTTCAATTGCCTATTTATCCCCAAGTCTCCAGCAGTCTTTTCAAAGGACCAAAAAGTCAAGGCTGCTCTCAGTGGTGTTCTGGGAAATTAGCTGAGGGCCTCTAGTCACACTTTGGAAAGGTGATACAGGAAAAGCAGCATCTTCTCCTGGAACCTGAGTGGCAGAAGCAGAGATGGTTACTCCTGGAGGAAAATTACTGCTTGGTTCCCAAGTATGAGGAAGGAGTCTTTCTGAAAGAGCAAGTGGGTAGATTAAGGAGCGCTAATTTCCAAAAATAAAGTCTGCAAGTTCTCCTGGCATTTGAGCACACACATGTACAGTGTTCCTCACTGCTGGTCCAACAAATAATTTGCCCCAGTACTGCATATTACCATGACCATTTATTCAAAGCAGTATTCTCAAGTTACTATATCATGGCAGAACCGATTTTATGTCTCAAGAAGGATGATTTAAGATGAATCATTTACTTGGTTTTAGTTTAAGGTTCTTTTCACAAATTTCTCTTTCCATATTAGCAGGTTTACTCCAAACATCATACAGTTGCCCTGGCTGTATTTTATAGGCGTGTTTGGGGAGACCCACACTTGCCATGCCACCACCCACATAAGCCACAGAGGCAAGTAACTGTGTGAGATCAGCACCTGTTGGCATTGAGTTGTGCAAAGCAGGTTTCTCAGTGGGTCTGGGGTTAGCTCCTGCCTCTTAAGGTCATTACCCGATCTATGGCCAGAGGTTCCTCCTAAGTACAGACAACTCTTCTTAGTAAACTTAGGTTTGCTTTCTTCTGAAAATTTTATTTTATTATTTTATTTTTTTAAGAATTTTTTAAAATTTTATTTATTTATTTGACAGACAGAGATCACAAGCAGGCAAAGAGGCAGGCAGAGAGAAAGGAGGGGAAGCAGGCTTCCCGCTGAGCGGAGAGCCCGATGTGGGGCTCGATCCCAGGACCCTGAGATCATGACCTGAGCCGAAGGCAGAAGCTTAACCCACTGAGCCGCCCAGGCACCCCTTCTGAAAATTTTAGAACTTACTTGGGTTGCTGAAGTTTTGCACTTTAACCTAAAATCACTTCCCATTTTGACCCTTTATTATTGTTGCTCTTACCCTTCAAACTAAGAAATAACAAGGGAATACAATATGTTTCTTTTCCATTTTTGTACATTATCCTACTAGGAGTGACTTCCAACTGCTTCGGCAGTTTGGGAAATAGGGTATTAAAATAAAGACATTTCAGAATAACTCTTTATGCTTTACAATGTCTCATGATGATATAAAGTTAACTTTATAGAAGGATTCAGTTCTCACTGTACTCAAACTGAGGCTCATATTTTAAACAGATTTTCAACAAACTCATTTCATATTATAATTTACATAGGAAAAATGAAGGCAATTTTAATTTATCCTCAAGTCACATTTATAATTTTAACTGCCTATGATGATTCTTCTAAACTATAAAAATGCATTTCTCATTCGAATTTAGTCTAATCTACTTATGATGGGCAAGCACATGCTGTAGCAAAAGAGGGCATAACAACTCAGTGACTAAAACTACACCCAGTTATTCAGTATTCTTATTGCACTGAAGATTTGCAATATAAATGGAATATAAATATTCCATTCCATAATATAAAGCCAATATGCTTTCTTACAGGATTTCTGGAATAGGTTCCTATACCTTTTATTTTGTAGAAGCTAAAAATGGAAGCTCAGAGTAATTGTTCCAGAGTCACTAGGTTTAGCAATCTCCTCAGTCACACAGCACAGCTGAAACAACCAGATAGAGCTATCTTATGGTTTTAGGCATTTGGATGACATTAATGAACAGGTCGGACTCACGCAGATGAAACTGAAATCATTGAAAAGTAGGGCCACTTAGAATAGAGAAAAACATTTCAAAGACTTTTATTCCCTAAGTATGAAGGGAAAGCTGTGTGAAGACATAAACAGGTTGCGAATGAAGCTAATGAGTTTGCTAACTCACCAAAAGTGACGATTGCCTAACTGTAGTTAGTAACCATTTCTACAAATTGAGTAGAAGGTTCTTCGCCTGTTCCAGGACGAAATTCAACTCCTTAGCGTAGTTTGCTATAAGTCTACCTTTCTTACCTAACTCCCAGGCATAGAACTTCAGAGCACCAGGGGTTCTGAAAAATTCCCTTTCTGTTTCCCCATGAAGGAAACTGTTACCAGGTTCTCTAATGCTTCAGCACAGCGTTTGCCTTTTTGTCTGGAACAGGCTCTGCCCTCTCCTTTTCTCTGTTGGTTTTTTTTTTTTTTTTTTTTTTTTTTTCTCCTCTGTTGGTTCTTACCTCAAGCATTAGTTCTTAGTTCTGGAGGCTAAGGGTCCAAAAGTAAGGTGTTGGTCTATTTGATTTCTGGTGAGAACTCTCCTTCTGGTTTGTAGACAGCCACCCTCTCACTGTGTCCACACATGGAACAGAGAGAGAGAGAGAGTGCGCGAGCAATAGAGAAAGAAAGAGACAGAGCTAGAGAAGGGGAGCTCTTCTCATAAGGATACTAATTTCATCAGATCAGGAGCCTACCGTCATAAACTTGTTAATGTTAATTACTTCCTTATAGGCCCTACCTCCAAATACAGCCATATGGAGGTTAGCTCAACATACGAAATTTGAAAGCACACTGTTCAATGGGATCATCTATGTTACAGGAAAGCCATGATTCATTTGTGTTTCTAAAGGCAGGCTGGGGCCAGAGGTATCCTCGAGAGACTTTCCCTGAGGTCTTCGGTGGGGTGAAAATGATTGAAGTGGAGAGAAGTTTGGAGACCTTTCTCTGAGACTGGGAAAGCTCTTTCATACAGAGGCCTCTAGAGGTAAGACAGGATGTTCTTTTGTTCTTTCTTTCTTTTTTTAAAAAAGATTTTATTTATCTATTTGACAGATCACAAGTAGGCAGAGAGGCAGGCAAGAAGAGAGGGAGAAGCAGGCTCCTTGCTGAGCAGAGAGCCCCAGTTGCAGGACTCAATTCCAGGACCCTGGGATGATGACTCAAGCTGAAGACAGAAGCTTAACCCTCTGAACCACCCAGGTGCCCCTAAGACAGGATTTCTGATGGGTGCCTTGAATGCCTGAGAGATGGGACTGGATGCTGAGCTTACTGTCCAAATTTTAAGAGCCTGTGAGTCTAGGCAAGCCCCAGACTTCAGTCAAGCAGCCTGCTGGGATGACCAGGGCAGGATGAATGAAGGCCCTGGCACCTTTCCTGATTAATCTGGAGTATCTGAGGAATCTGACCTTGGAACTTATACATGAACTTTGAGGAGCAACAACACAGCCAAGGAGTTCCTTCTCAATCTGCCAAGTGGGGGATTTGAGGACACAAAATTTCATCTAGAGAGAAATGATGACAGAAATGAAAGCATTACGTGTTGTTGTAAGTGACCTCTCTATTAAAACATTTACCATGTTGGGCTGTAATGCTTACCTTTATTCCCTTCTAGACTTTGGGCTACTTGGGGCAGGAACTAGGTTTTGTACCTTCTCTTTCCTCTAGCCCCTCACTCAATGCCCCGGGAAACTGAGCCTTGATAGACGTTTGTTGAGTCATATTGGATTGCAAGCCTCCTTTTAGAGTAAAGGGTTTTGTGTGATAGATTTTCCTTTTAGGGCAAACTGAAAAATGGCACCTTAGTACAATTGCCGTGTAATTACTAAATCAACAATTCACATATAAGAAGAAATTCTGAGAGGGTTCATATAAGATCACCAAATTGACAGTAAAGAAAGCTCTAAATGTAATCATTCATATTTTAGGGATTTAAAATGGCCAGATATCAGAATTTCTTCCACTTGGTTTTAATTTCTGGTATACCAAATACCAGCTTATTCGTGTCTCTTGGGATAATTCTCCCTCTGTCCTTTATCTTACCGCGTTAGTCAAATTTGGAAAGAATATATACATGTTGTATTAACCAAGAGACTCAGCCCAGCATTTGATCAGAAGCTAGAGGGAGGCTCCCCTGATCCAATCACAAAGGTGTTCTGAAGGTGTTCCTGGCACCCCAGAGCGCCCGTGTTGGGACAGGGATACCTGCTGGCGGACTTGGTTCCTGCCGCGGGAATGCGCAATCCGAGCGGGATAGGGGTCCGCCCCGGGACAATCCGGGAGGCCTGCGCGGGGCGGACCTGGGCGGGGCGGGAGCGCCGCGAGGCAGACGAGGGGCGTGGGAAAGCGGGCCGAGGGTGGGGCTGGGACCGCTTTCTCGCCAGCCAGCACTCGGCGCTGGCCCCCGGGGAGCGGAGGGGCAGGCTAGGGCAGCTCCCCAGCTCCCCGCGTGATCAAACTTGAGAAATAACCAGGAGGGGCGGCCCGGCGTCTCCTGGGTCCAATCCTGTCTCTGGAGCGAACGCGCTCCCGGGCAGGCGAGCCTGACGGAGGCCTAGGAGACTTAAAGAGGAGTGGCAGCGAGGCACGCCCGCACCGCGCGCCGCCGGACCTCCGTGCGCTCTTACCTCCGGCCTCCTGCCCGGCGCCTGGGTTCCCCCTTCCCGCCCTGCGCCGCGATGGCCACCGCGCAGCCTCGGATCCCCCCGCGCGGAGCCCTCGGCAGGCTGCTGCTGAGCCTCGCGGTGAGTGGGAGCCTGGGCGGGAGCCGGGCCACGGCAGGGCTGGACTCGCTCTGGTCCCGCGGGGAAAGCGGAACCGGGGCGAAGCGGACAGAGAACAGACGGCCGCGGCTCGGCTCAGTCCTGCCTGACAGGACGAGCCAAATTGGGGCCCGGACGCGGGAGAGCAGAAAACGAGCCTTGGAGGGACGACTCAGGCTGAGTTTTGTGTTTGGGACTTCACGTCCGACGGTTTGAATTACGAGTGGCGCTCCGGCGTGGCTGCGCTCTCCGCTGGTCCTTCGCGGGCGCCTAGGGCTCGCCCTCTTCCCCTGGCTCCCCGGGCTAGGGATGACGATCGGGGCACGTCTGGGTGGAGAGGGACGAACTGTACTGGGTCAGGTATTTCAGGATCAATGAGTGAGTAAAAGACGTTGAGATGAGGTTCAAGAGGCTGCTCCACCCCAGGGTCGCCTGGGATGGCGACGTTAGTGAACGGAGGGGCTGGAATGGTGCCCTCGGTCCCCGCGTGGAATTAACTCTGAACACCGGCTTCCAGATTGTTACAAGCCTATCTTTCTAACCTAATTCCCAACTTCTGCTAAAGGCTCACCACGAGTCTCCCGGCCCTGGGCGAAGCGTGCCTGAGGCACGAGGGCGTGAGAAGGCTGGATCCGGACTAGGATTGGGCGGGGGAGAGGGGCTGTTGGGGTGCAGCGGAGAGGCTAGAGTCGGGGTGGGTGGAGGGGTGGGGTAGGCGTGGGTTTCAGTGGTACTTTGTGTCTCTCCGGGAAGGACTGCGCAAGCCCGGAACCCAGCTTCGGGTCTTCTGTGTCCTGGAAACCCGCAACTCAGAACGAGATTCACCTGGAGAGGAAATTAGGGATAATTCTCCGAGAATATGAGAGACATACAGCGAAAAATCCGGAACTCCGAAGGCGCGATTACGCTTCAGACTGGACCAGGGTTGCGCTCCGGAAGGGCGGTGGAGAGGAACCGCAGACCCACTTCCCCGCATTCAGGGATGGTCGTGGGGTCCCGCACAGGGAGGACCTGCCTAACTCGGGAGTAGGTCAGCTCTGGCTACAAGGATTCCTCTGCCCCCAAGCAGGGCGAGTGGATGGATCAAAAAGCCTTGTCTTCTCTTTGAATCAGCAAGTTATAAATTTGGGTTGGTACTTATGATCTAAGAAATGTTTATGGACAATGACTTGTATAAATGAGGGCGTTGAATTGCAAGGCAGCTGTTCCAACAAAAGGAGCTGATGAAATGACTCTTTACAAATGGGAACTGGCCTTAAAGTGTGCTCTTTTGTGATAAATTTGGAAGAATTTCCAATTTTTATGTTTAAAAGCATGAATTGAGTGTTTTCTCTGGGAAAGGGATTGGAGAATGAGGAGAAGAAACTGCAGAGGTACTGTGCTAGCAAGATCTCTCCTGTATTCCCTGGAGGGGAGGGTGTGGAATTCAAGCAACTGTCATGGTGACAGGAATGGCGGTGCAGGTGTTGGGGCGTGGCAAGGCAAGAAAGCGCGTGTCTGTCCAAATGGAGATAGCGTCAGCTCTAGTATTAGATATACTCGTTTAGGATTATTTTAAAAAACAATTTCCTTAAGTTTAGACTGAATGGGATTATCTGGAGACTCGAATACTGGAGAGTGTACATAGTATAATCTCTTTAATCCAAAACCCCCAGTGCACAAGTACCTTCTGTTTCTGCCCTAATGGGTAAAGGAAGACCTCTGTTGACCATCCACTGTATTTCCCTTTGACTCACAGGACCCAGTATAGTGTTAATGGTGTAACACTTTAGAGACAGTTTTCGTTTTATAGATACTTTAATGGATCTCTCAAAAACAATTTCTTGTTTGAAGTGAGAGCTCTTCAAAGCAAGTCTTTAACACAAAACTGGTAGTTGTAACAGGTTAGCCTTCCCACTCAGCTGTCCCATAAGCAAAAGCATCTTCCCATTTACACCCTTCTCCTGCATCTGCTTCCCTTTCAGAGCTCTCTGTTCTCAGTACATTCTAAACTACTGTCACAAAATTAATTCCCAGTAGCGCCCCCCCCCCCCAAAGAAAACAGCAGAGAAGCCAGGCAGGAACTAGAAAGTAAACACATCAGACCACCCCATTGTTGTTGAAAGTACTGAATGTCTCTTAAAACACTTCCCTGAATGCAACTAAAATTGAGAACGAATTTGCATTAGGTCAGTTGCTCATCTGTCCTACTACATTGCAAAGAATAGTACCTTTCAAAGATATGTTTAATATTGTTCAGCATACCCAAACCACTTTGGGAATTGTCATCCAGTATATTTTAAAGAGTATGTTCTTGAGCACAGTGAATCTTCAGTTTTGCTAAAAGGACTCTTCAGAAGGAATTTAAATAGTGCTTTCCTTTCTAGCTTAACATACTGTTTTCCTTTGGAGTATCAGAATCCTGTCTGCACCTGTGCTGACAAATGGGCATTCTATCTTTCCAGATTTTATTGCATTAATTAACAATAATGTGACTCCTTTAGCAGACTTGTTGTTGTTTTTCTTGATGACATTTGAGATATGAATCTTTTAAAAATAAGAGTACAATAATTTCTATTAATTTTTGCATTAGTGACAAAAAGGCTAAGGCAAACAAAAGAAGTAACTATTTTATTTATTTATTTATTTATTTATTTGACAGACAGAGATCACAAGTAGGCAGAGAGGCGAGGGGGGGGTGGGGGTGAGGGTGGGGGGGGGGAGAAGCAGGCTCCCTGCTGAGCAGAAGCCCCATGTGGGCCTAAGATCCCAGGACCCTGGGATCATGACCTGAGCGGAAGGCAGAGGCTTTAACCCACTGAGCCACACAGGCTCCCCAACTAGTTTATTTTAAAACCACCACCCTGAGAAAGTCAAAATTTTGATATCTATTTGATGGGTGCATTATAAGCTAGCTTTCTAAAAGGAGATTGTTGATGTTCATTTTGAGATACAGCTAGATCCTGAAACACCTTCTGAATCACTAAATATATATGTGAGCCTATGCACATTTTTGTGTCCTGTTGTAATCCCCTTGGTAGTTAAGCATTCCATACATGGAATCTATTGTCTCCTGCGGTTAATCATGCTTTCCATTTAACTAGAATTCCTGTCTTACAAAGAGTTTGGTTAGAAAGAAACTTATTTGCATGATCCAAGGAGTGAGAGTACAGAGAGCTCAATATTTTGATTTACCTATGAGCTGGTAAGAGTCTGAAAGGTAATATTTCCATTTTGCGGGAGGCAAGTGTCTATAGGAAAAATGACAGTTTTAAAATTTCAAAACTATTATGCTCAGCGAAGTTGATCCTGTTTATTTTTCAAACTTTGCATTAATTTCCATTGTTTAGCTTCTTTTCCCTCTTGTTGAAAAAGTGTCATTTTATAAAGCTTACCGGTGTATTCACAGTAAAACTGTACACAGGAGAAAAGTAAAACAATTTCAGATAACCCTTCTCATTTTCATTCTCCTTTTGGCATTGGATTTTCTTATCAGGATTTAATTATTTGTGTGATAAGCTTTCTATCACACAATAAAATTTGAATAATACTATAAAATGAAACAGGGTAAATTTTTCTCAGATCACATGGACAATACTTTATGTTATAATTTTTTAAAACTCAATTTGTTACATTTTCATTGAAAGTTCTGTAGCTCCAGGCTTTATAAGTCAGATATTTAAAGCTGACCTGGAGTATTTTCCATTAAAAGACAGTCTTTAAAAAAAAAAAAAAAGACCATCTTTTATACTTCAAATAGACAACCCATAATTCATTGATCTTAAAATTATTTTTGGATGTTGCTTGTTTTATTGGGCATTCTTCCATACAAAAGTTATTTTTAAAATACCTTTAAAGGTCATTAATTTGCCATTACTAATCAAATGGTGGCTTTACATTTTTATTTTATTTTCCGTAATATAGCCAATCTCCACAAATAATTATAGTGTCAAGAAGCATGACATAACTGAAAATCTATATATGAGTATGATCCTTTTCAAAAATTACATTAGTGAATTAATTGTACATTCTTTCTAATGATGTACTATATAACACAGAATATGAATGAGCTACTACTGTAAGCTCAGCATGTATAAATTTCACAAATATCATTTCAGTGAAGAAATCAAGTAGCAGATAATTAGCATATGACTGCATATATGTAAAAGCTAAATAAACCTGTATCTTCTTTAAGGACACATATACATGAGATAGAATTAAGCAGAAGTGGGAAAATAAATGGTTAACACAAAAATTATCCATTATTTTTAGTTGTGGGTTGTGGGAACAAAGAAAATACACCTGAGAAGAGGTATATAGAAACTTTGAAAATAGTAACATTCTATTTCTTAATTTAGAAGGTGAGCACCTTAGTGTTCATTTTACTATTTTTTAAAACATATGTACTGTATATATAGTGTGTATATATATATATAGTACATATGTTTTAAAACGTGTGTGTGTGTGTATGACCTTTTGTATTTATGTCTTACAAAGGATGTTAAAAGAAAAAAACAATAGAGATGATCAACAAAACCAAAGCTATTCTTTGAAAGTATACATAAACCCTGCTATGGTTGAGCAAGGAAGAAATAGAGAAACCACAGATAAAGCAATATTAAGACTAAAAGGAGACATAGTCATAGAGAAGACAGATCTTTTAGATAAATAAATAATAATATTAATGTATTACTTCAATTAATTTGAAAACAGAATGAGCAATTTCCTACAAAATACAATTTACCAACTAGCTTAAGGAGGTATGCAAAACCTAAATAGACTTAAAACCATTAAAATACTGAGTTAAAAGTTAAATGTCTTGACCCACAGACACCTTCATATCCATCAAGCCCAGGACTGTGATAGGTAAATTCTTTCATGATTATATGGAACATATAATCTCTCCTGTATATAAATTGTTTCAAAGAACCAAAAAAGTGGAATAGTATTTAACTCATTTTATAAGGATTTTATGATATTAAAGAGTTGTAACCTGATTTCACTTATGGACATATATTTGAAGTACCAAAATAAATAGCAGCAAACCAAACCAATAATATATTTAAAAGTTATCATGTCCATGTAATATTTATCTCAGGAATGGAAAGATGGTTTTCTATTATCAAATCTATTATTGTTTTGTTTGTTTGTTTTTAGAGAGAGAGGGTGAGAGAGCGTGCGCACGCGAGCGTGGGTACATGTGCATGCATGAGCCGGGGTTGGGGGGAGAAGGCAAAGAGAGGCAGAGAGAATCCTCAGCAGTCTTCACACCCAGCACAGAGCCCAATGCAGCTTGATGGCACGACCCTGAGATCATGACATGAGCAGAAATGAAGAGTTGGTCACTTAACTGCTGGGGCTAACAGGTGCCCTAGAAAACCATTATTGTATTTTTAACGTAGTAATGTATTTAAAGAGAAAACCTATATGTTTCAAAATAAGTGGGAAATTACATTTATTGTTATAAAATATTTTTAGTAGATTAGGAATGTAAGGGAATGAATTTTTTTTTTTTTAACTGAACCATACCAAAAAATCAACGAATGAAGAAAGACAGGAAGAAAGAAAGAATGGAAAAGAAGACAGGGAAGGAAGGGAGAGAGGGACAGAAAGAAGGAGGGAGGAAAAAACTAACTCTTAATGAATGGTGAAGTGGTAAAAGCATTATCTTTAAAGTTAGAAACAAATCCATAGTGGTCACTATAACTACTTTGTCCTATTCAGCATTCTACTGGAGGTCTTAACAAGCACCTATCAGATAAAATATGTAATAGCAATAATGAAAGAGGTTAAGGATTTGAAGAAAGAATCTGACTGCCATGTTGCTAGCTATAAGATTAGCTACATGTGAGATCCTAAACTATCTTCACAAACTACTGGAACTAGTAAAAGTAAACAAGTTTCCCAGATAAAAAATGTAGAAAGATTTTTTATGGAATTGGTTAGCTGGTCATAAGAATTTTTTGAGGGTAGGAAACTTACAAAGCAAACCTAATTTAAAGGAAGATAATAGGGATTGGGGTCACCATAACAAATACTTCTATCTGTAATAAGCTATAGTAATTAAAACTATATAGTTTTCATACAGAGATAAACACATATGCTGATGAAATAATGCGGAGGGCCCAGAAATAGATTCTGTTACTGGGGTCCATACAGAGGTTGTATGCAGCTTTATCGTTTTTAGTTAAGGGAAGAGTCGCTCAGTGATGGTTCTCTATAGTTGTCTATCCATATAGAAAAGGGTAAGATTAGATATCTACAGTGACTCACACACAAAATACATTCTTGATGAGTAAAAGATTAAAACATTGAAAGTAACTTTAAAATTTTTATAAGAAAATACCAGATAATACATTTATGACAGGGTAGAGGGGCAGATATTAATAAATAAAAGTATAAGCTAGAAGAAATGTTTAATGAAATTGACTACTTAAAAAAACTAAAGGAGGGGCGCCTGGGTGGCTCAGTTGGTTGAGTGTCCAACTTTTGATTTTGGCTCGATCATGATCTCGTGGGCTGTGAGATGAAGCCCTGAATTGGGCTCCATACTCAGTGCGGGTGGTTCAAGATTCTCTCCTTCTACCTCCTTTGTGCTCTCTCAAATAAATAAATACATAAAATACATGGGGGGTTAAGGGGGTAGGAGAAGAATAAATGAAACAAGATGGTATTGGGAGGGAGACAAACCATAAGTGACTTAATCTCACAAAACAAACTGAGGGTTGCTGGGGGGAGGGGGCTTAGGAGAGGGGGATGGGGTTATGGACATTGGGGAGGGTATGTGCTATGGTGAGTGCTGTGAAGTGTGTAAACCTGGCGATTGACAGACCTGTACCCCTGGGGATAAAAATACATTATATGTTTATAAAAAATTTTTAAAAAAAGGAAACTAAAGGAGATGCTTAATAAATTTGACTACTTTAAAACTGAACCACTGTTTATTAGAAGGATACTACTAAAAGAGTAAAAAAAAACAACCTACATAAGCTTACAAGCAAAATATATTTTAAAAAAAGACAATACATGAAATGATTAAATGAAATGAATGGATGATTTATGGAAGGTAAATGGAAAATTAACACAAGAAACGGTACTCAGTCTTACTAAAAATTAAGGAAATGCACATTAAAGTGACAGTTATAGAATTGGCAAAAATTAGAAAAGCCAAATATAATTAATCGTAGTAGAGGATTTGAGAAACAGAGGGATCTAATATTCTGGGGACAATATAAATTGATGTTAGTACTTTGGACAGCAACTTGGGAATTGAAGTAATATATTTCTGTCCTAATACTCTGCAACTGAAAAGCTGTTTATGACAGTGTCATTTGTAATAGAGAAAATGGAAAACAAGAATAAGGTCTGTCTCTCATAGGGGAATGAGCAAAAATAAACTGTGGCGAAGTTATAGAAAAATCTTAAATATATTCTTGAGTGAAAAATGCAAGTTGCAAAAGTATACATAAAGACACTTAATTGCACACAGTATCAGCTCCTATTTTATAGGTGCGTACATATATAATAAGAGCACAAAAACCTACAGAGGAATTTTGAATGCCAACAGAGAGAAAACTCTTCCTTTAAGAAGAGAAATGGAAATGGAGTAGCACATAGCCGTATGTGAAATTTTAATTTAAAAAAATGAAGCAATGGGGCAACTGGCTGGCTCAGTTGGACGAACATGAAACTTTTGATCTTGGGGTCATGAGTTTGAGCCCCATGTTGGAGGTATTGTTAACTATAAGCACTATACAGTAGATCTCTAGGATTTATTTTTCTTATCTGGAACTTTTTCTTTATACTGTATTGATGTGACTTTTTTTTACTTCTAGGTCTTCAGCTTTGCTTGTGAAGGCTGCAAAAAGGTGACACTTAATATACCTTCCAAACTAGAGGCAGACAAAATAGTGGGAAGAGGTGAGAAATTTCAAAACAAATGTTTTTAAAACAAATTCAGTTTATGCTGAAAAGAGCATATTATCGAAACATTGCCTTTTGGAATTAGCCTTAATCTATTTATACATAGATATAATCCAAGATAGTTTTAAATATATATTCTATTCTTTATAACTCCATTGAATTCTGTGGTTAATTCCCATGCAAATGTTCCAAATCCCCATTTTGGTGGTCATTCATGCTTTAACAGTTTAAAGATTACATAAAGGGTTACACGTAGGGGGCACTTGGGTGGCTCAGTCAGCTCAGTGTCTGACTCTTGATTTCTACTCAGGTCATGATCTCAGAGTCCTGAGATCCAGCCCCACATTGGTCTCTGGGCTGGGTATGGAGTCGGCTTGGGATTCCCTCTTTCCCTCTCCCACTACCCCTCCCTCCACTCTCCAGTGCGTGCTCTCTCTCTCTCTCTAAGTAAATAAATAAAATATTAAAAAAAAAGTTACAAGTGGAATGTAACACTTTCATTACCCTAGTATTCTAAGCATTAGAGAAGTATAGATAAGTGCTGAGAAAATCAGAACAGGTGTTTTTTTGTTTGTTTGTTTGTTTGTTTTATTTTTTTTAAATCAGTGCTAGCGCTGGATTGCGGAACATCACAAGATGAGCCATTCCATCCAAACTGTACTTAATGAGCCATTTTTACATGGAGAAACTGGGGGACTTTATAAACTTTCCCAGCAGCTGGGAAGTTCTGCCCAGGTGTTCTTTTCATGTGGTCTAGAAAGTATGAGAGGAAAGCATCATGTTTGTTTTGTTTTGTTTTGTTTAGAGAGATATAACTTGTCCCAGACATGCCAAATTTACTTTTTCAGCGAAGTGTCTCATATCTGGTTAAGTGCCTCATTTAATTTGTATTAAACAAATGTCACTTTAATTCCTACGGGAAGGAAGAAAAAAGAGGATGTAAAAGAGAGGGAGTGTTCCTTTGAGAATAGACAAGAAGTTATCCTTATGCTAAAAATGTCAAGATGAGAGAAATATGTTCATTGAAGATGTTCATTTCTTTTTAAATCAATGTTTCCATCTGTGACGGATGGGATTAAAGTGACAAGACTTTACATGGGTAGCAGTAATCCTTTGAGAGGCACATTCATTTAAGGGCACATTCATATATCCGTTTGGTTGTTGTTAAAACTGACAGTTGAAGAATGAGGTGAATTGGATACTTTTGATATAAGTTTCAAAACAGTACTGTTGATGTTTATATCTCATTACTTCTTACTCCCAAGAGGAAATCTCCCAGGGAGAGAAGACCCACATGCAGAGCTTCAGTGAGGAACCCTGGAAAGCTGAGACTAGGAACACAGAGAGAACCATGGGCATAGGGGGAGCTGGTTGGAGGTGGGAGGCCGGTAATGGGAGTGCCAGTGGGAAAATTTCAAAGAGAGACATTCCTTACTTGACTATTTGCCAAATTCATACCCCCTGTTGCTCTTTGGGCTCAGGTGTATAACTTCTGGCTGAATCTTAAAAGACTCACACTATAGTGTTCAGGGGAAAACCTTCCTGTTTGTTTATTCAGCTGTGTGTGGGGGCGTGGATATTGGCTTTGTCATGATTGCAGCACACACATGCCTCGTTAATAGGAAGATCATTTGCATAACCCTCTAGAAATATATAAAGGTCTAAAAACACCTTACTTGATACATGTATACAATCAAAAATTATTTTTTAACCGAAGGACTGTTTTCATTTTTTAATACATGTAAAGAATCTAAAATATTTGGTAAATGCAAAATGATTGGTTTATTTGATTCTACTTCTTGATTTTGAAGAAGCTGTATACTTTGTTTTAATACTTCTCTTTTCTTTTTGCATGTGTTTCTACTCTGCAACTTGGAAACTTTTGCTGGCAGTTAATCTGAAAGAGTGCCTCAGGTCTGCCGACCTTATCCAGTCCAGTGACCCTGATTTCAGAGTTCTAGATGATGGGTCAGTATACACAGCCAGCACTGTGGTGATGTCTGATGAGAAAAGATCATTCACCATATGGCTTTCTGACACCAAGACACAGACACAGAAAGAGATTAAGGTGCTCCTGGAACATCAGAAGAAGGTATTCAAAATACATTGATATGTTCAGGCATGTTTTTCATTTAAATCTTTAATTAAAAATTGCAAAGGGGGGGGCGCCTAGGTGACTCAGTCAGTCAAGTGTCTGCCTTAGATGGCTCAGGTCATGATCCCAGGGTCCTTGGATCAAGCCCCTCCCAAGGCCCTTTGCTCAGTGGGGAGCCTG
The DNA here is from genome assembly GCF_030435805.1 of Mustela lutreola. NCBI lineage: Eukaryota > Metazoa > Chordata > Mammalia > Carnivora > Mustelidae > Mustela > Mustela lutreola. The sequence goes on from NC_081300.1 coordinate 40,786,025, forward strand.
CTTCTCCCTCTTCCTCTTCCCCAGCTTGTGTTCTGTCAAATAAACACATAAAATCTTAAAAAAATATATAAAAAATTTAAAAATTGCAAAGAGGACAAAAGATAAATTAGTTTTTTATCTTTTGCGTTTCCTTCCCCTTCAGTTTGCTCTTCCTCCCTCCCCCGCCTCTGTCTCTTACGCTTCTCCCCCACCAACAGTGGCTAACCATTGGCTTTGGATTTTGCTTTGTTAAACCTAAATGGCACCTCCTCCAGGGAGGCTTCTTCTACCTCTAAAGTCCAACTAACTGCTTTTGTGTGTCCCTGTCAGTTTGGCTACCCCTCTTTTATAAGCATTTGGAATGCTTTTTATTTGTGCAAACAACTTATCTGTAGTTGCTTGAGGGCACGAGTTGATCCCTTTTGTGCTTATAGCCTTGATAATAACTTAACCCAGAGTCCATAGGTGTATGTTAAATTAATGTTACAACAGGGTTTCCAGTGAATAAGAGGCAGATTTCAAAAGTCGCAGTGATTCCGATGTTAAAATAGGATGGGAATCCTGCAGTGTGTGTAAGTATGAATAAAAGGATACGTGGCGTTGTACTGGCTGTCATTCGCTGCAGTTCTAGATTCTACATCGTGAGAAATGCCATTGTGAAGATCATCACAAAAATGATTAAAGGTTTAGACTGGATTACAATGAATCAGTGTTAAGTGAATTAATGAGAAAGTTAATTTAAATGACTATTTAGCACATTAATACATGTTCAGTAAAATTATTTCTTAATAAATTATCAGGAAATAAAATAGCTTTTTTGCACCACCATGCAATGAGATGGAAATCACTCAAAAGTTCAGTGGAATTTTTGTGATGGTGGAAATGTTCTATAATCTGCACAGTCTGATATGGCAGCCAAATATTAATGGCTAATGAGCTCTTGGCATGTGGCTAGTGTGACTGAAGGATGGCATTTTTAATTTTATTTAATTACAATCAATTTAAATTTAAATAGTCACATGTAGTTAGAGCTACCATATTGGAGAGGGCAGATGAGGGTGTTAAGGCAATGAAGAATGTATGTTTTCTTGCTCTGGTTCTCCTGAGTGAGTGAGGTTTTAGCAGAAAAGAACACTGTCTTCAGTATTATAAAGAGGACACATTGGCTTTCTCTATGTGGGGGTAAAAAGAAGAAAAACTAAGAGTGCAGTGATGATTTTCCTAACCTGAAAGTATGGTCAGTATTAGAAGGGTATAGAAAATGAAATTCTTCAGTTTATGAAAACTTTAAACTTTGGATGTGTTCTTTCTTCCCCATCTAATGCAAAAAGACCGTATTATCTGTCATTTAGCTTCAGCTTGGAGAGCTGTGAACTGAGCCTCTTGGGCAAAGTGAGGTTGATGGACTGTCCACTCCTTTGCAACAAAGTCAGCTGTGATACTTTTATTTATTTAATTTTCTTTCTCTAAATTCAGGTACTGAGGAAAAGAGATGCTAAAGAAACCGTTCTCAGGCGTTCCAAGAGGAGATGGGCCCCTATTCCCTGCTCCATGCAAGAGAATTCACTGGGCCCGTTCCCTTTGTTTCTTCAACAAGTAGGTTTTACATTCTTTCTGATTGGGAGTGTTTTAATTCCCAGAGTCTGCTTTGTTCAGGTTTTGTAAACTCTTGAGAGATTTAAAAGGAAACATATTTGATTGAAGATATTCATGAAGCGTAATCAAAGTAAGTAAAATGAGAAAATCACTAAAAAACTAATAATATGAAAAAGACTACAGCCATTAAAGGATGCTTATGAGCTTATTCGTTCAAAAGCCACTGGCTGTTGAGCCCCTGCTATGTCCCACAAAGGCACTGCTCTAAGTATGACCCTAGAAATAAATTTAGCCAAATCCTGGCTCTAGATTATGAGCCTAGTAAGAAAGGCAGAGAAAGAATAGGCACACAATTATGATACCGGGTGATGAGTGCTGTGGCAGAGACGGTTTGGGTGATCTGAGAATTCATGGGATCCATACCAAGTCCTGGTTTGAAATGTGAAAATCAAGAAGCTGCTTAGGGAATCGTCTTTTAGGACCTAGGACCTAAAGAATGGTAAAGCGTTGTACAGGTAAGTAGTTATGGAAGAAGAGGGAGGAACAGAGGGTGATGGTGAGCTCCTTAGTGGCTCCCAGGTAGCTCAGTCCTCCTGGTTATGATGAGGCTGGAGCAGGGAGATAAGGTTGAGAAGAAGCAGGTAGAGATCAAACCATGAGGGACTATGTGTGTACTATTAGGGAATTTAACTTTTTCATCAAAAGAAGAAGTTTTTAACCAGGTCAGGTTTACTTTTCATAAAGATCTAGATGGGCCGTATACAGTGAAAGGAGTTGCTGCAGTTGGGCTAGGGCCCAGTGATTGCCTTTTCCTATTGCTGTGCTTGATGTTTCATTCTGACTGTGTGACCTGTCTCCTCCCTTCTAGGGTCTTCCATGCTCCGGTGCTAGACCTTGTTTCTTATTTTCCAATTTTGTACTTGAAACACTCAGGAGGCATATTAAGAAATGGTTTCTGATTACCAGTTATACTGATCACAGCTAATATTAACCTCTATATCGCTAAGCCAGTCGCTACCTCTTGGTTCTCTTTTCCTTGACCTGTGTCCCTTTGACATTAGCTTACCCTTTCCTTCTCCTCCAAATACTCTCTTCACTGGGCTTCTAGGACACCACTCACCTAGTTTTCCACTTACCTCACTGGTCATTCTTTTCTTACTGAGTTCTGCTGGTTTTTCCTCATTCCTATGCCCACCCTTTCAAAACTTTGGAGAGCTCTAGGCTCAGTCTGTGAACCTTGTCTCTTGTTTATTTGTATTCATTCTCTTGCTAATCTCATCCAGTCTTACAGCTTTAAGTACTACTTTCTATTGGAGACTTAAGGCCTTATATTTCTGGGACAGACTGCCTAATTGATATTTCCACTTGGAAGCTTAATGGACATTTCATACTTAACATAGGCAGGGAAAAAAAGGTAGGGTATTCTCCTAAAAACACCCCCCATCTCAGTTAATGGCACCTCCATTCTTTCAGTTGTTGGGGTATTAGAGTCTCTTGGGTTTTGGTTGTAGAGAACATACTTCTCTCTCAGCAGTTAACAGGGATTTATTACACCATATAAGCAGTTGACAGAGTTGTTGGGAGTACTGAAGAAAGGAAATTTAGATTGAACTTTCAGGAATGAATCCCCAAGCTACCTTGCTGAATCCACAACCAGGGCACATGCTGTTTTCTCCATGATGGGACAGTCACTAATTCAGGAACTTATGCCACTAAGTGGCATAAGCATGACAGAGATTTATTTATTTTTTGTGAAAGTGTGATCTGGTAAAGAGATTCTAATCGGAAAAATTACCAAAGACTAGACTTCTTTCTTTTTTAGCTTGAACTCTACAGGTTCACGATGGCTCCTAATTGCGTCCAAATGGGGGAGCACATCCCTTCACTTTCTAGAGTACAGTTTAGGGCTTGCATATGTTATTTCTGCTCATATCCCATTGACCTGATCTTTTCATGTGGCCATACCTAATTGTAAGTGAGCCCGAGAAATGGATCTCTTTTGGGCAGTCTTGCACTCAGCTATAAATTCCAACACAAAGGAACATGGGCAGGATAGATATTAGGGGATATCCGCACCCTCTGACATAGTGTCATCTTCACACCACACATCCAACCTGTAGGCAAATCCTACCGGCCATACCTGCAAATTAGACCCAGGATCTATGCATTTCTCACCAGCTCTACTGCTATCATGAATTCTTGCCGTAACTAAATGGTCTTCCTGTTTTGTTGCTTACCCACCATGTTTAGTCTTAACAAAACACCAAGTATTACCTTTTTAAAGTATAAATTACATATTTTACGCTTGTCTAAATTTTCCAGTAGCTTCCCACGTGACTCCAAGGAAAAGTCAACACCGTTGGAATCACTTACGTGGTGTGGTCTCATGTCCTACTTCTTGCCCACTACCTTTCTCCGCTCCAAGCACTGTGGCCTCTCTACTGTTCCTTGAACACTTTGGGCACAGCCCTAACCCGGTCCCTTTGTGCTTTGTGTTTCCTCTGCCAGGAAGAATTGTCCCTGTTTATTCTCATATGTCATTCTTTTAATTTTTGCCAGTTCTCCTCCCTAAGAAGCATTCAAATTAACGTTCCTTTCACCAGTATTATCAGTCTCTGATGGTCTGGCTCCTGCTAAAAATGGGCATTATTGTTCTTTTCCATTTGCCAAATCTCTTGATGGGAAATTATTGTTTATTGTTTTTAATTACATTTTCTTTGGTGACTTTTTGTGTTGGACATGATTTTCATTAAATCTGAGGTTTAAAAAAGTCTTTTGCCAAATGCTCCTTACTGTTTTGTGTGCTGATGAAGTGATAAATGTGATTACTATTTTATTAAAAGTCTCTTTAAAATAAAAATGATAGAAATGCATAAGCTACATTTAAAAAATAACATTTTAACAGATTTTTAATTTAAAATTTTTACAAATTTTTTTTTTTTTTCCTCTTAGGTTCAATCCGACGCAGCACAGAACTATACCATCTTCTACTCAATAAGTGGGCGTGGAGTTGACCAGGAACCTTTAAATTTGTTTTTCATAGAAAAAGACACCGGAAATTTGTATTGTACCCGGCCTGTGGATCGTGAAGAATATGATATTTTTGATGTAGGAGTTTTGTTGATATATGTGATTTTAAATGATTAAACTACGTTTCTTCTGATACTCCATGTCCTCTTTCCTGTCTTCTTGCATTCTTTCCTTAGAGTCAAAGAAAATAGGTTGTGGAATATTTTGGAATATTTGCTCTGTTCTTTATTTTAACTCTGGTAGGTAAAAGTGAAGCAAAGAGGTTAGTTGTATTTGGATATAAATTCCAGTATATTTTCAAGAGTTGGTTTTGTTTATGAAATACTTTCTCTAGTTACACATTTTCCTCTCTCCAGGACATGGCCACCATTGATTGGAAGGGTCTTCGTCCCTCTTCTGTTCTGTTTTATTTATTTATTTTAAACTTTTTTTCCCATTCTTCCTTCTGCATATGTGATTCTCTGATCATGTCTGAGAACTAGATAAGAAAGCAAAAGTGGGAGACCAAACCCAATCAAGGTCAATAAGCCAGGCTTCTGTTATGAGTGAGCTTACAGTCAATGGGGAATAGCTCAGACTATTTTCACTGTAATATGGTCAGTTCTGTGGGGTCATGTGGTCCTCACTGTGGTGAAGGAGGGGATGTTTCTCCATGAGAAAGAGGGATTCTTTCCCTAGAGAAGGAAGGGATGGTGGTAAGCAGACATAACTGATGTTTACCACATGACATTGCTTTTGGTTAGAAAATTTTCAACTTGGTGTTGTAATCACGCTCTGAGTAGCAATACTCTATGTTGGCTGATTGAATTTAAATAAAAAAAAAGAAATACATTCTATTCGACATTATATTGTCCTTTGATTAATTGGCAGTGCAGAAACTGGTAAATGTGTTCTGTTAAAAAAATCTCTTACAGATATGTGATCTATTAGGCAAAACAATAAAAGGTCTTGTTAGTTGCAAGATTGAGAATCATGGCTTTCTTTAGGTAATATAATAGGGATCGTTCCCACTGCGTGAGTTTCATTGTTCTCCCCGATATAACGTTCTGATTATGGAGAGAATAAGAACTATACTCTGAGTCTAATGGATAGAGTTGTCTCTGACTTGACTGTACTTTGGAGTTTTATTTCAAGTGCATTTTTAACCAAATACTGAATTCCTCTTACAGCACTTAAAAGTGTTCTCCTATTTGATGCTTTGATGATTAAAAAAGAATTGAAGAGAATTTTTTAAGTCATTAATTACTGAAAAGATTTGCAGAGAAGGTAGCAGATTAAAGCATAGTGTTCTCTCTTGCTAGAGTCAAGCATTAATGGACTATTGGCTTTGCTTTTTCCTGTTTTCCAGTTGATTGCCTATGCCTCGACTGCGGATGGGTATTCAGCAGACTTACCTCTTCCACTGCCCATCAGAGTGGAGGATGAAAATGACAACCACCCTATTTTCACAGAAGCTGTTTATAATTTTGAAGTTCCAGAAAGTAGCAGAGTTGGTAAGATAATTTTTTTTAATTGAACTTTTCTGTATGTGCTTTCTTTTGCCATTTATATTTTTTTCTCCTAGGAAATGTATGTTCATTTCCTTTGCTCTTACTTTCCTTGGTGTTTATTTTGCTCTTAACTGTTTTTTAAATCTAGTTAAAAATGCTTTTTACATAGTAAGGATACTAACCTATTGTCACCTTGCCAATATTTTCCCAGTGTATTGTTGCTTTTCAATTCTGTTTAAAGCTGCTTTTTTGAGGTAAAGAAGTTCAGGATTTCCATTTAGTTAAATCTGTCCTTCCTTAGACCCATAAAGGCCTATTTCTTTCATACTTTATGGTAAGGAAATTTTATTTTTTTACTTACATTTTTTATTTAAATGCAATTAATTAACATACAATGTATTATTAGTTTCAGAGGTAGAGGTCAGTGATTCATCAGTCTTATGTAATATCTGGTGCTCCTTATATCACGTGCCCTCCTGATTGTCCACCACCCAGTTTCCCATTTCCTCAACTCCTCCCCTCCAGCAACCCTCAGTTTGTTTCCTAAGATTAAGAGTCTTATGGTTTCTCTCTCTCTCTCTCTGATTTCATCTTGTTTTATTCTTTCCTCTTTGCACTATGATCTTCTGTTTCGTTTCTTAAGTTCCACGTATGAGTGAGATAATATGATAATTGTCCATCTTGGGTTGACTTATTTTGCTTAGGAAAATACCCTCTATTCCCAGCTACGTCATTGCAAATGGCAAGATTTCATTTTTTTGGTGGCTGAGTTTTATATATATATATATATATATATATATATATTCTTTATCCATTCGTCTATTGATGGACATCTGGACTCTTTCCATAGTTTGGCAATTGTGGACATTGCTGCTATAAACATTGGGGTGCAGGTACCCCTTTGGATCACTACATTTATATCTTTGGGATAAATAACTAGTAGTGCCATTGCTGGATTATAGGGCAGCTCTATTTTCAACATTTAAAAAAAATATTTATTTATTTATTTGAGAGAGAGCATGAGCGGGGGAGAAGGGGTGACTCCCCAGTGAGCAGGGAGCCCAGTGTGGGACTTGATTCCAGGACCCTGGGATCATGACTTGAGAGCTGAGGACAGACATTTAACCGACTAAGCCACCGAGGTGCCCCTATTTTCAACTTTTTGAGGGACCTCCATAATGTTCTCCAGAGTGGCTAACCAGCTTGCATTCTTACCAGTGGTGTGAGAGGGTTTCCCTTTCTCTGCATCCTTGCCAATATGCCATTTCTTGACTTGTAAATGTTAGCCATTCTAACCAGTGTAAGGTGGTATCTCATTGTGGTTTTAATTTGTATTTCCCTGTTGCTGAGTGATGTTGGACACTTTTTCATATGTCTGTTGGCCATTTGGATGTCTTCTTTGCAGAGGTGTCTGTTCATGTCTTCTACCCATTTCTTGATTGGGTTATTTGTTCTTTGGATGTTGAGTTTGATAAGTTCTTTATAGATTTTGGATACTAGCCTTTTATCTGATAAGACATTTGCAAATATCTTCTCCCATTCTGTCTTTCATCTTTTGGTTTTATTGACTGTTTCCTTTGTTGTACAAAAGCTTTTTATCTTGATGAAGTCCCAATAGTTCATTTTTGCCTTTGTTTCCCTTGCATAAGGGAAATTTAAAAAGTAAAATGTATTATATTAAATATTTTTGTCTACATTTTTTGAGACGTTGGGTTTTTTTTTACCCAAGACCAGATTATCTTGGGATGATACGGAACCAGTATCTATTTCCCAGAAAATATGAATCCTATCATATCCAAACAGAGTGTAACCCACAGGGTAGTACAGGAATCTCGTGTTGTCAATACGATACCAATTAATTATAAAAACAGATAACAGTTATTTAAGCTTTGAATTATATTTAGTTTATATACCTTATTTCACTTTGTCATTTTGTGGGCTTATCATTATTATCACCTCCAAGAGAAGACATACAGAAAAAAGTCACAATAAAATTAAAATTAGTATCAATATTTTTATTAGGTTTTATTTAGGAAGGTATTAAATAACACCTACTGAAAACACAATTTTTTAAAGCTCTTATTTATATTATCTCCTTTCTTAAAACTACTACTATACTACTTCCAATTTAGAATGAATACAGGGTAACTTTAGAGACAGTTAACATCACGTGTTCTAAACACTTGTTCAGACACATGGAAAACCAAAGTATTCAGGCTAGTTGGCCCTTCAAATGTGGCATTATGATGTCTTCTGAGATTCACAATATGGAAATAACCATTCACAATAAAGTTGAAAGAATGTGGACTCATTCATAAAGGATGACTTTGCTAACTTGCCTATTAAGTTTCAAGTAGTTACTTAGATCTTCACTAGATTTTTATATCTGCTATTCCTCTTTATATTTTACTTTGATAATTTGATGTCATAGATGTTAATCTCTTTATTACTCATATAGTACAATTAAAAATAAAAAATAAAAATTGTTGGTTTGGAGTTTAAAAAACCTAGTTTTCGATTTGGGGTCTGTTATTAACTCACTGTGGGAAATGGTGGAAGTCCCTTTGAGCTCTCTGAGCTGTAAAAGGAGTTAATTACATTAGATGACATATAATATTTTTAGCTTCACAGTGACAATGACTCTGGTACTATTTTCTTTTTTTTGTAAAGAGAGATTATTGGTTGCCAAGTCTTTCTCGAGGATTCTGTTCTCTATGATAGTGACAGATAAGAATCAAGGACAAATTCTTTGATGTCTTGATTCATCTAAGGCACTTGAAGCCTCTCACATGAGAAGGTTTGAGGCAGTTTGGGCTGTGATACTCTGAACTATTAGGTGTTCCTTGACTTTGTCTTAACTCACACACAGAGGTTTGGACGAAGGGTGCTCAACTAATACTTAAGTATAGCACTCATGAAGAGGACTTTTGAAGTCAATATTTTAGGAAGATTTTTCTGTGTAAGTAATGCAGTTCTTACCCAGAGAATTAAAATAGTGTTTGTGTCCTGTCAGTAAAATTTCAAGAAGAACGTATTCTGCCTTACAAAGATTAGAAACTTTTTCTATGCAAACATGGATAAACAGCATTTGTTTTCTTATCATAAGATGATTACTTCATGTCTTTGTATGGATCTGCTGCAAAAATCTTGTCATTATTTATAAATAGGTAATTGGATATTCTGTACTATTTTTATATGTATGTATATATATATACATTTATTTATACATACACACACATATATGCAAATTTTAAGGACATATAGTGAAAAATTATTTAAAACTAATATTTCCTTACATTAATTGGTTTTTATTTCAACAAATCGTATATGTGTGTGATATGTATATATGTGACTGTATCTGTCTATGTATTTTTCCCCAGGTCAGTCTTACATACAGGGCTATAGGCAAAGTGGATCTATGTATTATATTTTCATGGGCACTGGAACACTGTCCTTAGCACTATACAATACCACCTCTTTGTATGCTTTGATAGCTGTAATCCTTTACCAGAACAATTTTCTTACGTTCCGTACAGATGACAAGTATTAATAGTTCCAACTGAAGAAGCAGTTGACTTAAATTCCTCCTGAAGGGTGAATAGTACGAAATCCCTTCCTAAGGATTAAGTGGGGCTGAGGGCAATGAGGTGTTGATGCTTAGTGGGTGAGAAAGAACGAGACACGTAAGAGACCAGTAAAAAACATCAGAGAATAGAGATTACACTGTGAAAGGTCAGCTTGGCCATTTATACAATTATATGCCAAGTCAGTTTGATTTATCTATTAATCAGAAATTAAATTTAAAAATTTAATTTATGTAGGAAATCGAATGGTTTCTCTCTCCAGCTAGATTTGTTCTTGAAGTGTGTGGAAATATGTGTTGAAATTCTTCTTTTTTAAAAAGATTTTATTTGAGAGAGAGAGAGAGAGAGCATGAGTGGGGCGGGGGACAGTGGGAGAGGGAGAAGCAGGCTCCCCACTGAGCCGGGAGCCTGATGCGGGGCTTGATCCCAAGACCCTGGGATCATGACCTGAGCAGAATGCAGACGCCTAAAGACTGAGCCACCCAGGTACCCCATTTTGAAAATATTCTTGATTGCCATTTAAATAAGTTTTTAATAATTTACTGTCAAACATTTTTAACAGTGAACAGAGTAAAAGTGCACTTTGATTCCCAGCATCATAGGGTTTTACATTATAAACCTGAAGTCCTCTTCATTGGTGCTCTCTAAAGATGGAATAGCTCAGATAAGAAATGCACTTAAAATTAGATTGCCAATATCATTGTTAAAATTTGAAAAATATAAGGACTCCTAAATATGTTTTGTAGTTCTTGAAATTAAAGGCTCTTTTTTTTTCCCTTTTTAACATGTAGGTACTACGGTGGGAGTGGTTTGTGCCACAGACAGAGATGAACCAGACACCATGCATACACGCCTGAAGTATAGCATTTTGGAGCAGAGCCCGAGGTCCCCAGGGATCTTCGCTGTGCATCCCAGCACAGGTGTCATCACCATAACCTCGCATTATCTGGACCGAGAGGTAGCTTTCCACTCCGTGGAACATCATTTTACTGGGGCTCGAGATTCCTACCCCATTTACTGCAGTTGGCTCTCCCATGGTCCTAGGTGTTTCTAGACATCAGAATTCCTGGTCTTGTTATGTGTATTTTTGTTTTTGTTTTTTAAAAATATTACTTCTATTTTCTTAGGTAAGAGAAGCCATAGGATTATTGCAGATCAATTGTTGCTTAGTAGGAGTAGGAACAACATATATTTCTTATGAAAGTTGCTATTGTTAACTACTACTCTATTCCTGTATGTGACTAGTTGGTTCCAGCTCAGTAAAGGCTTCAGTGCTCATGTAGGACAATTAATTTTGCTTGTTGCATGAGTTTAGATCATAGACTGACCTCTGTCCAGTTATTGTTGATGGGTGCTTCTTAAGAGGAATGAATTAGTTGATATTAAGTTGATGGATTATTAGGAAACCTGTCACACTGGTTGGATAATAGTACTGGCATGTTGTCAGGTAGGGAGCACTTTAAGTTCAAATTCTTTATACCTAATTCTATGTGGTCTATAATTTCCTTGCTTGACTGGATAGGTGTTCCATCCAATCTATAGAGGACAAATGTGACAGTCATAGTGATTCTCCTGAATCAAATTACTGCTCTGAATCATCTGATTTTTGTTATTGTTGCTCTGTCTATATTGTCAGCCTATGTTTAACTCAAAGCCCTGAATTACTGACTGAGGCAGATAAATCGATTTCATGTGCACTAAAGAGCTTGATTACCACACCTCCGTGGTTCCCACTATAACCTGATTAACACAAATAGAGAGCTCAGTATGACATGGAGAGATAATGTACAGAAGAAATCAGTGTAATTTGATGCCAAAGAAAAAGGGAGGGGATGGTGAGAACCCATGAAAAGAAATCAAAAGTAGTATAAAGGTTCTGTTGGTTATTATTTTTATTTTTGTTTGTGGTCCGGACATTCTATGTGAGAAAGCACAGGATGGTAATAACAAATGGGCAAGTTTGTAGGGTCAATATGCATGTGTTTTTGTGTATGTGGGATAGGTAGTCTATGTAATAATCAAGCAAATACAAGCATCTTCCCTCATTTTTTGCAGGTGGAGAAATGAGGCTTAGAAAAATTAAATAATTTGAGGGTACACAGCTTGTGAGGTACACATCTGTGGTCAAACCCAGGTCCGTTTTCCTGATCAAAAAAAGGCCAACTGGATTTTTCGGGGAGCAGCCTCAAAGTGTGTTGTGAGAACAACACAGAAAATGAAGAAATGAACAAGGGAGTTTATAAAAACAAGCAAAAACCCCAGTGCATTTAGAGGAAGAAAAAGCAGGGTATCAGACATTGGGGCCTAAAGGAGGAGCATTTCAGGGTGAGAATGTTGGTTTCCAGTGTGGAAGGGGGATAAGCAAAATGAACACCGGAGGAAGAGAGAGCAGGAAATTGAAAATGAGTAAAGTCAAAAAGTGAAAACAAAACAAAAAAAGGAGTGGCTACTGGATAGTAGGAGAGAAGGGAAAGGCAACAGAAGTAATTGTGTCGTAAAGTAGTGAGTTCGTTTCATCATCACCACACCAGTTGCAAAAACTCTCCTCACTGAAGTCCATGGGGACTTCCTAATGGCGATGTCCACCCATTGCCTGGAGCCCCTGTCTATTGTTGGCACCTAATAGAACTCTTCTCTTTCCTGGTTCTTTTTCCGATTTCCCTGATCTTTCCATTTTAGTACGCATAGCTTAGTGTTCTTACTTACCCTATTCTTGAAATGCTGCCGCTGTTCCTACTATCCTCAGTTCTTCCCTTACCCTCTCCTAGATAGTCTGATTCCTGCTACAATTTCAATGACCATCTACATATTATTGGCCCCCCGATTGGTATTTCGGCTGTGAGCTTTCCATATATGGCTGTGAGCTTTCCTGTAGGTATGGGGCCATACATCCAAGTGCCTTCTGAACCTGTCTCCCTACATTTCCTGTAGGTGCATAAAATCCAGTATGTGCCAAACACAGCTCATTCCTTTTGGCTCTCCTTGCTAACTTTGTTCACCTCAGTAGAGAACGAGCTCTCCAGCATTTGCTACGTGACAGTTGATGATACACTCCCTCTGCCTGTCTCAGTAGGATGGCTGAACATCATACTCAACTTTCTCTCTTCTCTTATGTTTTATACGGAACCTACCATTACATCCTACTGAATGCTAACTCCCAAGGAACTTGCCTGTCACTCTTTCTCTCTGTCTTCACAACTACTACCTCAGATTTGGATCAGCTGTCTTAGATAATTTCTTTGGTTTTCAGCTCAGTTTACCACAAATGATACTAAATCTTGAAGAAGCTTCTTTCTAAAATTCAGATGTTCTTATTTTGTGCTCCCCCTAGGAGTCCCACAAAACTTTTCCTAATTATCTTGCTACTTAAGTGTAAATCTAAATTCTTAGTATGGCTTTTTGTAACTTAAGCCATATTTACCTTTTCAGCTTCTCCCTGTCTTCTAATTTATTAAAGTGTACACAAATACAGAATCCAATAAAAGCATAGATAGGCACAGAGAGAAGAGTGTACACTTGAGGTTTCATTTGTAAGTCAAAGCATATGTTTTCAAAACTAATTAAATACTTGCTTTGTTTTCAGACTGTAGAAAAGTACTCACTGATAATGAAAGTACAAGACATGGATGGTCAGTTTTTTGGACTGATGAGTACATCAACTTGTATGATCACAGTAAAAGATTCAAATGACAATGCACCGACTTTCAAACAAAATACCGTAAGTATATAAATTCAGAATATGCCTCCACTTGTCAACTGTCATTTGTTATTTAATATGAATTAACAAAATATATATCATGCTTTGATGTATGTTTGTTTTTTATGAATAAAATTAAAGTTTAAATAGCTGACATATAATTCTCTTTTATTTATTCGTAGCAGTATTTATATTGCCTCCTTCTAATAAGAGCAGGTAACATTCATCTTCATTTATCATGTTCTTTCATTTCAAGGATAATCCTTAATGAAACAACAGTCCTTGTAATTCATGGCTTTAAATAAACTAGATAAAAACTATAAGAACCAGTATTCTTAGAGTGGAAGAAATATTTTACTTCCTTTGTAGAGTTCTTTTTATAAAGTAAGTTTTTAATGAGTTTTCTTCTGTTTCAGTACGAAGCATCAGTAGAGGAAAATGCTTACAATGTGGAGATATTGAGAATACCAGTAGAAGATAAGGACTTAATTAACACTGCCAATTGGAGAGCCAATTTTACCATTTTGAAGGGCAATGAAAATGGACATTTCAAAATCAGCACAGACAAAGAAACTAACGAAGGCGTTTTGTATGTTGTAAAGGTACAGTAATAATGAATAATTGACAACTCCAATCTAATTCATTCAACTAATGGTTTAATCAACTAAAGAGTTTCAGATCAAAGACTCCAGAAGTTGGAATAGAGCTTAGTCTGTTTAGTCCAGCTGTTCCCATCTAATGCTGTCTTTCTTCTATAATTTTATTGCCAGTCATTAGTCACCAAGCTTATGCTTGGACATTCTCAATTCTAAGGATCTCCATATCTCCATTGGCAGCTGATTCCATATTTGGAAAGCTTTGATTCTCAGAAGTCCTTACTTCTACTGTGCCCAAATTATTCTCTTTATATCCCCTGGTTCTGTCTCTAATGGTCTGGGTTCCATCTCTCTTAAAAGAAATAGAATTCTTTTGAAAAGATTGCTTTGTTCTTTTGAAACTTATCTTCTCTCTGGTAAATGTTCCTGATTCCTTTATTCTTTGCATGATACAATTTAGAAACCCATATTCTTTTTATTCTCTCTCTCTCTGGCATATGCCTGGTTGTATCTGATCCTTTATAGGTGGTACTGAGGGTGAAATAGTGTTGTATCAGACAGCACTGAAGGAATTTGCTCTTTATTTTATATATAGTATTTTTGGTTGCATTGTTTTATTCTAGACTCCAGGTTATGATGGCAGAAAAGGCCCTATTTGGGAAGGATGGTTGGTTTTAAATTCATACCCAAAACAAAAAAGAAAATTGCCATATAGTCAGGTAAAGGAGTCATCCATTAATCAAAGGCTCCTTTCCTGCCAACAACAGTAATGGTGGAGACTTGGATACATAAATATCTATTTATAATTTTTTCCTTTGTAAAAATATCCAGAGATTATGGAATAAGCCTCAGCAAGTTCTACCCAGATGTGAATAGTCAAATGTATTTGTTCCAAATTGCTCTCAACATCAAATCTCTATATATTTCAGTTTTCTCTAATGTGATCTGCTCAAGTTGAGGACTGAAACCGACTACTTAAGAAAAACAAAACTTTACAGCTGATAGTCGTAGGAAAGAAAGTAAGCAGATGGTACTGATTGTTTTTCCTCCTTATTGGTTCACCTCCATCCAGTCTTCATTTGGACTCTCCAGAAGGCAGCACCCAAGACAAGGAACCCAGTGGAGGGAAATATTTAGAAAGTGGATCCCAGGAAGCCAGAGTAAAAATGGAAAAGAAAGACAGGAAAGAATAAAAAGTCAATCAAGTCTGCATTATTGACGTAGTCACCTTGGATGTTCGGTCCTGTAACGAACCATGAAAATGTACTTCAGAATTATCTCCTGAAAATGTGGTACCTGGAGCTTATCCATCAACTGCCTTTGTTGATATCCATGTCCCTCACCGGTTGAAGGTTGCCTCCAGGGAACCTCAGCTCTCCTGCACTTCTGAGCTTCCCTGGGCCTCATAGGGGGAGAGAACCCTGGCTTTGGAGCGAACTTTGAATCTGAAGAGCTGAATCTTTGTGTGCTTGAGCATACATGGGGGCATGTCCACCACAGATGCAGCTGAAGTTGGGTAGGCTGAGGGTCTGTGGTGTATCATTGTAAAAAGAGCCGCCATGCGTCAATTTCCAAAGTTGTACACAACTACATAGTGCAGGCATTTGTCTCAAAATTGATGATTGGCAATAGATGTTCCATAAAAGATTTCTCCTGGACACCTCGTCTATGCACCCCTCACTCCCACCTTGACTTCTTTCTAGAAATAAGTCAAAGAAATAGTTTGAGATCTGAGATGAATAGATTATGCAGTAGTTCACGTTAAAGACCCAAGCTCGGACCTTTTAGAGTTCTCCGAATCTGCTGCTTGATTAGAAGCCTGCTCCTCTGTTCTCTCTCATTTAAGTCCATTACTAAAGACCCATTTTTGCTATTTTTTGTTTTAAAGATTTTATTAATTTATTTGACAGAGAGGGAGAGATCACAAGCAGGCAGAGAGGTAGGCAGAGAAAGAGGAAGGGAAGCAGACTCCCCACTGAGCAGAGAGCCCAATGTGGGGCTTGATCCCAGGATCCTGAGATCATGACCTGAGCCAAAAGCAAAGGCTTAATCCATTGAGCCACCCAGGTGCCCCATTTTTGTTACTTTTTAAGTCTCAGGGATTTTATCTTGTTTCAGAAGGCAAAATTTAAGTAACACTAGAATTAAATATTTATTGAGAGTTTTTTTGACCAATACAAAATGAATTTTAGTATACTTTCTCAAAAGAATGTATTCTTAAAAAAATTCATAATTATATTAACATGTTCTATTTTGTTTTCCATATTCAGAGTGCATTTTTTCCCTCAAGGGGTGTTGATTACAGAGACATTAAGAAAAATGTTTCCAAATATTTTCAGAAATTATAGCCTGTATCCTAGAATATTTCTTACTCTGTGTGACTAATAAACATCTGTTTTATTTCTGGTGAACAGCTTTTGGGTACCATCTCGAGATTCCCCAGGAGGGAGAGCAATTAGACGGTCATACTTTATTTTTTTGTCTCTGGTTCAGTTTAAGTTAATTTCACATATGAAGAATAAAGAAAATCCCCCCAATAAAATTTTTATGCATTTATTCCCATTATCTTTAAATATAAGGTAGTCACATTTATATTCTATAATTACATCGTAGTTCTTATATCTAGGAAATGCTTTTAGACATTTAAAAGCAGTTTTCAAGTACTGGTCACCTTTCATGTCTGTCACAGGGAATGAGGCTAAGTGCATAGGTAGATTATAGCTGGTTGTCATATCCCTTTTAAGACAAGATATTATTATTACCCTTTTTCTCACAATTAAAAAAAGATACAGTTTTCTTTTGCACAATTTCTGTTAAGTTTTTTTTTTTTTTAAAGATTTTATTTATTTATTTAACAGACAGAGATCACAAGCGGTGGGGGGGGGGTAGAGAGAGAGAGAGAGAGAAGCAGGCTCCCCACTGAGCAGAGAGCCTGATATGGGTCTCCATCCCAGGAACCTGAGATCATGACCTGAGCTGAAGGGAGAGGCTTAACCCACTGAGACATCCAGCCCCCCGCCCCCACCACTTCTGTTAATTTTTTATGGCAGTATTAGGCTTGGCTTATGATAATAATTTATTTCGCTTCTTTTCCCAAATTCTGAAATTGTAAACAAAACAAAAATACTAGATTCAAAAGATTTATTTTTAACCTTTGAAATGATGGTCGTTCAAAGGTTATTTCAAACCTTTGAAATGTGGTTGTTCCTCTCATTCTTCCCCATTTCTAGATGAGGAGGCTGAGTCACAAGAAGTGACTTGCGCCCTTTTCCTACAGATGGGAGGTGATGGAGCCAGTAAATTCAGATGCTCTTGATGCAGAATCTTCCTCAGAACCACTGGGGACCCCTAGGTCATGTTCCCCTTGCTCTCTTCTTTTCCATACTGGGGTTACTTGGCTTGATAAAACAATGATTTTAGTCACACATGGGGTCATTTTTTGGAACTTGAATTAATTTCTACTTCTGTGAGTTTACTTTTTTTAAATTATCTCCTTCCTCTGACATTATTAGATCCTTGATAATTTTACCTTCTCTCTTTCTTTAAGCCATTCATAATAATCTCTAACATTTTGGACAATAAAATTTGCATTTTCCGTGGTATATTTCCCTTTCCATATTTTATGTAAACCCTTAGAAAACTTGAATTCCTTACACAGTTCCTTTGGTGGCCACAGTGGTCTTTAAAGATGTTTTATTCCTTTCTGTGCTAAAGATTTGTGTTTGTATACTCAAGTTGTATCTTTAAGTGCTTTCTAACTTTGATGAGGCATCTTCTATTTTAAAATCAAACACTGGAAGCATCTGGGTGGCTCAGAAGGTTAAGTATCTGCCTTCAGCTCAGGTCATGATTCCAGAGTCCCTGGAAGGGAATCAAGCCCCAGAGTGGTGGGGAGTCTGCTTCTCCCTCTCCCTCTGTACCTCCCTGCTTCTTGTGCTCACTCACATGTGTGCTCTCTCTCTCTCAAACAAATAAAGTTTTTTTTTTTTTAAAGTTTAAAATCAAACATTGTATAATCAAGGCATTCTGAAATCTATCATTCTCTCACGTAGGCTACTTATACAATGAGGAATGAACTTTATTCATCCCTTTAAACCAAAAAGAATTAAATAATCAGTAAGTTAAGTTAAACCAAAGATTGCTCAAATATACTTCTTTTATCTGAACAAAGCTTCCAAACATTGCCTTGTTAGTTGGTGTCTCCCATTATTGAATTATATTAACTGTTAACAAAACATAACATCACTTTCTTCTTTCAGTTGCCTGTATGACAGCCTGAGAGTTTCTCATAACCTATAGTGGAAAGCACTCACTGTGGGCTTATAGTGTTTAATGTTATTCTTATCACAGTTGTGCAGGAGACAAAACTTAGTCTCAGAGAGATTAAGAAACTTAGCTGAAATGGCACAGCTAGGGTGTAATAGGACAAGATTTGAACCTGGGTCTCTTTGATTGCAAGTACCTGCTCTTAAGTACTAGGTTAAATTGCTTTGTGTAGCTATGTGATTTTGGAAAGTTAGCCTCTGTATTATCTATAAAACATTAAAAAAAAATTACTTCTCTCTTCCTCCGTAGTAGCTATTCCATTATAACAATGAAAATGAAAACACTTGGTTAACTGTATTATTATTCTGTTTTTAGAAGTCTTACATGTTCGTGGGCCTAGTGTTACAATTTTCCATATTGGATACCTTTTCTGAAACTGTAGAGCATGAGTTGATGCAGTCTTGAGCTCAAGCCTGGGTAATCTTTCCATCCCAGCATTTCCTTTCTAACAAGTAGTGCACGTGGGCTTGAGTGAAGAAGGTATTATTCTCGGCCATTCTCAACGTAGAGGTTCCACGACAGAGCAGTACTTCATATTCTAGGGAGCCATTAATATTTCAGTGCAGATATAGGATATTTTTGAGCTTTTTAAAAAAAAATTAGTTAACACATAAAGCTAACTTGTAGTGGAAGAGAATTGCTGTTTTTTCATTAATCACTGATTTCATCCCACCAGATTTCCAATCTTGCAGAGTTTTAAGCCTCGAAAGCAATATCCAGTGTAAGCCTCAAAAAATTACATAAAGCACTTCTAAGGCTTTAGCAAGGGGTCCTGGCTGGAATAACTACACCTCCTCAGAGCAGCAGCTGTTTTGTGAATTTCTATGCAAGTCTCACTGCCAGCAGATGCTCTTATTCTCTGCATGATCATACAGACACATGTCATTTGTGAGATAGTGTTCATTAGTAATAGATAAACATATTAATTCTTTTTCCCCTCTTGACTCTCCATTTTCTGGAATGTTCATAAAAAATAAAAAAGAGTTTCACATACATTTCATGGATTCTAAGATTTAGAAATTTCCTTGACTGCCTAGTGGACTTATCAGTATCTCAGCTTGATAATAGCTAGGTATGGGGAACGGTTTAAAATAAAAATTTGACTCTTCCGTTTTGATCTTTCAATGGTCAGCCGATGATGGTTTTAATAAGTAGAAAGAGAAAGAAAAAAAATGCTTTAAGTTTGCAAAACAATGTGAAATAGTGTTTTTACGGGCTTTGCTTGATTTGCTGTCTAAAATTTAATTTTAATCAACAGATTCATTAACTATTTTTAGAGGCTGATAAACCAGTTAAGCAGTATCGTATAGCAGAGGGATTATAGTGCGGTGGTTAAGGAGAGGAACATAGGCAATAGGAAGCAGTAAGTCAAGCAAAATTGCATTCTCCTGGAGTTAGATGCCCCTTACACTGGTCCTTCGGTGCTCTAAAGCAGGGCCGTAAGAACACTTTTTTTTTTTTTTTTTTAAATTTTTTATTTTTTATAAACATATATTTTTATCCCCAGGGGTACAGGTCTGTGAAGAACACTTTTTTGTTTTGTTTTGTTTTGTTTTCCCATTATCTCCAGGTTCAGAATAATTTTCCTTTGTAAGAATAAACTATAGAAGTATTTCAGCAATTATTTTTCTGTAACTCCATAAGACCATCTGCAGAAACTTCCAGACCACTCTTGCTAAAGGCTTTGTGAAGAATCACCTCTCTCTTTAGAAAAGGGTAAAAGTCAATATTGATTGAATGGGAACATAGAATTTATGCGGCCCTGTTCATATTTACAGAAGGTCACTTGTTATTTGAAGTAATGTATGTATTTTACACTGATGCTGATATCCATGTGCTTTTTTAAAAAGCCACTGAATTATGAAGAAAGCCACCAAGTGATCCTGGAAATTGGAGTAAACAATGAAGCTCCGTTTACTAGAGATGTTGCACTCAGAATGGCAACCATGAACCGAGCCCTTGTCACAGTTCACGTGAGGGATCAGGATGAGGGGCCTGAATGCAGCCCTGCAGCCCAATATGTACGGATTAAAGAGAACTCAGCAGTGGGGTCAAAGGTCAATGGCTATAAGGCGTATGACCCTGAAACTAACAGTGGTAGCCCCTTAAGGTACAAAGAATTCTATAACTATGTAGGAATAATGTATTTGTAATAATTAAGATAGTAACTTACTTTAATATGTTTTATATTCCTGAAGACTTTTTATTTTATATTAATAGGTACAAAAAATTGCATGATCCTAAAGGATGGATCACCGTTGATGAGATTTCAGGGTCAATCATGACCTCCAAAATCCTGGACCGGGAGGCCATGACTCCCGGAAATGACGTGTATAACATTACAGTTCTGGCAATAGACCAAGGTAAGGAAAAAAAAAAGTTTTCTTTTCTTTCTTTCTTTTTTTTTTTTAAAGTTTTAATATGATATTTTAGAAAGGAATTGGAGAATATATTGCAGTTCTTCTTTTGCAGACTTTTTTTGATAAATATTTGGAGTTGTTAGAAATTACTTTGAAGGCTATTCTTATTTCTCTTAATTATCTAACAAGGGTGAACCTTGTAATGTAAACCAGGTCTTACTTATCTTTGTATCCTCAGCATGGTGGGATCTCAATTGTTTATAGATCCATGTTGAAGCGCAAAGATGACACTCAAGTCTAGGCTTAGGTGAAATGGCCTCACTAGACTCTTCTGTATCTCTTTAAATAGAATCTTTGAGAAACTCAACTGATTATTAGGTCAAAGTGATCCTTTCCTTGAATGCTGTTCCTTAAAACAACCCAGAGGTTCTTAACCCCAGCTTCATATTAGAATATTAGAATAACTCATAATTAGAATGATACTCTAATTCAGTTAGAATAATAATAATAATAATAATAATAATTAACTTTGGGTCCTTAAAAAAATCATTTTGCAGACATGACTTAGACACACTGAATCAGATTCCTGAGTTAGGGAACCCAAACATCAGATATTTTTAAAAAAATCTCTCTAAGTGGCTTAAATATGTATCAGGATTAGAATAACTTTCTGTAACCTTTTAATGTTCATTCACATCCGTACCAGAAGGAAGCCGTCCCAAAACACAGAATTTGCAATTCACACACTGATTTTTAGTGTTTGGTAATAATCCTGGCATAAGGGTTATTGGCAGTTGTGGCTGATATTATCAATGGCGGTTCTCATTTTAGATGATCTGTAGGTTTCATTTATCCTTCTACATTCTTATTTCCCATTTTCTGTAATCATCACTTATTTAAGAAAACATATATCATATATAGAGTGTCGTTAATTCATTTTATTGGGAAACTGTAGAAGAAGGCAAAAAGCGACACTGAACCTTTTATCTTTCTTCCCAGATGGTAGATCATGTACTGGAACACTCGCAGTTAACATTGAAGATATGAATGATAACCCACCAGAAATACTTCAGAGTTACGTAACAGTTTGCAAACCAAAGATGAAGTACACCGACATTTCGGCTGTCGATCCTGACGAACCTATCCACGGTGCTCCATTTTATTTCAGCTTGGCGAACACTTCTCCAGAAACGAACAGAATGTGGACCCTCACCAGAGTTAATGGTATTTATTTACTTGTTTACCTTTAATTATTTATTTGAGAGAGAGGGGGAGGGGAGTGTGTGGGGGCATGTGAGCAAGCGGGTGGAGAGCAGAGGGGCAGAATCTTCAAGCAGACCCATGAGATCATGACCTGAGCGAAAACCAAGTGTCAGACACTTAACTGGCTGAGCCACTCAGGCGCCCCAAAAATATTTAATAAAAAGTAATGATTTATATGCTATAAAATAAGTGGATTTCCTTGTTTACTGTAATATTCTCATTAATATATTTGAGGAGACTAAATCTTTTACAAATATTATAGGGGGTCTGTGTTATATATTGCATATAAAGTGAAAGAAATAATAATTTTTATGAAGGCAAAATTTATGTTTATAACAGACAAAAAACTTTATTAAAATATTGCAGCTTATCATTAAGAAAGTTTTTTTTCGTGTTTTTTTTTTTTGTTTGTCTTTTGGTTTTTGGTTTTTTTTTTTTTTTTTTGAGAGAGGGTGGGTGGGGGAAGGATAGAGGGAGAGAGAGAATCAGGCAGACCTCAATCTCATGAACCTGAGATCACGACCCAAGCCAAAGTCAAGTGAGATGCTTAGCCAACTGAGTCACCCAGATGCCCCTGGCGTATTTTTAAAGTGACAGCAGTGAGCAGTGAGGTGAGGTGGAATAGAGACGGGCAGTTTAAATTTTGGGGGGTGCCTGGATGGCTCAGTGGGTTAAAGCTTCTGCCTTCAGCTCAGATCATGGTCTCAGGGTTCTGGGACTGAACCCTGCATTGGACTCTCTGCTTAGCGGGGAGCCTACTTCCTCCTCTCTCTCTCTCTCTGCCTGCCTCTCTGCCCACTTGTGATCTCTGTCTGTCAAATAAATAAATAAAATCTTAAAAAAAAATAAATTTTAGTGTAAGTGAACTCTAGAAAGGAGGATACTGGGTGTAGGAGGCAAGCACTCTCTAGTATTCTAGAAGGAAACATGTTGGGATATGGACAGAGGCATGACGTCATGACGTTGGAGCCCCAGAACAGCCACCATCCTGTGATGGTGGTTTCTGGGGGGGGGGGGGCAGTATTCTATATTTCAGCCACCCTTCACTGCTGTTTTGTTACTGAGTCATGCTCTTTCATGCAGGTGGACTTTTGGTGTAGGCTATCCCTTCTGCCTAGACTACCCCTTCGCATGTCATAGTTCAGTAGTAACTCATGATACCTGGGGAGCATCTCCCATCCACCATGCCCTGTTCCGACCCTGCAGATATGTGCAGAGATTAACAAGACAGACATGGCCCCGGCTCAGATGCTCAGAGCTATGAAGTCTTTCTTAAAGCAGAAGTAGCATCATGACCTTTTCTACCTTTATGATAGCTCCTTTCATGCTGTATTATCATCTGTTTACCTTTCTCCTCCAATACATGAGTCTCTCAGGATGTTTATGATTCATCTGAGTCTCTCAGGATGTTTATGATTCATCTGTGCATTTCCAGCATGTAACCCAGTGCTTAGTAGATACCAACAGCTTAAGGACTGTTTGTCTAATCGATAACAGGTTAATACATATGCACAAAAGAAGGAAAATGCTGGGGGATTCAGTAAATCAGTGTTGTTAAGTGTTTCGGTTTTAGCAAAAATGCCAAAAGACCGAGTGGGAGGATGAATGGAATCTGGTCGTGAGGGGCCTGAGTTTTGTACACACAGCAGATGTGCACTGGGAAGTTTGCCAGGAAGGAGTGCTGTGCCCAGATTTATGTCTTAACAAGTTGGCGTTGGTGGCGCGACGGTATGAAGAGGGCAGAGCGGAGTGGCAAGGACGTCACAGGCTGCTGCATTAGTACGAATAAACGAGACGTGACTCCAGCGGAGCTTGTGGTCTTGAGGGAGGAGAGGAATTTGAAAGATTTTACTCTAGCCGCACCAGGATCTGGGAGGGTTCCACCTAAACCTTAGTAGTAATTCACATGCCTTTGGGGAGCTTTACATCTGAGGTGCAGCCAGAAATTTTTGCAGTTTTTATCAGCTGTAACAGTGCATTTAAGAAAGGTTTAGAAGTTATAGGGCGCCTGGGTGGCTCAGTGGGTTAAGCCTCTGCCTTCGGCTCAGGTCATGATCCCAGGGTCCTGGGATCCAGTCCCGGCATCGGGCTCTCTGCTCAGCAGGGAGCCTGCTTCCCTTCCTCTCTCTGCCTGCCTCTCTGCCTACTTGTGATCTCTCTCTGTCAAATAAATAAATAAAAATCTTTAAAAAAAATAAAAATTAAAAAAAAAAAAAAAGAAAGAAAGGTTTAGAAGTTACAGATGGCTTCCAGAATGGGCATTGTGCACCTGTGTCATTTCACTTACTGCAAAACTTGGAAGGTTGTAATTGGCAATTGAAAGTGCACAGAGCTCTTGGTCAGTTGATAATGAAGTCATTAAAATAGGTATCAAGGCTATTGGGGATATAGCATAGTTGATAAAAATGTATTGTTATGAATCAGATACATCCGTTTTTATGTAAAGCTTATTTCTGGCCTGCGTGACATTAATTAGCTTTCTGGTATTGAGACCACTTCTAGAGGGAAAGCTTTTTTTTTTTTTTAAAGATTTTATTTATTTATTTGACAGAGAGAGAGAGAGACCACAAGTAGGCTGAGAGGCAGGCAGAGAAACAGGGGGAACCAATGCAGGGTTTGATCCCAGGACCCTGAGATCATGATCTGAGCTGAAGGCAGAGACCCAACTCACTGAGCCACCCCTAGAGCGAAGGCATTTTAACAGTGTTTATTGTACTTTGAAAAGTTACCTTATGTGCAAAGATAATGGACAGTTACCAGAAAGTAAATGAATAAGAGAATGTCAACTTAAGACAGACTTTTTGCATTAATTCTTTATGAGTACCATAAACTGGTACCATAGAAAAATGCTTGAGGTGTCTGTCAAGGGTCCATCTACCATCACTGGTTTGTAAATAAGAGAAAGACAAGGGAATATTAAATATTGCTGAAATGCTACTGGATCACTCCAAGGTCAAATTATATCTCTCAGCCTCTCTTGTAAAAAGTTACAGTGAGCATACATGGTAATATTAGTGCTGAGAAAGGTTGAAGGTAGTTCTCCATTTTAATTCATTTTCGTGTGGCAGGTGGTCCCTTAAGAATACTATGTGTAGAAACAAGTGCGGCAAAACAAATGCTAAGGGAGAAATAAATGTCCATTAAAGAACTAATTCTTTCATTTTCTTTCAGATACAGCTGCCCGTCTTTCGTATCAGAAAAATGCTGAATTTCAGGAATATAGTGTTCCTATTACTGTAAAAGACAGAGAAGGTCAATCTACAACAAAAACTGTGAGAGTTAATCTGTGTGATTGTACTCATCCAAGCCAATGCCTGGCCGCTCGCAGGAGTGCAGAAGTCATACTCGGAAAATGGGCGATCCTGGCGATCCTGCTGGGTATAGCATTATTATTTTGTAAGTCCTTTTACTGACTTAAAGTTAAAATGTATCATAAATACCTGAGTGCAAGAAAAGGCCTCTAAAAAGTAATCTTGTCCAACTATCCATCAGGGGTGGGCAATTTACCAATTGCTTTTGTGTTATTATATGAGTTCTGATGGAATATTTCCAGGGAGAAGGAGCAAGATCCTTTTTGAGATACGATTTCATGCTTGCACAGAGCTGTTTAGAATTCCTTAGACTGCACCAAATCTGTCAACACATAGTTTTCATTTTTGGTCCTGATACTACCCCTTTAGGGCTAAATAAAACAATCTAAAACTTCTGCCATATAAAAGTCCATGACAAGCCACTGGGAACTCTTCTCATCCTTTAGCCACGGCCTTATGGGAATGACTCGGATCATGGCAGTATCTCTTTTTGGGGGTGTATCTTGCTAGTTTTTATTTTTTTTTAACCTCCTCCTTGCTGGTTGTTTAGCTCCCAATGACATCGTATTTTCCCCTCCTTTCTTCCATCCACTCCTCCAGCCTGAGTTAATGGTTGTTCCTTTGTTCCGTGATAGGACTAGAGGTTAAGAGCAAGACTCTGGAGCCAAACTATCTGGGTCTGTAACCAGCTGTATCATTTGCAAGCCATGTGACCTGGGGCGAGTTACTTACCGTGCTTCAGTTTGCTCATCTGCAAAAGGGGGATATTTGGAGTAGCCTGCTTTATGGGGCAGGGCTGAGCCGTAATTGAGTTAATGCATGTGAAGAGCTTAGAATAGTACAGTGTTCAGTATTTTCAGCAGCTCCACAAAATACATATCTACTGAAGACCTACAATATGCCAGACACCTGTCTAGGTGCTTGGGGGTCATTCGTGAACAAAACAGACAAAACCAAAAACAAACACTGTGCTTTGTGACAGCAAGCTAATAAAGAAACAAAATGCTGTAGAGGAAAAATTGAGCAAAATAATTAGGAACTGTAGTCCCGCGGAGTGTATGTGGTGATTGTGGGAGATAATGGTGAGTGACGGCAGCTTTCGATGGGTGATTTGGTTGAGGCTGACGAGATTATCTTTTCTTCTTTCTTTCTTTCTTTCTTTTTTTTTTTTAATATTTTAAAAAATATTTTGTTTATTTATTTGACAGACAGCGATCACAAGTAGGCAGAGAGGCAGGCAGAGAGAGAGAAGAGAAAGCAGGCTCCCCACTGAGCAGAGATTCCTGATGCGGGGCTCTATCCCAGGACCCCGGGATCATGACCTGAGCTGAAAGCAGAGGCTTTAACCCACTGAGCCACCCAGGCGCTCCCCGCCCTTTTTTTTTTTGTCTGAAAATGTTCCTTTTCTAGTTAAAAATATATATATATTTGTTTATTTATTTTTAATTATGCTCAGTTAGCCAACATACAAGGTTATCTTTGATGATTTTTGGAAAGGTGAGAGTCAGCCAAGTACAGTACCTGGGGGAAAAGTTTTCAGTCAAGGGGAAAGTCAGCTTAAAGGACCTTAGGTAAGAGGGTGCCTGGAGAAGTCAAGGCATGGCAGGGACACCCGTGTGGCTGGAGTGGAGTGCATTGAGAGAGTGGGATTGGACATGGAACCAGAAAGGTAACAAGGGGCCACATAGAGTGGGTGGGCGTTGGCACTCTTTTTCTATAAAGGGCGAGAGTTAGTATGTATTTTACATTTTGCAGGCCATGTGGTTTCACTTAGAACCGATGAAATCTGCCCTTCTAGTAGGAAAGCCACCATAGAACATTTTTCAGTGATGGGCATGACTGGGTTCCAATAGAACTTTATTTATGGACGCTAACATTTGAATTTCATATAATTTTCACATGCAATAAACTTCTTTTAATTTTTAAAAATTATTTAGAAACCATAGCTCATGGGCCATACAAAAACAATGCAGTGGACTGGATTTGGTGCTGCAGTTTGGTCACCCTTGATTAGAGGGGCTTGTAGAACATAGTAAGAATTGTCATTATTACAGCTAATTTTATTATCACATATTTCAACCTCCCGCAGGTATGATGTAGAATGAAAATTCTGAATACAGAATTTTCAAATACAGAATAGTTTTATTTAACACAAAATACAGAATAGTTTTATTTAAGGTACTTGGAGATAAATCTGTTCTGTTGAGAAAAGTCTATCGTGTTTTCATATAGGTAAACCTTTCTTTTGGGAATCAGTAAATCTCCTTAAAGTCTCTGTCTTAAATAAACATCATTGAATTTTTTGAAAATGTATTACTTAACTCAAAATTGTATATACTTTAACATCATAGAGACAATTCAAACTCTTAAAAGGAGCTATAATCAAAATATGTATATAATTAATTCCAATTTTAAAGTCTAAGCTAAATCATGGCCTATTAATTTAGGAAAGCCAAGGTAACTCAAGGTACCATGCTTGGTGGCCTTGTGTTCCTCCCATGTACCTGAGGTAATAAAAAACAAAAGATGAGTATTTTATTCTATATATGTTAAACTTTTTTTTTTTTTTTTTTTTTAATGCAGCTGTATTGCTAACTTTGGTATGTGGAGTTGTTGGTGCAAAAAAAAAAAAAGGTTTTCCTGAAG
This sequence comes from Mustela lutreola, assembly GCF_030435805.1. NCBI lineage: Eukaryota > Metazoa > Chordata > Mammalia > Carnivora > Mustelidae > Mustela > Mustela lutreola. The sequence continues at coordinate 40,813,903 of NC_081300.1, forward strand.
ATTTAGCACAGCAAAACTTGATTATATCAAACACAGAAGCACCTGGAGATGATAAGGTGGTAAGTAATTTTTTAAAATGACTGTTTTTATCTGAGTATCTCCCATGATTTCTTTTACTGATTCTCATGAAGTCATTTTGTAATTTGGGAGTTAAAATTTGTATTTTTAGTTTGGTCAGCTTTCATAGGCAGAAGTATTTTATCTGTCAATATTCAAATATTTATGTAGGTGGCATTTATTGAACTTTTTAAATCAGATGTGTTGTTTTAATTATCATTCTTCCACTCTCTAGTGTTATGATATCAAACTTTCTCTTTGATGTTGTGAAATTATTATAATAACAGTGTGTCAGCCGCTCTCTTCAGTGTACATTTCCAGATACTACTTGTTTATCTGACTCTTTGACCACTTACCATAGGGAAAAAAAAAACCTTATTAAAAGTTTTCAAGATAAACTATGACCATATCAAAGAGATACATATATTTTTAGAAAGTGTGGGGGAGGACAGATGAGTCAGAAGAGTATTTCCACTCTCTTTCCTTATGTGTTTCTTGAGACCGCTGAGGTGTGCTTAGTCCTGGGCTTCTTGTTTTGGGGGATGTGTATTTAAAAAGTTCTTACAGGTCATGTTCTTCCCTCAAAATGATTTCAAAGTATTTATGAGAAATTGGATCTACTTTTATGGGAAAAATAAGTAGGAACATGCCAGTATGCCATTAGCACCAATGTGATAGTCACAGTTGTTCAAAGATACTTACGGTACGTAAGTGCGTTCCTGATGTCTGGATGAACTGGAAAGGCTTAGTGAAAGAGGTACACATTCCCTGCTACTTTAAAGAATAAGAAGGGTGAGAGAGTGGAGAGATGGTAGGACTAGCTAAGGAGGTGGAAAACAGCCTTAAGGACAAAAAAAGGAGATGGCAACATTTGGAGATTATTCCACAAATAGTAAAAAAATTGATTTGAAATGGAAGAAATGATGTTTCACAATAGAAGCTTGACATTAAGTCAGGCTTTTGTGGGGAGAGGGTGTAAGAGAGGAGTAGGACATGGGACCCTCATATGCCATATTAAGGATTTGGGATTTATTCTCTTGGTCAGGAAGAGCCAATGAAGGCTTTTCTGCATAGAAGGGCATAAAGGGAGCAGCGTGATGCTGAGTGGGTGGTCGGTGAAAGAGGAAGATGTAGGGGACAGGGAAGATAAAGGATTAGAATCTCAGTGGTTGAAGCAGTGGGTAACTCGGATAATAGTCATTGGAAATAGGGATAATAAATATTTCAAATGCATAAATGATAAGCTTGTTAGCTTTTGAGTAACAAAATAAAAATGAAGTCAAAGTGACAGAGGCCATAACTAAGGACAATTACTTTATATCAAGTCTTTTCTGTATCTTGGTGTGAAGGGATCTAGAAAGAATTCTTTTTTTTTTAATTTAATTTTATTTCTTCAGTGTTCCAAGATTCATTGTTTATGCACCTCACGCAATGCTCCATGCAAGACATGCCCTCCTTAATACTCACCACCAGGCTCACCTAGCCCCCCACCCCCATCCCCTCCAAAACCCTCAGTTTGTTTCTCAGAGTCCACAGTCTCTCAGTTCATCTCCCCCTCCGATTTAGCCCAATTCACTTTTCCTTTCCTTCTGCTAATGTCCTCCATGTTATTCCTTATGTTCCACAAGTAACTAAAACCATATGATAATTAACTTTCTCTGCTTGACTTCTTTCACTCAGCATAATCTCCTCCAGTCCCGTTCATGTTGATACAAAAGTTGGGTATTCATCCTTTCTGGTGGCTGCGTAATATTCCATTGTATATATGTACCACATCTTCTTTATCCGTTCATCTGTTGAAGAGCATCTTGGTTCTTTCCACAGTTTGGTTATTGAAGGCATCTTTTGTATTGACTTTATCTCTTTAACCACCTCCCACCATCAGGGAGAATCATTGCCCACCTCTGCCTCATAGGCCTACATATGGAACCCTGTAATTATTTCTCCATTCAGAAAACACATTTAGTCCCTTAACAGTCCTTGACTCATAGTAAGTTCTTATTTTATATCGAAGGAAATTACTGAGATGTTCATAATATTTGTTCTTGGCTATTTGATGCCAGAGCTGTAGCATTAATGGGCCTCTCCACCATAATGTACTCATCTGTATTGTTACCTGTTCTCTGTTAGGAACACTTATCAAAAGGACTCAGAATTATCAGTTTAATTTTAGGTATATTTTTATAAAAGGTAACAACATTTCTTAGTGGATGTGTAAGCTCATTTTAGTACAATGAGTACAGGTGATGATGACTTTGATTCTAGAGCTAAATTTAAGTCAGAGACATTTAGATGGGGTTCAGAGCTGGTTGAAAAGTCAGGACCAGAGAAGTTAAATCTGCAAATCATTGACATGGAAAAGGAGTCATTGATACCTTGTGAGAATGAGCTTTGGGCAAACACGTGGAGATGGTCAGGAAGGAACAGAGAATAGAAGAATGTGAAACAGGGCACTGTGGGCTGAGTCTTGGTTTTGGTTAAGCTTCAATTTTCTTCGTATTAGCTTGCATGACCTCTGAAAACGTGTTTATAATGATAAAAATTATACCATCAACGATATTTGATAATGAGAGTTTTTTATTTTGTTTTTTAATGAAATTTCACTGTAGCAGCAACCTAAGCAAAAAATATAGGGTAGCAGTGCCACCAAATGGCTGCTTCTCAGTTCTCTTTTCTGGTATAATTTTCCCAGGCAGTGAGATACCATGTATGACATTTATAGATACGTTTCAGATTCTGAAATATCCAAAACTCCAAATCATCTGAACTTGAAAATCTTCCGGTTTAGTTAGAGACTCTGCATATTAAATAGTAGAAAAACAAGTTGGTAACAAGATCACAATGGAGCCTGATTCTAATGGAGGTCTCGCCTGACAGTCGCAGTTCATAATTAGAACTGACACGCTTGAGTTTACTGCTCTAACTTAACGTCTCGCCGGCAGCCCAGAGTTCCATATGAGGTTCCCGCATTAAGTCGATGCTTAGTCAAGTCTTTTTTTATCTTCAAACACTCCCTCGACGGTCCTCCTCTAGTTCCTTGCTTATCTCTTTTTCTTTGAAACTGGGCTTGAGAGATTTATACTTGATTTCTCTATGATATTACTTTCTGTTTATTCAGCACTTCTTGGAAATTCTTTTGACAAAGATCACCAAGGGCCACTTTTTTAGCATGAACCTCATCGGTGGATTATTGTATTCGAACTGGTTCTTAAACCACTTTGATGTTTTCTCCTTCCCATAATCCTCTCTGTGTGGCTTCAGAGTTGTGCCTCTTGGATTCCTCTATGCTCCAGAAGCTATTTCGTATCATTTCTGTCCTCTGATTCCCTTAACCACCCTGTAAAACGTGTTTTGTTTTGTTTGTTTTTTTTTCCTTGTGGTTCTATTCTTAGCCTTCTTTTTGTTTAGTCTACCATTTTCTCTGGGTGTTAGAGTTGATTCCCGTGGCTTCAACTACCTCCTGTGTGGTGGTGACGTCTGAAATTATGGATCCAGCTCGACTCCCCAACCTGAACTCCAGCCCCACGTATGCATATACTCATTTTGGGCATCCATGGGTTTCTCAAATATACCGTGTCCAAAATGGAACTGTTCACCCTCCTCTCACCCACGAGTGTGTCCTTCATCCCTGCTTAAGTGAATTATACCATTTGTCTACTTGCACAAGCAGAGCACGGAGGAATAATTCCTGACTCTTCCCTTTGCTGTTTCATCCATCTGACTATCAGTAAACTTTGTATGGAGTCCAACCACTTTGAATCATCATTGCTTCTCCTATGGCCAGCGTTTGTTTTTTTTTTTTTTTTTTTTTAATTAAATTTTTTATTTTTTATAAACATATTTTTATCCCCAGGGGTACAGGTCTGTGAATCACCAGGTTTACACACTTCACAGCACTCACCAAAGCACATACCCTCCCCAGTGTCCATAATCCCACCCCCTTCTCCCAAACCCCCTCCCCCCAGCAACCCTCAGTTTGTTTTGTGAGATTAAGAGTCACTTATGGTTTGTCTCCCTCCCAATCCCATCTTGTTTCATTGATTCTTCTCCTACCCACTTAAGCCCCCATGTTGCATCACCACTTTCTCATATCAGGGAGATCATATGATAGTTGTCTTTCTCTGCTTGACTTATTTCGCTAAGCATGATACGCTCTAGTTCCATCCATGTTGTCGCAAATGGCAAGATTTCATTTCTTTTGATGGCTGCATAGTATTCCATTGTGTATATATACCACATCTTCTTGATCCATTCATCTGTTGATGGACATCTAGGTTCTTTCCATAGTTTGGCTATTGTGGACATTGCTGCTATAAACATTCGGGTGCACGTGCCCCTTTGGATCACTACGTTTGTATCTTTAGGGTAAATACCCAACGTTTTTATCATGTTTCACCTAGAACGATCAGTGACTTCTCTGATATCCATGACACTCAACTTGTCTTTTCATTTGTCTTTTACATTTTTGCCTAGAATGGTTTTTAAAAAATACATCTCTTTCCTGTTATTAAAACCCTTCTTGGAGTCCCCATCATCTTCTTGATTGTTCAAATTTTTTAGCATGGCATATGGATCTTCATGTTCTCTGGCCTTTTGTAACCCCCTCCCCGCTACTCCCTCTCTCACTTTGAACTCTTTGTGGGAGCCATTCTCAGCAGGTTGAAAGTTGAGGACCCTTTGTATGTAAACCTTCCTGCAGATAGTGCTTTCTTCTTCACATTTTTCAAGTAGGAGTCCCTCAGTACAGTGTTTTCTAGTCTGTTCCACTTACTCTGTCTGGGCTTGGATTTTAATGCTTTTTCCTATAGCATTCTATATTCACCTATGTATACATTCTTAGAGTAATTACCTATTTTTCTGCCTCATTGGAATAAGAGCTTCTTGGAGCCACTGAGGGATAATGTCCCTCTTTGCATCCCTACACTGGGCAGAGAATTTGAAAATATAAGTGTCCGTGAATGAATGGATGAATCAATGAAAGGTTAAATAAACGTTCTCTCTCCCTTGTCTTCTTATGACTTTACTTGGAGTCTGTTTCCTTTCAATACAAATGGTCTTTTTAAAATTTTATTTCAGTGTTCTGGCAATGGCTTTATGACCCAGACAGTCAACAGCTCCGGCCAAGGCTTTTGTGGTACCATGGGATCAGGAGTGAAAAACGGAGGCCAGGAGACCATTGAAATGGTGAAAGGTGGACACCAGACCCTGGATTCGTGCCGGGGAACTGGGCACCATCACACCCTGGATTCCTGCCGGGGAGGACCGGTAGAGGTGGATAACTGCCGATATACCTACACCGAGTGGCATAATTTCACTCAGCCCCGTCTTGGTGAAGTGAGTTTCCCTGAGTGTTTTGCCTCTGTATTTAAATGCCCAAGTGTAGAACAATAGGAAATTGCAGTTAACACGGACTTTCAGAAGCTGCTTTTCCATATTTTTCAATGTATCCTTTCTTTTTCATTCTCTGGTCATTCCCTGCACTCCCCCCAACCCCCACTCCATGCCCTTTGATTTTGTTACATTCTTTAACATGAAAGATTTTATTCCATCTTCCTATTTCTTTTAGTTTCTAAAATCTTGTGAGAACTCGAAGTTTTTAAAAACATAACCCTATTAAAGTTACACACCATTTTTAGATGTCGTTTACCTCATCAACTAGTTTAATGTAGAAGAATGTGAAAAAAACATCTCATTCCCTACAGTCACAAAACTCCCCAATCCCATCCGCGTGTCTCTCTGAAAACAAAACATCTGTACACAATTCTAGAGTGAACATTCCCTAATAGGAGCTACAGGAACTCTGCATAATGTAAGAAGTACCGTTCAAATCCAAAGTGTTTTTGTTCAGGGCAAAGCAAGGATAATCAAAGAAAAGAGGGATTAAATCATGGATTTTCAGTCCGGGCAGCATGTCAGAAGCCTCTGGGGAGCTTTGAAATGATGCTAATACCTGTGCTCTACCTGGAAGGATTTGGATATAACTGGTTTGGCTTATTATTCTTATTATTACTTTTAAATCCCCTCAGGTGATTCACATGTGCCACCTGGGTAGAGAAGCACTGGATTCAGTATTCTATCTGGGACTAAGTTGTCTGTTTATCAGAGTGTACGGGTACTGTTGTAACCCCCCTACAGTGGACCAGAAGCCCTAATCCTTTAATGGGACTGCAGATAGACACCAGTCCGTGACACGGCTGCAGCCGATCACATGTCCAGAGCGTATTTTGTTTCCCCATCAAATTAAAGTATTCATCTTTGTTCTGTTTCTAGACAGTCAGCATGCATGTATGATCAGGTTGGAAAGGAGTGGAGCTTAAGAGGCATTCTTAGGGGTGTGTACTAATGTGTGCCTCGGGTAATGGAGTCTGAGGCTGAAATGATCCCGAAGAAAGACACCTGGTAACATAAGTCAAAGAAGGACGCCATGGGTCGGAGAGGGAATGGGACCCCTGGGGAGGAGGGAGGAGGCACAGGAGTTCCGACGGGCTGGCAGCCAGGCCGGTAACAGACGGTGAGGCTGGATGCTCAGATGGGGCTGAATGCTTGGGTGTTCCATTCCAAAGGCCTGGTTTCTGCAATGAGGGTGATGGTGATTATTTTTAATTTCGCTAAAATGCTGGGTGCATCTCTATTTTGTCACATATTGGCTCTCTTGGAAACTTGATTCTGAAGCCAATGTGGTAATTCTTGCTTACTTTATAACTGTATGTTATCGTGGTTTCAGTTCATGTTTATTGGATATTTACTACTTGCTGGGAAAAAATAAGAGCATATTTGGTGCATTATTTTTTCATCATTATCGTGAGATAGTCACTGTGTATATTCCCATTTTAGACATAAGAAGAGTTAGAAGTGAGACTTGAAGATGCTTAGTAACCTGCCCAAAGTCATAGACATTGTTGGTAAAGCCAGAGCTTTGACTCAAAATCAGGACTATTTGAATATTCAGTATCAAATTCTTAACCTCCATACATACTGTCACCATTTTGTGGACTAGCCTGACCTCTAGATATAAACTTTAGGGTTAAGCATTTAACGATAATTTAAATGTGCTTAAATATGACATTGATATATATATATATATATATATATATACATATATATATACATATATATATATATAATTTTTTATTTCGTATGGATTACTAGAAATGTAAGATATACTGACTTTGTGGTACGGTTATGCTATCGACCAATCATGTGCATTTTTTGTATGTAGGACTCCATTAGAGGACACACTGGTTAAAAATTAAACCTAAAAGGTAAATAAAAAATAAATTTTATGTTTGTATGTGTAAGAGTGTTTAAAACAATAATAGAATCCTTTTTTTTTTATCTTACAGAAATTGCATCTGTGTAACCAGAATGAAGATCACGTGCCATCTCAAGATTACGTCCTTACATACAACTACGAAGGAAGAGGATCTCCAGCTGGTTCTGTAGGTTGCTGCAGTGAAAAACAGGAAGAAGATGGCCTTGACTTTTTAAATAATTTGGGAGCCAAATTTACTACATTAGCAGAGACGTGCACAAAGGGATAATGTTAAAGTGTTACAATTAGACATGTATTTGCCAGATATCCTGGAGGTTTCCAAAAGGAAAGAGATATTGTAATGTTCAATTTCAATTTCTAATACATATATGGATATAGATTAGACTTTTAATTTCTAATATATATAAAGCTAGAAATATATAGATATCTTTAATATATCTATACATTAGAAAAACTATATAATTTTTCTAAATTTTGAATTGTACTATTTATCAATTTGTATTTTTATAGCAATTTGTTGCTTCTGTTTTCCAAGGAGTTTGAAATGTTAAAGTGCATTTTGTCTTCTTTACTGCCAGGTAAAGAGACAGCTAGAAAATCTTATATGGTATCATTGGAATTAAGGTCTATAAAGAACCTGCAGTGAATGTGTTGAGTTAGTATTAGTCCAATGATAGCTAAGCAGTACTTGATTGGATATAGAATAGCTATTTGGACTAGAAATTCTGTTCTTGTTCCAGATATAAATTTAAGTGGAATAGGATTATATCAAACATTGTGTTAAATTATATTGCATTTTTTAGTTCTTCAAAAAATCAGTACCACTGAGCTGGTAGCTCCAAAGACTACTAGAATTTCATTTTCCTTCTAGTTAGCATTTAGATCACGAAGAGCAGTTCTATCCACTTGATTGCCCTAATAAGCTCTTAAAAAATACATAGCTATGGTGTTAAAGTACACCAGGGAAGTGTAGACCAAAAAATTGTGTAGTTTTTATGCTTTTGAATGTGTGCTTTATGGTTTGCAAAAGGATTATTATGAGGAATATATCTGAGTTTCCTTATTTTCAAGAAATAACTATATTCACTATACAGAGAATTATTGTCGGCATTTTAATGAAAAATGCCAAAGATCTATTGAGATTGTAATCACAGGTCTTGACATCTTCTTCCCTGAGATTCAGGACTACTATTGATAACTTGTAGTAATGAAAATTATGCTGAGGAAAGAGTTACTTTTCTTGTTTTTAATATTGTACTTGCATATTTTTATTTGCAGGTTTAGCACATATTGAATTTTATTTTCTCTCAATAGCAATTATTTGCAATTACAATATGTTATCCTTAGGTGGATTGTGTCATGCCCCATATTCTGAAGAAACAGACCCCATCAGAGTTCAGAGATGAGTGCATTTCTATTCACTACCATTTTCACACAAATTCCTCCTTATTAATGTAGATAAATATTTTAAAATACTGTAAAGAATCAAAAGAACCCCTTGGTGCAATTTAATATCTTCCATAATGTTGCTTAAAGTATAATGGGTCTCAAATTTGTTCAGCGATATGGTCCTTGGAAGAACTTGCAAAATATCCCAAAGCAATAATTAATACCTAATTTTATGATGAATCTAATATCACATTATTATATACTCACTTCAAGTGTTAGCTTAAAAATAGACAAGAAATATGAAGTATCACCAGTTGAAGAAAATTTTGGAAAATAAGACAAAATTACTTAAAAATTTTGCAGCTTTTTGGGACTTACCCCTCCACCACGCCCCCGAAACTCTTTATTTGACTTTGAGTCAGAATTTGTGACCTACCCCATGTAGTGGCAAAGTTCAGTATGAATATAGGCTTACCTGACTTTCTCTTTCTCTATACAGAGAGAGAGGGAGAAGAGACAGACAGTGGTATCTCCCACTTTTCAAAATTTTGTGTTTCACGAAAGACCTGCATTAATACCTGTTTTTGATAACTTAAAGATGTCTGAAGAAAATTTTTGCTTATGTGAAAAAAAGATAAAAAGTGAAAATAGCATTTACCAGTTGTCCTGCAGTGAGCCCTTACAGAGGCAACACTTCCCCCCCACCCAGGGCAGCGGGACCCCACCAACCCCTACCTTCCCAACTGTCCTCTGCTTCTCCACATCCAGCTGACAGAGCTCTGAATTGGTGCCTGTGAGGATCTATGTTTTATTTCCATTTATTTTGTGTATCCCTCAGTAAGATATGTCTTAAGGTACCAGAAAAGCCAAAGGGAAGTTAATTTTGGGGTCTGGAAACACACAGAAATTTTCCATGTAAATGAATGGTAATTGCTTCTTTGCTTCATGCCATTTCAGCTTCCAGAAATTTTCATAGGAATGCTATAAGGGTAAACACACACACACACACACACACACACACACACAATGTAAATATATACTTATATAAAACTATTACTCAATGCCATGTATAAAATAAAATGAAAACCAAAGGGGAAGATGGTAACATAAGGTTGGGTATGTCCAAAATGGGAGTCCAGGGTTTTAGAAAGAGAGAGCCTCTCATACTTAGGTCTTCTGTGCTGCAGAGCTGTGCACATCAGGAAATAGTTCATGTACATTCATGTAATTTTTTAAAAACTGTAGACAGCTAATTAAACATCGCTGGTTTCAGTGGAAAGGAGAGAGGAAACTAGGTGGAACAGTAGCTTTGCTTCGCAGATTGACTCTGCAAGCACAAATTAGGAGCAAACTGTAAAGGCTGTTACAGCTAGGGCTGCCTGACTCCCGGTGGCAGGGTTCCAGAGATGAAATGCTTTTCTTGGAGCTAATACTGAAATCTTCTTAAAACCCAATTCTGGTAAAAGGATTCTATCACCATTTTCTTTTTCTCTCCTATCTACTGACATTTTAAAAATTTAGAGCTGGATAACCATATTCTGTTGGACAGATTTGAGGGGATAAAAGAAGCTGGCATGGGAGCACAAATCTTACTGAAGGGACTGAGTGGAAGCATGACCATCCTAAGGCCCATCGTCACGTGCTGTGTTCTAATTTGAGCCTGGAAATGATAAAATACCACTTCCCCATTCACTGCCTGGTTTCCACTGGCATTGGTGTGATTCAAAGAAATCCAGCTCTCTTATCAGTCCCCTTTAATCTCTCTCCCAATATTGTCGATAACACTTAGGTGGCCAAATGCTCCAGGCTGTCAATCACCTTTTAATATGAACTAGTTTTTATGCGATTGCCTTCTTACAGGGATTTTTTCATGTAACAGAAGAAATAGAAATTTTGAATACAGTAAAGAAAAAGACCGAGAAGTCATTTGGAAATACGGGGGACTTAGGGAGAATGCAGGCCCAAGTAGGGTATTTGGACAGTTAGCAACATGAAAATCCAGGCCTTCAAGGGCAAGGAGAGAAGCCAACAAAGGGACAGGAGTGGTAGTAAATATTATTTGCTACTTAAATTTTCCTAGGCCAGGCCCTCCTTTTTTCTTCTTTTCAGGCCAGTGGAGGCTCCCATTTGATTTGGGTGAACTATCACCTCCCCTTTCTTCCTGCCTCACCTTATTTAGAGTGTGGAATCGAGGGAAGAGCTGACTGCATGGTGTGTCCACAGGCATTTACAGGATGGGCCTGAACTGGCTGTGTGGAACAAACACGGCATTCATGGGGAATGCTTGCTCCCTTACGGAGCCCTCCGGGCATTGAGATAGAAGGTTCAATTAGGTGTGTGTCTGCATTATTTACTTGGTGCCACATTTCCCATTTTCTAATTTTTCTCTGAAATGTAGATTTTGAGACTTAGGCCTTTCAAAGGGTACTTTTCCTTTTAAAGTCTTCTTATGTTTAATGTAAACATTTATAACGTGGTATTCATCTTTCCTTATATGTATGAGGGGGAAATTATGCTATTTCAATGTGAAAATTGCTCTCATTTTTTTCCAGTAAATATTCTTGAATTTTTAATGTAAATGTACAGATTGTTTTTTCATATTTTTATAAGGAAGCAGTGAACTCTCTAAAATGCAGTGAGGTTGGGGTTGCAGCATTTTTAACAAAACTTTAAGTCTGCTATTAAAAGAAGTTACTTCGCTTTTAAAGAAACAAGGCAGGTTAAAATAAGCAACAATTGGATGTGTAAAGTAATAGTTGCAGATACAGGTTGTAATAAAACTGTTAACTTGTCATCGTGTCTTTACTATATTTAGAGATTAAATGGTTCCAAGATGATGATGTTATAAAATTGTGCTTAAGGCTGGCATGAAAATAGATCCTTGATAATGTCTTCATTGTATTCCTGGAGAATTTTTTATTTTATTTTAATTTATCTTTAAAATATTTTATTTATTTATTTGACAGAGACACAGCAAGAGAGGGAACACAAGCGGGGGGAAGGGAGAGGGAGAAGCAGTCTTTCTACTGAGCAGGGAGACTGATGCGGGCTTGATCCCAGGATCCTGAGATCATGGCTTGAGCTGAAGGCAGACACTTAACCAACTGAGCCATCCAGGCACCCCTCCTGGGGAATATTTTAGAGAATCGGTCATTACCAGGCTGTCAAGATCATACATATTAAACTGTTTGGGGGGAAATCATAGTTTGGGGGCACATCTTTACAAATGATATCCAGATAGATATCATTAGTATCTAATGGATATTAATATTAATATTAATGGATATCTAATGGATAGATATCATAGTATCTTTCCATCTATCAGACTGTCATTGGGTAAGAAGTATTGGAAGGTAGTTGTAACTGTATAGTGTTCCAAAAATAAAATGCTATTATAGCATTCTCACCTAGAGCAGTGTAGTCAAGTGGAAACATGAGTTCAAGAAAAAAAAAAAAGCAAGAGATATTCCAATCTTTGTTCTGTCACTTACAGAATATGTGACCTTCAAGCTTTGTTCACAACTAAATTATGGTGCTGTTTATTTCATGGCGAATTTTTTCCCCAAGTGTGTGTGTGTGTGTGTGTGCGCGCGCGCGTGCGTGCTTTCCCACAAAGGTAAAGCTGACCATTTCAAAAATGTGCAAGTTGTATCAAAAGTTTAAATTATAGTGTAACTTGGACAATACTTTCAATTTCAGGAAATTTTATTGTGATTATTATTTTTATTTCTAAATATTTGTCTTTAAAAATGTTCATTGAATTTTTGTTTCTGATATCAAAACATTCAGTGAATTCCAAGCATACAGCAGAATTGACTCAGTGAAATACTGGTTCACAGAGGTTGAGAAGGGACATGTCTGGTCTAGAGTTAGACTGTTCACGTGTGAATCCTCGCTCTGCCACTCACTATCTCTGTAGCTTTAGAGATGCTACTTATTCCCTTTCTTAGTCTGAGTTTTCTCATCTTTAAAAGCAAAATGACAATACCAAACTCAAGGGGTTGCTGACATGACTATATGAGTTACTATGTTTATAGCATGTAGAACACTGCCTGTGATAGGGAAAGATATATAAAGGTCAGGTATATAGGCAATAAAATTATGTAGTTGCATATACTATAATATCTAATCTTTTTTTAGGGAAGAATATATATATATATATATATATATATATTCTGAACAGATTCTTTACTGACAGTGGAATTATGGTGGATTTGTATTTTGTGTTCGTTTTCTACAACAAACATATTTAATTCTTTTTAAAGGGTTAATCCTAGCTCTACAGTTTCTTTAAGGCTTTTGTATTAGGATTAGAATTGGCTATATGGACAGAAAATAAAATGGCAGTGACTTAAACAGGATCCAGATTAAGTTAGCAGGTCTCACTATTCTGATAGCTTATTTTTATTCCATCCATTTGAGCCTTAGAACTTTTGTTTTCCCTTTACTATTTTTCCCTTTAATTATGATAAAATTCACATAACATGAAGTTCACCTATTTAAACAATTTTAACGATTTGATTTTTAAGTGCTCTCCACACCCAACGTGGGGATCGAGTATACAACCCCGAGATGGAGTCAGATGCTGCACCCACCCAGTCAGCCAGGTGTTCACCTGGAGCCATTTCATTTTATTTTATTTTTAAAGATTTTATTTATTTATTTGACATACAGAGATCACAAGTAGGCAGAGAGGCAGGCAGAGAGAGAGGAAGGGAAGCAGACTCCCTGCTGAGCAGAGAGCCTGATGCGGGGCTCCATTTCAGGACCCTGGGATCATGACCTGAGCTGAAGGCAGAGGCTTTAACTCGCTGAGCCACCCAGGCACCCCACTCCTAGAGCCATTTTAAAGTGCACAATTCGGTGGCATTCATTCAGAACATTGTACAACCAGAACATTTCCATCCTTCAGTTTCCAAAAAGAAAACCCTTGAAGCTGCTTACTCCCATTTTCCCATTCCCTCTGCTCCTGGCAACCACTGATCAGCAAGCAGAATGGTGGTTGGCTGGGGTCGAGTGGGGGTGGGGAGGAACCAGAGGGTTGTTGTACAATGTGGATAGTTTGTCATGCAAGATGAAAACATAACAATGTGCTTATAGTTAACAGTACTATACTGTGCACTTAAACCTTTGTTGAGGGTAGGTCTCAGGTTTCCTGCGATTCACCACATTGCAACAATGATAAAAGAAATACTTCCCTTCAAGATAAACTGGTTTTGCAGTGTTCTATGGGCGAGGTAAGTTCCAAGAGTCCTCGAGGTAGAAGAGACTTGGTGTTCTGCCGGTGCCTCCCAGCTCCCAGGGTCCATGGTGCATTTTCAGCTATCTGTATGAGAGTGGAGGACACACTGTTCAGTCACACCTGCCTCGCCCGTGCTTGAGCACAAACAGGAAAAGACACTTGGGCAGCACAAACACGTGGGCTGTGCCCCAGAAGCCTGATGTTCCATTTGACTTCAAGAGCAGAAGGATCTTTGGGAGCCAATTTGGAAAAAACCAAACGCTGGCAGAAATACCTGCGACCTTTCTCTTCTATAATTGTTCTCTGTCTCCTGTGTACGATGCAACCGCAGTGGGAGGTAGATCTGCACTGTGGATATGAGCCCGTAGTTTATAGTTGGGGAAGCTAATAGATGTAATATGACTCCAGAAGAAACCTGAATATTTGTTACTAAGTTCCCACAAAATTTGCAGATTTCATTTTTTTCTTTTCAAAGTACATGAAGGGAATTATATGCTGTGTGACATTACTGTACTGACATTTCATTTATTAAAAGATTTACATTCAAACTTTAGTAGGTTTACTTCCTGATAGAAGTAAATTGGAGTCTGTGGAGTTATGTTACTGTTTACAGAGTTCTGCTGAGACTGGCATTCTGGCTCACAGACTGTGCAAGTTGCCCTGATGTGATGTGACAGGTTCCAAGCTAAAGGGCAATTTCACAGAAATTCCTAGTTTCAATTTCTAATTGAAATTTGTTTTCTTTTCTTAATATGGATCATCACAGACAGGTTAAAGCAAATACATAATTATATAAGATTACTTGGGGAGAGGCAAGAAAATGGCTCAAGTATATGAGGCATGAGAAGAGGAAAAAAAGAAAAAAGTGATGTAATTTTATTGGACTCAAACCAGGTTAGTCACATTTCTGTTCTGTGATTCTGACTTAGTGAAGCTGGACGCATCTGACCCACCAGGGCAATGTGTCTCTGAGTGAAACAGCAATACCCTTTCCAGTCCAATGCTCAAACTGTATTCTTTACAGGGGGTGCTCACTCCCCCATACCCTCTTGATTCAGAAAGATCATGTATCATTTCAAAGGAATTCTGTTATATATGTGTTTACTTAGGCTACAAATAATATCCATGATTACAAATTCAGATGTAGAAAATATCAGTATTTTTTCATGATTTGTTTTTTGTCTTCCTCTACACCCCATTCAGAGGAATGGGGCAGAAATGAAATAAAATGTAAATTTTATCAGTCAGATTAAAATTAGGGTTCTCCCTCACTCTTCTATTATGTCTGAGCTCCAAGGAGTTTATGCTACTTCCAGCAATTGGGGATCAAAGTGCCAGGTCTCTGTTCCTGAGATCTTGAGAGCCAAAGTGTCTCCCATTTGTTTTCACTGTATTTGCCAACTCTTGAAAAGCTTGTGTGCTCCTCTAGCTCATCTTTCTGAACAGATTTGCTAAGTGATCTAAGAATTTGAATCAATTCAAATTATTGAAATAAATTATCTCAGACAGCCAATTAGTCTAATTTCCTATCTCCAATCTACACACCAACACACATACCAAATATGTAACAATAGAGTAAGACTATTATCTTGATAGATGAGACTAAGAAAACATAAGAACAATGCTCTAAAGAGAACAACAACAACAACAAAAAAAAAACCCCCAAAACCCATGGGTATACACAAACGAAACAGAACTTCCAAATTTGAATAGAATTTCTGTTGTTCTAAATAGGTACAAAAACTGTTGGGCCTGGCATGCAAAAAATATTGAATTTGTCAAGTAACCTGGAGAAGCTTTTTAATCTCTCTGTGTTTAAGTTTATTGTCTAAAGCTAGGTTCTTCAGTAAGTGAGTCAGTCAGTCATTGACAATTACTTCTTGGTCATCTACCACATGCTAAGTGTAATTCTAGGTGCTAAAGATATAGCAGTGGGGGCTCCTGGGTGGCTCAGTCAGTTAAGCACCCAACTCAATTTCAGTTCAGGTCATGATCTCAGGGTTTTAAGATCAAGACTGGTGTTGGGCTCCTCGCTGTGTGTGGAGCCTGCTACGAAGACTTTGCCTCCCTCTGCCCCTCCCATCTCTCTCTCTTAAAAATAAATAGATATAAAAAAATCAGGACACAGCAGTGAATAGCCGAAGTCTGATTGTCACAATTGCATTCCAAGAAGGGAGGGAAGACAGAAAATGAACAAATGCACAAATATGTGTAAAATGTCATACTGTAATAAACGATAGAGAAATAAGACAGAATAAGAGAGAATTATGGGAGATTTTTATTTTATTAAGAGTGGCTGCAGAAAGTCCTTATGGGAGGGTGGAATTTGAGCAAAAAACCTGTAGGAAGAGAGTAAGCACATCATGCTGCTATGAGGGCAGGGGAAGGGAGAGAACATTTTGGGGAAAAGAAAGAGCTAACACAAAAGCCCTGAGGTAGGACTTTGCTTGGTATATCCCATAAAGCTCGTGCAGCTGACCTGGAGAGGAAGGGAAGAAGAGTGAGAGGAGGTGGGGTGGGGAGGCCGGCGGGGAGCCCCGTCCTTCAGGGTTCTGTGGCTATGAGAGTGGTTTCGGATCTTCATTGAATAAGGTTAGCCTATTGGAGGGAATGAGTTCTAACGATGACTATGCCATAACGAGAAACAAGTTAGCATGTATAAAAAGTTTTCTTCTTCCTCTTCTCTCTCTTCTTCCTCTTCTTCTTCACTACAGAATCCTCTTTCATAAGTTTTGTTTTCCACCTCAGTTTCTTTTTCTTCATTTCTTCTCCTCTTCCTGCTCCATCTCCTCCTCCTTGTCACCCCCGCTCCCACCCCTCCACTTGATGTCTTCTATTTACTGCCTCCCAGAATCAGAACTGAGTTCATCCCAGCTTTGCTACTTGGCAGATCCCTTCATTTGCACATCTCAGGGGAGGCGTCTGTGTGAGTGACTTTGGACTATCACAGAGAAGACATAAATACTCATGAACTAGCAAGTCTTTTTGAGAACCTAAACTGCTAACATCAGCATTTGGCCTCTTGTTCTTCTGACAATGGGAATCTGACTTTTCTGACATGTCTTTACAGTTTGAGCCTGGTCTGTTCAGATCCCGTATTTGCCTTCTGGCCGATTTACATTCCTTTGAGGTTTTGTCTCCACCCCAAGTCAATCTGTTCTGGTTATAGTGCTTGAAAAAAAATCCCTTTTAAACAGAGCCTGCTTGTCCTTCCTAATCTTACATCATGGCTTGGCCTTCTATATACTACTGTCTAGATTTCTATTCATCTATATGCCAGCAGCTCTGTTATTTTATGTGCTGGTAAGAAAGGTAAAAGATGTAAATAGTCCTGCTCCAAGGAGCCTACTAAATAAATACCCAGAATGATCTTGATGATTAAGCAGATTTTAATCTGCAAAGATCTCAAGGAAATAAAATGGCAATATATCTAAATTTATTATTAATTAAAATTCATCTCCATTCTGTGTACTGATGTTTAGTTTATATAAAAAGAGATGACATTTGTCAAACTGTTTTACTAGAGAACTTTTCCCTTTGGGATTATTTATGTGTCTAAATAATATGTTTCTGATATTTTAGGAAAGCATCAATGTGGCTAGTGTATGATACAATGATTATTAATGCATTTTATCTATTATTAATTACATCACCTGTACCCAAACTCATAGTTAATATGGTCTTATTTTCTTTTTTTTTTCCTTCTCCTTTCTCTCTTTAAAACCAAATGCTTTATTTCATATGCCATAAAAGTTCAGTGCAATTCATGTGTGGTGCATAGATATTTATAAGTGCTTTCTTCCTGCTACTGCTGCTTATTCCAAACATGAATCAAATAAATGTATTTGAGATGGTTTCTATGAGAAAATTAATTTATTTTTCATACCTTGACAACATTAGGTGAAAATCCCAGTTTTGGGTTATGGGCTATTTTCTAAAATTATATTTTAAAATTAATGAAGTTAAGAATTCAGCGTAGAGACCAAAATAAGTGGCTTTTTTCCCTGCTCTTTTACTTTCCCCCTAAAATAATACTAAACATGCAGATATTGCCCACACTCATGCCTCTGTTGGTGAGAAGACTTCTCCCCCTCGAAAATCAAGGCATGTTCAGAATTCCCGTATTTTGAGGAGTCAATAGGAATTCCACCCTCCCCCAAGGAGAGTTATGTATTTTACTAATTTCACTACGAACCTTGAGACTGAGATAATGGGCAATGGTACCAAATACAGTACTTTATTCTTTATTCAAGGACGTTTTAACTGGCAGGTTTCTTTCTATTCCTTAATAACAATACTGCACAGCAAGTAGGCATAATTTCTGGACTTCGAAATTTCTCAGAAGAATTTTGTAAAGTAGTTTTTTGGAAGAGACATACAATTCATACATTTTTTGTCAGAGATTTCACGCTGAATAAAGTTGAGAGTCCACCAGTGGGATTCAATCAGAGAAGAGAAGAGAGTTCCCATACCAGTACCCACCTTCCTGGACTGCTCTGAAGATTAACCTGCCCATACACGCACTATGCTTAGCCCGGTGCCAGGCCTTGAGTGAGCATTCAGGAGAAGTGAGCATTTGTTTGGTTATTCGGTATTAGCAGACCTAAAGTCAGAATTGGGTTTAAATTCCCAAGCTTCATCACTTACTAGAAGCTCTCATCTGTGGTACTGTGGAGGCCCTCACAGTGAGCTGAGTGTCCTTAATGCCTGGACTCTACAAAAAAAATACATTGAGGGTCATAAACTAGCAGGTTCCACTTAGAAGCTTGACCTTCATTGCTATTTGGCATCTTATCCCTAAGCGTCCAAGCTAAACAAACAAAAAAAATCTATTTGAATGAATCATCACCTGAATGGCTTGGCACAAGGATTAAGATATACTATGTGTCAAATAATAATGTTATGCTCTACATCATACCCTATGGTGATCCTTGATCAAATTCCTTCTATTAACCTAAGATATCCCTGCCCCTCTCAATGCATTTCATGATGCTTTTCCTTTCTGGGAAGAGTAAATTACATTAGCGTTGAATAAAACGTAACTTATTAAATCAGCTAGTTGAGGAGGCTCCTGGGAAGGAGAGGGCACAATTGTATCCTCAGTGAAGATCCTCTTCCTCTTTTCATCTTCTTGCAATTATGGCTCATCTGTGCCATGCCTTCTATAATCGTGCATTCTTTGATTCTATCTGTAAACCAGCCTAGGTCCTCAATGGTAACTACTTACCCCAGATTCCATACAATATTTGAGAACAAATTCTGAAGCTTTTGTAGTTTAGCATGAGCTCTCACTTTTTCTTTTCCTTTTCTTTCTTCCTTCTTCCCCTCCCCCCTTCCTCTTTCTTCCTTCCTTCCTTCCTTCCTTCCTTTCTTTCTTTCTAGGTCTCACTTCCAAAGAATGTGTTTTTATGGGTACCTTCTGAAGTTTCCCCCCACTCACTTTTCAACTCCCTGCTTCTTTATTCCTCAGAAGGTTTCTATTTGATTGCACTGGTCCCAATTCACCAATTCACTGATTTTACTAGTCCTTGTATTATTTTGTTGTCTGAGAATTATTTTTGTATGATCATTTTCTACTGTTATGTAGAAATTACCACAAATTTAGTAGCTTACAACCACACATTTGTTATCTTGATTCCTTGGGGCAGGAGCTGAGCCCAGCCTAGCTAGGTCCTGTGCTCAGGTCTCATGAGATTGTAATCAAGATATTAGCTGGCCTGTGGGCTCATCTGGAGGTTTGCTATGGAAGAACCGCTTCCAAGCTCTTTCAGGTTGTTGAAGAATTCATTTCCTTATAGCTGTAGAATTGAGGGCCTCCACTTTTGACTGGCTATTGTCTTTATAGGTTGTCCTCAGGACCTTCAGGCCATGCAAATGCTCAAAGCCACTCCATGTCCTTGCCTGGTGGGCTTTCTCAACACAGGTGCTTGCTTGTCTACCTCCAGTCCAAGCCAGAGACTTACATAGAGCAACCCAATCATGGCAGTGATGCCCCATGGTCTTTGCCATATTCCATTGGCTATATGCAAACCACAAGTCTAATCTGCATGCAGAGATGGAGGAGTGACACAAAGCCACAGGCACCAGCAAATCATAGGGGATCACTTACATCTGTCACCGCATCTTGTCACACACACATGTGTCTCCTGGTCTCACTGAAAATGAAGCTTCAAGATTTTATATCTATGTTTTGTTTTTAATGTTTCTTACTGCTGTCTTATGAATTCCGAGAGAAAAGGTAGAAAAACACTGACAGATCTCTCTGTTTAGGGAGGTGGGTGGGGAATGGGTTAGATGGGTGATGGGCACTAGGGAGGGCCTATGTTATGATGAGATCTGTGTGTTATAGGTAAGTGATGAATCACTAAATTCTACTCCTGAAACCAATATTACATAGATGTCAACTACCTGGAATTTAAATAAAAATGTGAAAAAATATAGTCAAAATAAAGATGCATTTACACTATTAAAGAAAAAGATCTCTATGTTTATACTGAATGCCCATTGATAGAAATTTTAATGATTTATTAAGAGATACAGAGTTCTGGATATATAACATCTTACATCTCTGTCATAAACATGTGGCATTTTCTCTTGTAGCTGTTCTGTCTAGATGCAACTGATTATAATTTGCATCTGTAATGTTTAAGATGATTGGGAAGAGGAAGGGAAGGAAGAAAACTAACATTATTGAGTACATGTTGGATAGTTAGAATTTAATTCTGACATGTTGCTATGTTTATTTTATAGATCAGGAAACCAAGGTCAGAGATTAAAGAACTGGCCTAGAGCCATAGAAATTGTTGTAGGAGAGCATGGGGCTGAAGTAGCTCAAGTTCATACCTCAATCTGTCTCCCTAGGATGCTCCTTAGTTTCTATGTTTTTTGTTCCTAAGTGGTTATGGTGCTGAGAGTTCTATAGAAAACTTCTCAGATCGGTGCAGTCAACATTTCATTATTTGAAATTGTTAAAAAATGAGATATTCTAGTGCTTCTCAGAATTGAAAAGGAAGTACATTCTGAGGTTGCCACAGTAGCTAGAGTTTTTGTGTGTGTCATTTAGGTCCATATGGATAATTAAGTTGTTCAAATATTGTATTTTCTTTCTTTGTCCACCCATTTTATCACACTTCTGTACTGAGGGAGGTTAAAACCTCTTACTATTAATACGGATTTGTCTTTTTCATGTCTCTGACAATTTCATACAAATTTGGAATTTTTACATCTTCCTCTTGAATTGGTCATTTGGCCATTATACAATTTTTCTTTTTATCTCTTGTAATATTTTTTGCCTTCAATTCTAATTTGTGTAGCTACACCAGCTTTCTTTTGCTAAGTGTATGGCATTTCTCTTTCTCTTTCCTCTATTTTCATCACATCTGTGCCTTTACTTATTTATTGTATATTTTTAAAAGATTTTATTTATTTATTTGTCAAAAACAGAGAAAGAGAGAGAGAGAGAGGGAGTACAAAAGGGGAAGCGGCAGGCAGAGGGAGAAAGAGACTCCCTGCCCAGCAAGGAGCCCCACGCAGAACTTGATTCCAGATCTCTGGGACCATGACCTGAGCAGAAGGCAAAAGGTTAACCAACTGAGCCACACAGGTGTCCCTATTTATTTATTTTATTTTTTAATTTATTCATTTGAGAGAAAAAGAGTGAACAAGGGAGAGCATGAGAATAGGGAGGGTCAGAGGGAGAGGCAGAAGCAGACTCCCCACTGAGCAGGGAGACCAACAAAGAGCTTGATTCCAGCACCCTGAGGTCAGGACTTGAGGCAAAGGCAGATGCTCAACCGACTGAGTCATCCAAATGCCCTAAGATTTGATTTGATTTTGAGAGAGAGTGGGAGGGGCAGAGGGAGAGGGAGAGACACAGAATTCCAAGCAGGCTTCATGTTGAGAATTCAACACGGGCTGGATCTCACAACCCTGAGATCATGAGCTCAACCTAAATCAAGAGTCACTTAATGGACTGAGCCAATCAGGCAACCCTAATTCAATTTTTAAAAAATTATTTCATTATATCACTACTAAAGTTCTCTCTCTCTCTCTCTCTCTATATATATATATATATATATATATATATATATATTTAGATAGATTTTTGATATGAAATTCACTATCATACAGTTCACGCATTTGTAATGTGCAATTAATTGAATGGTTTTTACTATAGCCAAAGTTGTATAACCACCTTCATTAATTTAAATACATTTTTGTCAACCTTCAAAGAAATCCCATACCCATTAGTTATAATTCTCCAGTGTCTCCAGCCTAATGCACTAACCAACCAGCCCACAGATTTGCCTATTCTGCACATTTTATTTCAATGGAACCATACAATATGTGATCCTTTGTGACTGTCTTCAACTTAGTGTAAGATTTTTAAGGTTTATCAAAATGGTGGCAAGTTACTTTAGTCTTTTTATGGTTGAAAACAATCCACTGTCTGTATATACACATTTTGTTCTTTTATTCGTCAATTGATGGACATTATGATTGTTTCCATTTTTTTTCTTTTTTTTTAGTTTTTATGGATAATGCTTTCATGAATATGCATGTACAAATTTTTGTGTGGATATGTTTTCATTTCTCTTGGGTATATAGCTAGGAGTGAAATTACTGAATCACATAGTAATTCTATGTTTAAATTTCCAAGAAACAGTTAAAATGTTTTCCAAAGCAGCTGTACCATTTTATATTCCCACAAACGTTGGGCAAGTGTTGTAATTTCTCCACATCCTTAGCAATGTTTATTATCTGTTCTATTGTAGCCATTTCAGAGGATGTGAAGTCATATCTCATTGTGGTTTTTATTTCTTTAAAAATTTTAGGCTTCTATTAATAAGTATATTGGCCATTTGTGTATCTTCTTTGGACACTTATCTACTCACAGCCTTTGTCTGTTTTTAAACTAGGTTATTTTCCTTTTTATTATTGAGTTCTAAGTGTTCTTTATATATTCTGCAGTCAAATGCTCTACTACTGAGCTATACCCCTCTAAGTGTTCTTTACATATTCTGGATATACATCTGTTACCAGAAATATAGGGCTCCTGAGTGGCTCAGTTGGTTAAGTGTCTGCCTTTGGCTTAGGTCATGATCCCAGGGTCCTGGGATCCATTCCCGCATCAGGCAAGGGAGCCTGCTTCCCCCTTCCTGCACTCCCTTGCCTGTGTTCTTTATTCTCTCTCTCTGTCAAGTAAATAAATAAAATCTTAAAAAAAAAAGAAATGTAATTTGAAAGTATTTTGTTTCATTTTTTTCAGATACCCTTTTTACTTTCTTGATACAGTTCTTTGTGGTTTTTTTTTTTGTTTGTTTGTTTTATTTTTAAAGATTTTTAAAATGTAATCTCCGCATGCAAGGTGGGGCTCGAATTCACAAGCCCAAGATCAAGGCTCAGATTCTCTACTGACTGAGCCAGCCAGGAGCTCCTGATGGTGTTTTTTAAAGTACAAATATTTTTCGTTTTAAGAAGTCCAATTTATCAGGGTGCATTGGTGGCTCCGTTGATTGGGCGACTGCCTTATGCTCAGGTCATGATTCTGGAGTCCTGGGATCAAATCCCACATCAGGCTCCCAGCTTCTCCCTCGGTCCCTCCCTCCTCTCATGCTCTCTCTCACATTCTCCATCTTTCAAATAAATACATAAAATCTTGGGGGGGAAAAGTCCAATTTAACTGTTTTTTTTTTCTGTTATAGCTTATAGTTTTGGTGTTATATTTAAGCAATTGTTGCCACATCTGAAGTCACAAAGGTTTTTTTTTCTATATTTTTTCTAAGCATTTTACAGTTTTATCTCTATATTTAGGTTTTTGATCCCGGAGAGTTGATTTTTATATCTAGTATAAGGTACAGATCCTGCTTCTTTCTTTTAGATGTGACAATCCAATTGTCTCATCACCATTTGCTGGAAAGACCATTCTTGCCCTTATTGAATGGTTTTGGAGTCTTATCTTAAATTTAGGTTGACTCTAGAAAAATATATGGGTTTATATCTGGGCTCTTCATCTTATTTCATTGATTTCTATATTCTGACACTACTAGCACACTTCTTGATTACTGTTGCTTTGTAGTAAGCTTTGAAATCAGAAAGTGTGATCCTTTCACTTTGTTCTTTTTAAGATTGGTTTGGTTAGGGGCGCCTGGGTGGCTCAGTAGGGTAAAGCCGCTGCCTTCTGCTCCGGTCATGATCCCAGGGTCCTGGGATGGAGTCCCGCATCAGGCTTCCTGCTCAGTGGGGAGCCTGCTTCCTCCTCTCTCTTTCTGCCTGCCTCTCTACCTATTTGTGATCTCTTTCTGTCAAATAAATAAATAAAATCTTAAGAAAAAAAAAAAAGATTGGTTTGGTTAATCTGGGGCTCTTCAGTTTCCGTATAAATTTTAGTGTCATCTTACGAAGTTCCACAAAAAAAACCCAGCTGGGATTCTGATGAGAATTGTATTGAATCTGCAGATCTAGGATTTATTACCATTTTAACAGTATTGTGTCTTCTGATCCACAAAGGTGAATTTTTATTTATGATGATCTTTAATTGCTTTCAGCAATAATTTTTCAGTTTTTAGACTACAAGTTCTATAATTTTGTTATATTTATTCCTAGTAGTCTTTTTTTTTTAAATGTTACTGTGAATGGAGTTGTCTCCTTTTTTTTTTTTTTAAGGTTTTATTTATTTATTTGACACAGAGAGATCAGAAGTAGGCAGAGAGGTAGGCAGAGAAAGAGGGGAAAGCAGGCTCCCCGCTGAGCAGAGAGCCTGATGCAGGGCTCGATCCCAAGACCCTGAGATCATGACCTGAGCTGAAGGCAGACCTTTAACCTATTGAGCCACCCAGGCGCCCCAATGGAATTGTCTTCTTAAAGTAATTTTGGAATGAAGATATCATTACAATTTTTTCCGATCTTTTACTTGATAGGCATCAGGTCAGAGAATATTTGAGGGCTCATTGAGAAGGTAAGTGGAAGGTGGTAATCTCAACATTTTGGCATCACTTTTTCCCATGAGAAGCTTATCAACTTGAAAATAATGTATACTTAAGACTGTCTTAAATTCTTTGTTTGTGCTAAATCTGATGTCTGGGCTTCCCCAGAGGCAGTTTCTCTTGATTTATTTTGTTTCTTTGAATGAACATTTTCCTGTTTATTTGTCTGCCTCATGATTTTTCGTTGAAAATTGAGCATTTGATTTTTATACTATGACAACTTTGGAAATCAGATATTTCCCTTCTCCAGGGTTTGCTGGATTTAAAAAAAGCTGTAATAGTATTTGCTCTGAGACTTTCCCAAACTTTGCAACAAGTATTCCTTTTCATGTATGCTCATGGAAACCTCTATTCCTTTAGCTTTTATTCAGAATATGTTTTGACAGAGAGGTTTCCTTGAATGTTAGGAGCTGAAACTGATACACAAAAACACACGATCAAAGGAAGGAAAAGGAAGGAAGGAAGGACGGAAGGAGAGGAAGAAGGAAGGAAGGGAGAGAGAAAGAGTTATCTTTCTCAGTCTTTACAGAGTAGTCTGTGTGGTTTGGGGTGGGGGTCAGGGGATGTCTTTCCTGGTATAGCTAGGTTTGCTCCAAGTCTAGGAATCACCCACAGTGAAGGTTTAAGGTTTTCTCAGGACTTTTCTCAGGAGTATGCATCTTGCCTAGGCATGCATGTGACTTCCTAAAATCCTCTGTATAAGCAGTCTTTTTTTTTTTTTTTAAAGATTTTATTTATTTATTTGAGAGAAAGAGAGCACAGCAGAGGAAGAGGGAGAAGCAGTCTCACCACTGAGGAAGGTCTCCCCACTCAGGGAGTCTCCCCACTCAGGAAGCTCAACGTGGGGCTCCATCCCAAGACACTGGGATCATGACTTGAGCCAAAGGCGGCACTTAACTGGCTGAGCCACCCAGGCACCACTAAGCAGTTGGTTTGGGATGTCCAGATTTCCCAGTCTCACCGCTAGATTTTCCTCCAGGCCTTAGATGGTCTGTTATAGGTCTCTGTCCATAATCTTTTATTCCAAGTGCCGTAGGTCAGTAGTCACTTTGTAACTTTGATGAGGAATATTTGCTACATTTTCATGCTTACATTTTAACTTATGGAAGACAGAGGCTAACAAGTCAGTTGTACAGATATCCTTCAGCCTTATTAGACAGACATACAGAATTATGTCCAAGGATTAGGGCAACTGGGAACTGGGTTGTTGCTGCTGCCCAAGATCAGGGAAGAACTAGGATGAGGGAAAATAAAAATACAAAACTTTCCTGCCATTTTGGAGTTGGTTTTCTCTTGACTGGGCCTTTGCTACGTAGCAATGTTTTGTTTCCAGAGCTCTTACAAAGTTGGTTTAGATAGCTTCTGGTTGTTTTGTCAAAATTTTATGGGGGAAGGAGTGTTAGGACCATCCTAATCTGCCATTTTGCTGATGTTGGGTTCTGTAAGGGTTTTTAGCCACCCAAATAATTCCAATTTTTTTCCATGTTTCTCTCTACTTTCTGGCATTTCATATGTGAAAGATGAGCTAGGGGATAAAAACAAAATCAAAGGATGCATTGTTTACTGTGCAAAAGAATAGCTTTATTCCCCATTATGCCACAAGTAAGATACTAAGTCCTAATAATTCAGGTTCAATGATAACATTTGCCCATAGAAGTTATTTATTAAATGTTTTCTGATTTGGATAACATTTATGTAAAACATCTTATGACACTGTATTTGATTTTCCTGTATAGTTGGTAAATATCTTTATATTTCAAATGCTTTAATACAAACTTCAAATATTGCTTATATTTTATTTCAAGTCATAAAATTATTTGCTTTCAATTAAAAGCAGGGATAACTATTTTTCTATTTCTCTTTTTCTTTTTTAAAGATTTTATTTATTTATTTGAGAGAGAGAGAGAGAGTTTACAAGCAGGCAGAGTGGCAGGCAGAGGGAAGGGGGGAAGCACGTTCCCGACTGAACAGAGAGCCTGATGGGGAGTTCTACATGGGGATCTACATGGGGTTGGATCCTAGACCCTGGGATCATGACATGAGCTGATGACACATGCCTAACCGACTGAGCCACCCAGGCTCACATAGAGACCATATTTTAAGCTATCCAGTGTAATGTGGGAGTTTTCTTTTCCACAAAGGTATGGATTTTTAATCTCTGTGAGAGAGTAGTGAAGAGAGTAAGAATGTTCAGACTAAGAAGAATAGCCATCCTACGAGGGCACAGATATTTTTCTGATGCCTAGAAGTAGTGGGATATCACATGTGGCACAGTTGAAGGGTGTTTGATGAAGAAAATAAATATATACAAGGCGATAAAGATGGCATTTGAGTATGTGCCTAAGAGCTTCCGAAGAAACTAATAGGCTGTTACCAAGAGAAATAGTAGACAAACATCCTAAACTGTTACTCTGAAAACCAAAAGCAGTGTGAGAAATTTATTAAACATGCTAGTATAGACAGAAGTAAAAACAAAATAGCTAAGATCTTTATCTAAAAGAATAGACTCAATGCCAGAGTTTAGAGAAAGTAAGGGAAAACTAGAACTCTGGAAATGAAAGCATTCAAGGGGACAGCATTCATGCTGAGGGCTTAGGTTATTTTATACCACAGTAGAATCTAGTAGAATTAAGGAGGGCTTTACTGAGGCCCAATGGAAAAGAAATTTTCATTAAGAGAGGCAAAGAGAAAAAATAGGGGAGGGAGATGGAAAGTCCCAGCTATAATTAAAAAAATGAAATCAGGCAGGCCAACCAGATAACTTAAAACCATGAGTTTGGATTCATGTGTTGATGTGGTTATGTACTCCAAATAGCAATGCATGCAAAACCACAGTTAAAAAAAAAGTGGGAAGAAGATGCAGCTGTCATAAAATCAAAGTACAGAAAAAAAATCTAGAATCCACTGGCAAGGTAAAAGGTAATGCTGGTTAACACAAAGAAATGGAAATTAATCTAGTCAACAAATCAGGTCAGGGTATGTACTCTGGACTCTTACCGCATAATACTGATTGCCTGTGAATGCTTCTTCATAATTGCCTGTGAATGCTTCTTCATAAGGATTCGATCTGTATCTTTCTATGAGACCAATGAACTCTTCTCCAGATCATAGGGGTTTTCTTTTGCTTTTTGTAAGTTTGCTAAAAGCAAATGTAACAATTGCAACCACCTTTAACTGAAGCAAAATGTGATGGTTTAAAAACCCTCAACCTAAAGCACTTTGGTTATAGACAAAACACTGTGTACAGTAAGGGGACATGGACCTCAGTTCATTGCATTTTATACTCCTCTTTCTAACTATTTACTATGTAGACACTGATGATCTAGCATCTGCTCCTAGACAACAAGCAAGAAAGGGAGCCCAGAAGCTGATACAATGATAGCAAAGAGACCTGTGGTTATCATCTTTCACCTGATGGTGCCAAGAATTCCTCTGAGTCAGATTCAAAGGCCTGACAAGCTGTCAGATTGACCCAGAACCGCTCAAAGCCACTTTTCCCTCTGCCTTCTGGTATACCGTCCTGTAGTGTACAAGCTAAAAAAATAAAAGTTACATTTCTCAGACTGAGTTGCATTTCGGGCTTTGGTGCAGTTTAGGTTCTCATCCATCGGATGCTTTTGCACAGGAGCTGGAAGGTAGAAGGCAGGCAGAAGCCTGGTTTCTGTTTCTTCCATGAAAATAAGTCTTTTAGAGACAACTTTTTCCCCTCTGACAACTTCCTGATGATTGATGTTTCTTGACTGTGGATTTGTCCTGATTGTGGTAATTTCATGACTGTGGCAGTGGCCCAGCGCCACACACTGTAGGAGCAGCTCCCCCCACCTCCCCTGGTGCCTTTGTTTGTCAGGGTGGCTCTGTTTTATTTCCTGCATGTTCAACCTGTTCGGTTCAGTTCAATTCAATTCAGTCTGTTTCCTCAAGCTTCACCAATCCATAAGCACTTCCTTCCCTTCTATCTTTGGCTAAACCTAGCTTTACTGTATTGTTTTCTCTAAATCCTGACCCATACACCACCCTCTTCAACGATGAGTCCAAAAATCTACTATGATCCCTGACTAAATCATGTGTGATTAGATACAAGCCAGGACCTTAGTTAGATAAGACTAAAGTTAGATACTGGCTGGGACCTTAGGTGGCTCTGGAAATTCTGAAGCCGGTTGCTGACTTGGATACATTGGCAGATATCACTAAGGTGCCTGGATTTCATGTTATCCAATGTATTTTCCAATCACTGAGACACTTCCTTACTCTTCCTTTGGAATGAGACTAAAGACATTTTATCAGGCCTCAAAGACATGGTGGATGTGTCATTCCAGTTAGAAGGGCACACTCCAGTCTCTTGTGTGTATGTATGTATGTAGTAAAAAGTTAGATGAGGTCTTCAGGATGACCACAAACTTCATCAAGAAGCTTCCTCCCATCTGTGGTAGGAGGAGTTCTAGAATGGTTCCCAATAGCATCCATATTCCAGTCTTTGCACCCTTAGGTATGATGCTAGCTTAGCTATAGTCATCACAAGGCTCAGGTGGGCATGAGCTGGACATAGTGACTTGGTTTGAACCAATAGAGCACAACAAAGTTGGTGAGATGTTAATCCCGTAATTTGGTTACAAAATACTCTAGCTTCTATCTTGCTTGAAGATGCTATTGCCTTCTTGTGCTTTTTGTACTTTTTGATGAGGCAAACCTCCATGTTGAGGATGCCCTACCCAGAAAGGCACCAAATCCTCATAGCCCATAAGGAACCTATATCCTGCCTACAACCCTGTGAGTTTGGGGGGCATATCTCTGCCCACCTGAGCCCTGTGATGATTATAACCAACCTGGCACCATGACTGCCACATGTGAGAAACTTGAAAGCATACGGATGTATCATTTTAAGCCACTGAGTTTTGGGATAATTTGTTATTCACCAAAAGATTTTTTTTTTTTTACTTACTTTTATTTATTTGTACTGAGTTTTTAGGTTGCACATTGAAAAAACACCTAACATTTTGGTTGGCACATGGGGATTCTGAGAGCTTCTGAAAATCTTAGTTTAGAATTCCAGAGATCCACAGCAGACGGGGGAAAAATCAATGAAATGAAAAGATAACCTACAGAAGGGGAAAAAATATTTACAAACTATATCTGGTGAGAGGTTAATCCCCTAAATACAAGAGAACTCGTGCAACTCAATAACAAGAACAACAACATTCCTCCCCCTCCCCCCACCAATAACCTGATAGAAAAATGGGCAAAGGACTTGAAGAGCTACTTCTCTAAAGAAGTCATACAAATAGCTAATAGGTGTATGGAAAAAAATGCTCAATGTCATTAATCATCAGGGAAATGCAAACCGAAATCACAGTGAATATTACTTCGTATTTCCCAGGATGACTATTATCACAAAAGCAAGTAACAGTAAGCTGGGATGCGGAGAAATCAGAACCCCTCTGTTAGTAAGAATGCAAAATGGTGCAGCCACTATGGAAAACAGTGTGGAGGTTCCTCAGTCAACTAAAAATAGAGCCATTCTATGGTCTAACAGTTCCACTTTCGGGTATTTATTAAAAAGTGAAATCAGGATCCCTAAGAGATATTAACAGACCCATGTTTATTGCAACACTATTCACAATAGCCAAGTCATGGAAAGAAACCAAGATTCCATTAACAGATGGATAAAGACAATATACTATATACATTCACTGAAATATTCATTACTTGGCCTTAAAAAAGAAGGAAATTCTACAACATGCAATAACAATGAATGAACAATGAGGACATTATATTAAGTGAAATAAGCCAGTCTTAGAAAGACAAATATTGTGTAATTCTTATATGAGATGACTAAAATAGTCAAATTTAGAGAAACAAAGAGTATAATGGTGGTGGCCAAGGGCTGGGGAAGCGAGAAATGAGAGGTTGCTGTTTAGTGGGTGTAGTGTTTCAGGCATATGAAAATGTTCTAGAGATCTCTTGTACAACTCTGACCCTATAATCAACAATACTTTACTGTACATTTAAAGTTTTAAGCAGGTAGATCTTGTGTTGAGGGTTCTTACTGCAATAAAATAAAATTTAAAAAATTCCAAAGATTAAAGTTTTTGAAACAAATGGGGCACTTTTATCATTTTAGCCAAGTTTTTTAAATTCGTAACTCTGTTGAGTAAGGGTGGATTAAAAATAATCGCTTCAAAAACGACCATCTCTCTCCGTCTTTCATTCTCTTTCTCACTGCTTCATAGGCCAAGCGTCTTAAACTTCAGTCAGTGGTCATAGTACCATGGTTTCCTATCATAATTTTATTACATATCTAACTTTTTTCCTTTCTTACTTGTTAATTGATACTTATCTTTCCCCAGGGACTTCTGAACTTCTTTTCAGGTGAACAAGCCATGACCCCCCTCCCCCCACTTCCCGCCCCAACTTCTTCCTACACTCTGGATGTAGTGAAGAAGACATTTAATGTATCCTCGAAGAGAGGGTGACTCTTTAGGGCAGGATGAACCCATCCAGAGTGTGTCAGCATCATTTTTAGTGACCCCACTGTCAGCCTTAGAAGCTGACCTCAACCCTCTGTGGTGTATGGACAGAGACTCTCAGGCGCTGGGTTTTGAACAGTGTGAGTGGAGGGGTCACACAATTATATCCAGAGCCCTCAATAGTCAGCCGTGCTGTTGCCATGTAAATGCAAGGGTCACATTGCTTGTCCCAAGAAAACTTGCACTTCATGTCCAACAGCTGAGTGGGATGAACAGCTTGCCAGTGTCTTAAGGCTACACCGCAATTTTATCTCAAGGTGATTTTGCTCCATGATGTTCTCAGCACCTAAATCTCCAAACAGATTTCTGGACACCCGGTGTGGTGGGTATGTGGTTGCAAATGAACTCTCATTTCTGTACTTTTGGGGTTGGGCTGGGTAGTTTAGTTTACTTAGTCTGGGAACATGGCAAATAGATGCCATTGAAGTATAACCAAGCCCAAATTTTAGTAACACAAAGAGACATAACAAAGTTAACACAATTCACTGGAAGAAATACATATACTGAAAGCGTTGACTGCTCAGGAATGGTGACGTAATAATTGCTGAGGAATGGTGATGTCCGTATATTACTAATTGATGCTCCTCTTTACACTGAGCCCGTTGAATATGTGTTTTGGTCTACTTAGAATTCTCATTCCATTATCGGTCGGATCCCCTCTAGTCAAGCTAAATTCTATTGATTATTCAAGAATTGTTGTAAATTTTAGAGTCTTCCAAACCTTTCATATGGGATTAGATATACCTGTTATTGCTTATGCCATCTGTGTACCTGGAGGATATTTATCTACTATTCCCTTCCCTACCACCATCATCACCATCACTATGAAAGCCTCTACCTCTAGGTGTTGCTGGGGTAGGAGAATGAGTCGAAGAAGCAATGGTTTTTACTTCCTTTTACCTAAACAAATGACCAGAAGATGCCTTGTTCATGAATGTGATCTGGCTTACAAAGGGGAAAGCTCCCAATAGATGAAGTTTCAAAATGTCTTCTGTGTCAATATGTAGTTAAAAGATGGTCATCAAAGGGTATATATGGTCCCATAATGGACTTAACATATTACTTGCTTATCTTACACAATAGAAGGCCCTGGGACATAGCTAAAAAACAAACAAACAAACAAAAAACAAAACAAAACAAAAACCCCCAGAACTGCCTCTGTTCTATGGTACAGAGGAAATATTGCCTGTGCTGTGTATAACTGAGGGGTTGTTTTAGGAAAATATCTCTTTTTCTTATTGTGAGTTCAGGCTCTCTTGCCCTGAGTTTGTATATGCGTATGCTTGTGTGCTGGAAGTCTCCGTTGGGTTCATCGCTGGCTGGCTGGATGCCCAGAAGAACAGAGTACCACTGAAGACCTCCCTGGTGGACCGTCTCCAAAAGGAACTGGCTTTAGGGGTGGACATCTACTCTTAACAGTTTGGGGAGTCTTGTTGGAGAATGACATTTTCTGATTGGATGTCTATGGGGGCTTAGCGGTGACCCACTCCTGAAGGTAGAGTGTGGGATTTTCATACAGACAAGACAGGTTCATATAAGGGTTTGCAAAGTCAGGAGTTATCTGAGAAGAATATGAAGCTGAGGACAGGATGGCACTTTTAGGAATTTGGGTCCAACCCCAGGGACGTCTGTTCTGAGACCTACACCTCTTGGTACTTACCATTTTTGATTATGGTCATGATTGTGGTTAATGTACAGTTTTTCTTGTATGTTGGAAGTCTTTCTATTTATTCTTAAATATTTAGTTCTCTCTTGTGAATGCTTACAGTGTTTTGTCTTGGTATTTTGAGACACCAAGGAGGAAACCAGGGAAGGAAGGTGGGCTGTCCCACATGGACTAAGTCCTGTGGTTGACTGTGGTGAATGATACATGTTGGGACCAGCAGGGAAGAGAGGCAGAGAAATAGCTGCTGGTACACAAATGAGTGGACGTGTGAAAACCCCTTCTCCCCCAGGACACTGAGGAAGGGGGCTCAGAAGGGAAACAACTGATTCTTTTCATTTATTTTTATTTTTATATTTATTTATTTATTTATTTTTAGATGCAACTGACTCTTCGGTAAATTCTCATTAAGTACTCTCCATGTCTTATCACCTCTCAATGTTTGTTTTCTCCTGCAGAGGCCCATGAAGCAGAGATTTGGTATACCCTGTTTATTATTTATTTCTGCTCATGAGCATGTAGTAAGGCACGAAGTAGGAATTTAAAAAGTATTTGTTAAACGAATGAAACTATAACTATTTTTAAGGCTTAAATTAGACACATTCCATCACTTGGGGGACTGAATCCAAGTTTAATTTGTATTATTTGCCATTAGCTGATGTGTTACGACTATTACTTCTTCTGAAAGGCAATGCGACAATCATTAACTTGACATTATCGGTAAATGGTAAATTAAATGCATATAAGTAAAATATGTATGACCAGGCAGATCAAAACCAGCTTAACACCCAATCCCCTCAAAACAGTAAACTTCTTTGCACTTAGACACACTCAGGATATTTAGAAATTTGATCAATGAAATAACTAAATAGAAGATTTATGAAATAAAATTCTCATAGCAATTAAACAGAATCATAAATTAACTTCAGTTCAATAATGATCTACTCTAAAATTCTGTTTCTGGACAGAATCACTGTGAAACACCTTTGAGTTTAATGTCCAGTTTAGTCCAAACTGTGATTTAAGAAATGGCCACTAGATGGCAACATATATTGATAAGTTATTTTTCAAGGTTAGGTCCAAGTTGTCATTACATGGTGCACAATTTGCAGGTAAAAATTATTTTATTTTTTAAATTTTATTTTAGATAAACTGAATCACACATTATTTAAGACATATGAGAAATATCCAAAATAGGGTTAAAATTGTTGTCTTGGGAATTTTGGAATTTGAAGAAATTTTCCCCAAGGTTAAATATTTTGGGTTAACAACTGAGTGGATTGGATAATCAGTATTTGTGACGTTAAATGCCAGTTTTGAATGTGAGAGATATTATGGATCTTAAAGTGTAATCTTAATTTTTTAATTTATATGTTTTAAATCAGCATTTATTAGTACATGACAATAACAGTAATTAAAAGCTGGATTTATTAAAGATTAACTAGTTCTTTGTAGGGCTTTTCAGAGATTTAATAGTTAATACGTATTCCTTTTCTCAAAAGGAAAAGTGTGTAGAATTCCTCAAGTGGAACATCTTTTATGGAGCATTTCCTTACAGAACAGTGTTTTCCAACATCGGAAGGAAAATGGAATCCGAAGTAAGGATTTCTAAACATAACAGTATCATTAGAAGTGATCGTAGACATGTGAAGAAATAAGAAATATATGTAAAGTAACAAAATACAGAATGTAGTGGTACTAAATCTAAACTAATTTTTGAAAATATTGCAACTTCTAAACTTAAAAAAAAAAAAAACTAAAATTCTTTGGCTAGTTCATCTGGCTTGAAGATAAATTATATCCTGTTCTGCAAGAAGATAATGGGAATATTAAAAATCTCGCGTTAATGAGCCCAAAGAACTTAATATAATCAGAATGGATTTTTGTACATTTGAGTTTCTTTTTTATGAGGGAAGAAAATGGCACCAGAGACAGGAAACTGGGTATTGATTTCTAAAAGTGCAAACCGTAAGACTGTCATGGACTGATGTTTTACATTTCTTGAAGCGCTAAAACTTCTCACTGCAAATTCGCGTTCACAGTGATAATGCCGTGACCCTACAAGACCCTACAGCATAAAAGACAGATGCTGTTATGTTTTCTACTGGGCTCAGTTGAGAAGTTACTTAGTGAGGTGTCATTGCAACCACACAAGGATGGACTAAATATCACACACATTTTCCCCACGAGTGAATTTGTTACTAGTTCCATGTGTTAGTCACCAAAAGGATTCACGTCTGATTAATAACCTCTAGTGGATGATTTTGAATTAAGCGATCAGTTCTGATTTATCGTCCTATGCTGCCATCCGGTGGTTACTTGAGAAATGAATAAAGTGGGGAGATGTTTAAAAAAAAAGGTCTGAACTATTTGCTTCTGTGGCGTTAATAGAAATAAGGGACTCGAGCCGACCTGTGCCAGTTTCCCCGGAAAGAATGATATTCAGTGGTGTTCCTTCATTTATTTTCTCTAGCTTTCACCCCTATGAGATAGGATGAGTTTAAAATAGCTGCTGCATAATGTATGAAGGAGAAAAATCCTGAGAGGACTTAACAGTGCGGAGAAATAATTGTCTTATTCTTAAATATTTCCATGGGGGGCGGGGGAGAGGGAGAACATCTATTTTCACCTTAATTTTCTTTTGATCAGGAGAACTCATTCTATTCTGAACAGTTTGTCTAAACCAGGTTTTGAAAAATATCCATCATATCCATATGGTAATGAAAAAGCTAAAGCCGATCAGCAGAGAGCCGGGCTGATTTATTCAGGAATGCGACTACTTCAGGTTTTATCTTTTTTTATCTTAATGAAACATGGTGCCATTATGCAAGTGGTCTTGCTATTACCTGCAAAATAATCTACACTGTGATGGAATGGAAGTCTCTTTGAGCCAATTCAATGTAGAAATGCTTTCATTTATTCACAGCAGATAATGAATTATCTTCTAAAAGAAGGATAGCTTTTGATCACCTCTTTTTAATTTAAAACAAATTACTTGCTCTTTCCTAGTTGTAGCTCATGAAAAAATAACAGTGAACATTATATTAAGGATTAATCTTAATGATATTAATTCTTATGATTGTATTGTCAAACCAATTAAAGCCATTTGTCTATACTAACTGAGAATTTTTCTGTTAATGTTTCTATTTTACATAAATAGATACAATGAGTTGTAGTGTGTAGATCAAAGTCATAGAAGAAAACAGAAGTGAAAGAAAATTGGAAATCTAAACTATTGATTCAGCTTTATGTTTAATTATTCATTCATATGGCCCTTGATACTGCATTTCAGAAAATATTAAATATTGCAATTTTCTTATTAAATATTTAGTTTTCGTACTTTTATGTTGTAATATTAACAAACCATGGCATTGCCTAATCAAAAAAAGAGTCATAATGCTAACTTGCTAAAGTTTATTTCATTTCATTTCTGCCTTCTAGTCATCTACTAAATAAGGACATTAGTTGTCAGATATTATTGTTGAAAATATAGTTGGGTAGAACATTACCATCTTTGTAATGCATGTAGTGTTTAGTAAACACAATAAAATGTAATCACCTTACCAATGATGAGAACATAGTTACATCATCACTGTAAATTGACTTTATTTCCTTCTGTAGGGGAAAAACTATATGCATAACAAATCAATATAAAATGAAAAAGGTAAACAACAGCCTGCTAAATAAATGACATAAAGCAATTCTCCATCAAAGCCTCTGTAATTACTTTGTGCAACAGGCTGCCCTTAATACAACAATTAATTAATGTTTCCAAATGAATTATGCAAGCCAATATTTTTTCTTCATTAATGTTTTGTTGAAGTCATTAAGTTTCATTAATGAATAACAAAGAAGCAATTGGGTCTTTATTCTAACGGATATGTATTAATGTGCTTAACTTGAACTAAATGTGTTTCTGGTTTGTAATCAAATTTGAATCAATCAAGTCAATTTACCAGTCAAATGTCCTTTTGGAGCCTCAACTGCTTCATGTGGATGGCTCTTCACAAAGCACATGCTGAAAGTGACCCAGAAGGCTCCATGGTTCTGCCAAAGATCTCATCAATTCCTAGTTACAGTCCATTTGATTTTCTAAAGGAGAATTTTGATTCTAATTATGATGAATGTGAATAAAAGCTTAAAATGAATCATTGTAAAATTATGACTGTTTGTCAAGATACCAGTTCCCTTTCCAAAGAAGAGAACAGATAAATTCATCCTAATCTTAGTTCTGTGAGCATATGAAAAGACAGGTTTACTATTACCTTTTCACAAGACATGTGACTGAAGAGCAGCGAAGCTCATCTTGTGTTTATACCATGGCTATGTATATGAAATAAAAAAAGTATTGATTACTCAACTATCGGATGTATGACATTGTGACCTATTATCTCACTACTTGAACAAAGCCTGGCCATACCCTGATATAATCTGCGGAACATCTGAACAAGAACACGTTTCTCAAGATACCTGCATCTGTCTATGAGCCTGTCTTTTTTTAAAAACCAGTTGTTAGTAATAACTGAAGTAGCTTTTGGTATTTTAAAAATAAATCAAGCAAACTATATAAAAAATTTCAGCAAGATTTAAAAAAAATTAATAATAATAATTATTATTATTTTTGGCCTGGCAGGTGTATTCATTCTAAAATTTCCTTTGGCAAGATTGTTGTAAAATCACCTTTACAAAGAAAAATAAAGTGGGAAGAATTACTCTACTTGGTATTAAGCCTTATCTTTCAACTATAGTAATGAAGACAATGTGGTATTGATAGAAGAATAGGCATGTAGATCAGTGGATCAGAAAAGAACACCGGAGATACATCCACACAAATAGACCCAGCTGATTTTTGACAAAGGTATGAAATCAATTCAATGAAGGAAAAATAGCCTTTGGACAAATGCTATCTGAAAATTGTATATGCGTGGGAAAAACATGAACAAAAACAAAAAGCAACAAAAAGAACCTTGACCTAAAATGCAGAACTTATACAAAGATTAACTGAAAATAAATCATAAAGAGTTAAATGTAACACATAAAAATATATAACTTTCATAAAACCATAGGAGAAAATCTTTGGGATCTAGCACTTACTAAAGAATTCTAAAAGCACAACTGAAATTGATAAACTGGTACTCATTAATATGTGAACTTTTTCCTCTGTGAAAGCCCGTGGGGATTGGATGAGAGGACTAACTATGACTGGGAGAAAGCATTTCCAAATCTCATCTCCAAAAAAGGACTAGTATTTTGAGTACATAAAGAGTACCTGCAATGCAACAGTATAAAACCAAATAACGTAATCAGAAAATGAGCAAAATGTAATAGATATATTAACAAAGAAGATAATACAGATAACAAATAAGAATATGAAAGATGTTCAATATCACCATACCTCAAGTAATGCAAATTAAAACCACAAGATATCACTACACACCTGTCAGAATGGTTAAAATAAAAAGTGAAAATAGTTTGGTGGTTTCTAATAAAACCAAACATGCAATCCCCATATGACTCAGCAACTGTACTCCTGAGCATTTATTCCAGAGAAAATGAAAAATTGTACAAGGGTTCTCTCTGTATCATTTCTTATAACTACCTATGGATCTACAATTATCTTATTAAAAATCTCAGTAATAAAAAAAGAAAACCAGAAGAAGTAACTAGGAATAAATGGAACCATATGGTTGAGTTTCATGTATTTTATTAGGTAGTCAAGACACAGGTTAACATCAATGAACACAACAAATTATAATTAAGATACATATTTCTCACAATTCCAGACTCCAAATTATATTATAAAGCTGTAGGGATCTAAAAAGTATGGTACTGGCATAAAAATAGACACAGAGATCAATGGAGCAGAATAGAAAACCCAGAAATAAGCTCACAGTTATATAGTCAATTAATCTTTTTTTTTTTTAGAAGATTTTATTTATTTATTTGACAGACAGAGATCACAAGTAGGCAGAGAGGCAGGCAGAGAGAGAGAGAGGAGGAAGCAGGCTCCCTGCTGAGCAGAGAGCCCGATGCGGGACTCGATCCCGTGACCCCGAGATCATGACCTGAGCCGAAGGCAGCAGCTTAACCCACTGAGCCACCCCGGCGCCCCTAGTCAATTAATCTTTGACAGAGCAGGAAAGACTATCCAATGGGAAAAAGACATAGTCTCTTCAACAAGTGGTGTTGGAAAAACTGGTCAGCTACATGCAAAAGAATGAAATTGGAATATTTTCTTCTTTTTTTTTTTTTAAAGATTTTATTTATTTGACAGACAGAGATCACAAGTAGGCAGAGAGGCAGGTAGAGAAAGGGGGAAGCAGGCTCCTCACTGAGCAGAGAGCCCTATGCGGGGCTCGATCTCAGGATGCTGGGATCATGACCTGAGCTGAAGGCACAGGCTTTAACCCACTGAGCCACCCAGGTGCCCCTATTTTCTTATACAATACACAAAAATAAATTAAAAATGGGTTAAGATCTAAATGTGAGATCTGAAACCATCAAAATCCTGGAAGAGAGCACAGGCAGTGAGGCCTCTGACAGGCTGTGGCAACATTTTTTCTCAGTATGTCTTCTGAAGCAAGGACAATAAAAGCAAAAATAAACTATTGGAACTACAACAAAATAAAAATCTTCTGCACAGGGGCGCCTGGGTGGCTCAGTGGGTTAAAGGCTCTGCCTTCGGCTCAGGTCATGATCCCAGGGTCCTGGGATCAAGCCCCGCATCTGGCTCTCTGCTCAGCGGGGAGCCTGCTTCCTCCTCCCTCTCTTTCTGCCTGCCTCTCTGCCTACTTGTGACCTCTATCTGTCAAATAAAAATAAATTAAAAAAAAATAAGCTTCTGCACAGTGAAGGAAACAATAAAACTAAAAGACAACTTACTGAGTGGAAGAAGGTATTTGCAAATGATTTAGCTGATAAAGGGTTAGTAACCAAAATATATAAAGAACTTTTGAAACTCAACAACCATAAAATAAATAATCCCATTAAAATATAAGCAGAAGACTTGAACAGACATATAAAGAAGAAAATATACAGATGAACAATAGACACATGAAAAGATGCTCATCGTTGCTCATCATCAGGGAAATGCAAATAAAAACCACAATGAGATGTCAGCTCAGACTTGTCAGAATGACTAAAGTCAAAATACAAGAAACAAGTGTTGGTGAGAGTGTGGAGAAAAAGGAATTCTCTTCCACTATTGGTGGGAATGCAAAGTGGTACAACCACTGTGGAAAACAGTATGGAAGAACCTAAAAAAGTTAAAAACAGAACTACCCTACAATCCAGTAATGTGCTGCTGGGTATCACCCCCAAAATACAAAAACACTAATTCAAAGGGATACATGCATTCCTGTGTTTATAGTAACATTATTTACAATAACCAAATTATGGAAGCAGCCCATGTCGATAATAGATGAATGGATAAGAAAGAGCGAGATATATAAAATGGAATATTATTTAGCCATAAAAATGAAATCTTGCCCTTTCCAACAACATGGATAGAGCTAGAATGTATCATGCTAAATGAAAAGAATCAGAGAAAGACATATACCATACTACAATGTCACTCATATATGGAATTTAAGAAGTAAAACAAGTGAACAAGGGAAAAAATAGAGAGAGAGAAAGAGGGACAAGACAAAAAACAGGTTCTTAACTATTGGAAACAAACTGATGGTTACCAGAGGGGAGGTGGGTCAGGGGGATGGAGGAAACAGGTGATGAGGATTGAGGAATGCACATCCTATGAGCACTGGGTGAGGTATGGAAGTGCTGAGTCACTTACTGTACACTTGAAACCAATATAACACTGTTAACTATACTGGAATTAAAATATAAAAGACACATCTCTAGGTAAGTAGATCATTTAATATTAGTTCCAATATCTATACTTTAAGTAACTGCTGAAAGCATTCCTTACATGTAACTAAAGAATATATTTCTATGCTCACCCCCTTTGAAACTTCACCTTTTACCTGATTCTGCATTGCCATGAATTCTCATGTGCTTTCCTGATGATCTACTTTTTTAACTTTTTATTTTTGTACACTCTGGTTCAATCTTTCCCTTTTATCAAGGCTAGTAAATCTATTTTTTGTTGTAATTACTCCAAATTCAGGATTAAAAATCACCATTGACAATATTTCTAGAGTTCATGCTAGGTAAGGAATCAATGTATACAAGTCCTAGAGATGGAATTCTACTCTAGGACTCATTCTTTAGAAAAGTTAACTTCTTGTTGCGTGTTCTTGGCGTTGTATGTGATCATCTAATCTTCTACCCTTTCTCATTTAATTTTTTCCTTTCTTATTTCTCCTTTTTCTCCCATTATTAATTTCTGATTTTACAACAAAGAATGGTGGATTTTACAAAGCAAGATAACTCTACAATTAAATAAGCAAGAAAACGAAACAGAAAATCCTTATAGTTATATATTTGATTGGCTACTGCTAGGGTATTATGATGAATCATTTCATTCCTATTGATATGGGTAACACACAACGAACCCTCCAAAGAATTGTTGATATGATTTTAACTGCATGGAAATGTGTTCGGTCAAATTTCTGTGTTCTCTGTTTATGGTTGTCAGTTGGCGAATAATATTATCAAGTGATTAATTAGTTAGATGGATAGATGCCACACATCAAGTTAGTGATATGTTTTGAAAAATGATAGGTTTAAATAAAACAAGGATACATAAATGTATGAATAATGATATCTATTAGACAAATAGCTTGATAAATAGCCAAAACCCGTCTTTGGAAGGAAAGAACCTGAAACTATTAAGGTAGAAGGAATAGGGTGAGCGGGAGGTTCCACACAAAAGAAAAATCTGACTCATTAGGATATTGTTCAAGCAACAATTTAATGCTAGCATCTCTATTCTAAGAAGCCAGGAATAGACCTTGTGAAATAACAGGGTGTGGCGCCATTACGGAACCACCTAGCACACACACCATATTCGGTCTTTTTGGGGAAAAAAAACAACAACACAAGTTCTTAATCGTGTAGCTTCCCTATCTCGACTTTGTTGTCATAATTTTTCTTTTGATATGCTTTGCCTTCGGTACTAGGGGTACTAGGAGCCTGGTTCTCCATTCCTCTTACTCAGAGCTGAAGGTGTTGGATTTACAGCAGTTCCTCAGTCCACAGAGGTAACTGCAACAGCAGTGATAGTTCTCATTTTTCTGGGCTCTTCAGAAAGAAAGAAATGTTAAGATTTCTCACCAATACAACTTTCCATTTTCTAGTTTATATCCTTGTAATGAAGCCTTGTAAGTTTTTAATTATAGGCTCTCACACAAAAGCCGATAGTGCATCAAAATCAACATTACACTTCTGAAAGAGCAATGAGTGCTTTGAGGTCCATTTAGAAAAGCCTGAGCAGTTCAAGTTTGGTTGTGTTTATGTTATGGCATTTATCATGACAAGCAATCTGGATGAAAAGTAAAAGTTCTGTGAATCAACCAGATGTGTCCAAGTATCTAAATTTTCAGCATCAAAAGACTGAGTGAATTTTTATCTTAGGATAATTAGCTTCTTGTTTGACTGTAAGATTAGGCGATTATTACACTGCCAAGGCATGAGGTACTCAGATGACATTTAACCATCAGCCCTTGATTGTAAAGAATTAGCAGAGGGCAGTGTGTAGGAGTGGGGCTTTGGGAGTTAAACAGGACCTGGTTTGAATTTGACCTCTCCCACTTGTTAGCTGGATACCCTTGAGAAAATTAAGAAACTTTTCTGTCTTCATCTATAATATAAATATTTTAATCATGTCTGTCTTTTAGAGTTGAAATGAGGATTATATATACTGTCTAACAGAAAGTACTAAGTCAGTATTAGGTATTGTTGTTGCGTGCATGTTATATTTTCCCCATAGATTAATATCTCTAATGTCAGGAACTGGTTTAATATCTTCCACAGTGCCTAACATACAGGAAATCCTCAACAAGTGTTCAGTAAATACACTGTGACAAAATTTCATTATGTTACATAATATCCTCCTTTTAATATAGCTTAAATTTTTAAGTTCTACTTTTTTTTAAAAGATTTTATTTTTTTATTTGACAGAGAGAAACACAGTTTGAGAGAGAACACAAGTGGGGAGAGTGGGAGAGGGAGAAGCAGACTCCCTACTAAGCAGGAAACCCAATGCGGGGCTCGATCCCAGGATCCCAGGATGCTGAGATCATGACGCAGCCAAAGGCAGACGCTCAACAACTGAGTCACACAGGTGCCCCTCTATATTCTGATAGTGTCCATCAAATGATTCGTGG
This sequence comes from Mustela lutreola, assembly GCF_030435805.1. Taxonomy (NCBI): domain Eukaryota; kingdom Metazoa; phylum Chordata; class Mammalia; order Carnivora; family Mustelidae; genus Mustela; species Mustela lutreola. The sequence continues at coordinate 40,857,322 of NC_081300.1, forward strand.
TGTCTCCTTTGAGTAGGGAAGTCTCAACAGATACTGTTCTTAGGAGACGTTTAGTTGAGAAAATTAGGAATTTCTTACTACCAAAGTTCAATGGATTGTCAAAATAGTTCATTTTACTTTCTGTTATTATAATAAAAGTCTTCTCACTGTAGATGAGGACAGTGAAATTATAAATTGCTGAGAGTTGTGTTTCAACATTTTTTTAAGAGAGTAGCTCTCAGGTGAGATGTTTTTGTAACACACACACAAAACACACATCTACACAAAAAACAGAAGTACATGAAAACAAAGGGGACACAAGGCTACTCTGAAAGGAGTTGGATATATCTATATATCTATATCTATATCTATATCTATATCTATATCTATATCTATCTATCTATCTATCTATATCTATCTATCTATCTATCTAGATTGTGGTGGTGGTATCATGGATGTTTGCCTGTGTCCAAACTCATCAAATTGTACAGATTGAATATGTATAGTTCTTTGCATATCTTTCAGACCTCAATAAAGCTGTTAACAAAAGAGCAGACGCAGAGACAAAAACAACCATGACCCATTTGGTAAACTGCAAATCATTCAGCTGACTGTGATACAGAAGAACACAGGGAAGGATAGTTCATGGTGGGAAATGGCTTTGGATGAGTAAGCAGGGGACAGATGACGGAGGGCCATGATTGTCTTGCTTTAGTGTATATGCTTAACATGGAGTCAGCATAAGTTACTGAAAAGCTCTAAACTCAGATTTTAAGAAATATCATTCTATCAGGAAGAAGGAAAGTTGGAAAGACTGAAGACTGAGACATCAGTTAGAGGACACTCATAATAATCTAGTTGAAGCTGCTCATGGCCTCAACGAGTGATTCTCAAGGTTGGTTACCGAGTAAAACAGCTGGAGGAGTTTTTTCAAAATTATTGATTCCAGAATTACTGATTCGTGATTCAAAATTACAGTTCTGCTATAGATTAATGAAGTCAGAATCTCCAGGGGTAGAACCTGGCATGGGTATTAAAAAAAAAAAAATCTCCAAATGGTTGTAACATGCACCTCATTTTCATAACTCATGGCCTGGATTATGACAACAGCAGCAGAAGTGGAGAGAAAGAGTTGAATCAGAGCGTTTCCAAGGCATGAATTATAGAACAATGTCCCTTAAACTTTATTGTATGGAGAATAAACAGAGAATATTGGAAAAACAAAAAACAAAAAAACAGATTCCTATTTAGGTCTGGGGTGAGGGTTGAGATTCTGCATTTTCTGGCAAAATTTCAGATGGTGTCAAAGCTTTTAGTATATATATATATATATATATATGTATATACTAAATATATATATATGCACATATATATGCATATATATGCATATATATATAAAATCTTGCTCAATATATATATAATATATATATTAGGGGAGAGAGAAAAATATAAATCAAGAATGGTTTCTTAATTCTGACTAGGATCACTAGGACAGTCTGGTAATAAAAATTGGAAGAAAGGCGTAAATTCATTTTTTTTAACATATTGAGTGTAAAGTGTCTGAAAACAACACGAAAGAACACGCAGATTCTAGATCCTAGCTTTGAAGTTTGGGCAGGTGAAAAAGCACTGTGTGTCATCAACCTTTTGAGAGTAGTTGAAACCATAGGGATTGGTGAAAATGCCTGGGTAAATGTGGTATGTAAGGTGTAGCCAAAGTCAGAATTCTGACAACAGTAAGAACAGAACACCAAGGTACAGGTTAACTTAGGAAAGCATGGTAAGATTTTCCTAGAAGCTAGAAGAGGATTATCAACAAGATAGCCGCATCACAAAGGCCAAGGAAAGAGGAATTGAAGAGGAATTTAACCTGCTTAAGTCTCTGTAAGATTATTGAGTGAGATCCATGGGATTTACCAATAAAAAGCTCACTTTCGGTCTTGCCAAAAGTGGCTTCAGCATCCCAGTGGGTGGACGAGTGAATTGGAAGTCAAGAAGCAGGACAAGATTTCTGAGATGCTGGCTGTTCTGTGAAAGGGAGAGGAAGAGGTAAATGGGTAGAGGATGTTGCAGGGTCCGGAGAGGGAATTTTTTCTTTTTTTAATCGCCTTGTTTGCACATTGATTTTGACCATCTCTTTCTAAGTTAATTATTCCCTTGAACATATGACAAGGTATGTTTTTTAATTATTTCTGGCTTGACCCATTATTTTAGTTTATATTCCTCTGCTAGTTTAAGTCCCAAAATACCTCCCTGAAGTTTTTCTGTTGATCACTCTGGTTTAATTCTGAGTATAAATTGCTCAACAAAGGCTCATGGGTTCTAACATGGACAGTCTTCCTATATCCCTGGTTGCCAGCTTTCTTGGCTATTCTCCATGCCCTACTCCCAGGCAAGTCTCCCACACGTCATCAGGTCTCTGTACCTTCTTTTTCCTTATGGTCCCTAAGCCAGTACTTTGGGTACCCAAGGGTGTTCTTTTTACCTAGAGTCCTATAATCTGACACTACGGGGTGGGTTTTTATCCTTGAATACACATTACAATCACCTCCAGAAATACAGATGCTTGGGCCTCACCTTGGGTGACTTCCATCAGAATCTTGGAGGTGCACCCCAGTCCTAGCACGTGATTCCTACACACAGATGGGGTTGAGAAATGCTGCTTTATAGACATCAGTGTCCGTTTCTTCCCCACATTCTGTTGGAGAAACTTCTGTTTCTTCTGCAAAATTTGAAGACCGCCAAAATATCTGTTTCCACAGGGTAACAGGTTTCCTCATGAATATGCAGAAGAACATATCGATCTTGGGAAGGTTATTCTTATAATGCCACAAAAACTTAACTGAAAGAGGAGAGATTGATCATAGGCAGAAAGTTCAGGAGAACGATACTCTCTGGAAAGGATGTGTGAATTAAGATAGAAGATGGAAATGGAGGAAGGATCTAGAAACATCATCTGAAGACCTAAGAGACTGAAAAGAAGGTTGGGAAGATTGGAATCAAACTGGAAGAGCGATATGAAATTGTACCTCGGAAGGGGCCCCAAAGGACAGAGGAGCATATGGGACTCTATTTATGATAAAGGGAGAAGGCACATGAAGCTTGGGGTCACAGGTGGCTTTAAGGAAAGCTGTCTCTACTTGGAACATGAAATTACACCTGATGGACAGACAAGGATAATCTTGCTTTTATCAAGAACTAAAAAAATCGCCTATCCAAGATGGAGCTAAAACATGTTAGTATGGAAAAAACAGTTTGCTAACCCCTTATAATTGGGCTCTGTTCTAGTAATTTGCCAACAACAGCTTCTCACTTCAGAGTATCAACAACTCATATTAATTTTGTGTTTGAGATATAGAGGGTTTAGGTGAAGTTATACTTAAAATCCTATTTCTGTCTGTGCCTGTGACCATTGACTAACTTGAAGAGGTTTTTGGGTTTTTTTTTCCCTACCATGGGAATAGATGACTCATTAGTTGCTAAACGATCACTGCAATTTAGATACTGGCATTCATAACGTTATTTAGTAAGTCCAAATGACCATTTAAAACCACCAAATTTAAATGGCCTTTCATGTATGAACAATTGCTGAGTTCTCAGCAATATAAAAGCCAAAAAAGTTTAATCAACCAGACAAAAAGCTAACTCAGGCAGAATGAATTGAGTGTAGTTTTGTGTATATTGCAATCAGTTTTAGTAGTTTTCAGCCTTTAAAAATGATTGAAATTAAGAATTAGAAAGTGTTTAAATTCATTTTAAGTTCCCTTTATAGAATCTTACCATATATTAAGGATAGATGTTATTAGCCCCTACAATCAGTCCACATTTATCACAGTAATTATGAACTTGTTGTTATGCTTACTGTTGCTTTAGTTTGATTATAAATGCCAAAACAGTTTTAATGAAATATTTCTTTTTTGGTAAAGACACCTTCAGTATGAGGTAGCTATATTGAAGCTTCATAATTTGTTACAATCATATGGAATCATTATAAACTGAAAAGTTAATACTCAAAAAAGGAATGACTATTAAATATAAGGTATTAGAATTTATTGGATAGGCACTTTTAATTTATATTGACATAAAATGATTTAGCTTAGAAATGAATACTTATTAGTTTGGAGAGAAGATTTTCCTTTTTAGGCATTTTCTTTGACTCTAGAAAAATATTTCCTTGTTTGTGAAGGAAACAATGTATGCCATGACCTATGTTTCTCCTCATTGGGTCCACTCATTGACATCAACCGGTTGGTTCTCTGGAATTGCGTTGTGTGGCTTGAATGTCACATGTAGCTAGTGAGTCCTGAAGGTGAAGGTGTGGCCAACCTAAATCAAAAAGTGCTGATCCAGTTTTTAGAGAGTTCTTATGACATAAGATTTTACTGATATTGTGATATTGATCATATGTTGCAATAATAATATGTGGATATATTGGTATGAATAAAGTGTAGGTAGCAGTCAGCATAGCAGGACCCTGAGGCTCATTGTAAGGAATTTGGATTTTTTTCCTGTTTAACAAGAAGACATTGACAGGTTTTGAGATGATAGTAAAATGATTGGTTTTTGGAAAGATCATTTGGCTTCTGTGGAAAGAATGGAATGAGGGGGTATGAGATGGGTGTGGAAAACTGGAATTTTTGAATTAATCCAAGTGGCTTAGGTAAAATGCCAAGGGGAGATGGATGGAACTTACAGCTTTATTTTGAAGGAAGAATAAAATGAACTGATGATAGAAGCCATATTCTGGAATGTGCTTATAAAAGGACACACCGAGGAAAAGACTCAGTTTGTTTGGCATGCAATGTCCAGATTTGCTGTCTTTATTGACCTAACCTATTACCAATCTCTTAAAATTCAATGTCTGGGTATACAGTTCTGTAAAATATCAGAAACTCACTTAGCTGGGTTTCCTTAAACAAGAAATCTCTCAAAAGAGCTGGTACTCCACATCTCTTCTGCATTAGGTCATCACAAAAACTCTCTGACCCTCCGTATATAGTAAACTGTATTTTATGGGAGTGAGGGTGATTTTGTGTGCTGTGCTATTAATCTTTATGAGCCTAATGATCACCAAAAATTCAACAAGAAGGTAAAACTAATTATTTGAAGATGTGGGGGCAGAGAATCTGTGCCTTCTGTGACTTATATATTCTGTCTACTTGGAGTCTTTGAATTGAGTGTGCGTCCTACTCAGTAGTATGCTTAAAAAAATGAACACAACACAGACATTTTTACTTCGAATGGCTTAGTCACTATTTAACATTCCATCTTCATATACTGTCTACATTGTTAAATTGCCTGAAACTGCAGAGCAGTCAAGCAGTACACAAATTAAGCCACAAAGTAATCGGATTTCAATCACTAAATATTCACAGCTCAATTAAGTTATTTACTGAGATGTTTGTCTTGGCTGTTGAAATCTTTGCATATTTATAGGTACTTCACACTAACCTTTTAAAAATATCCTGATGTGAAAATAAAAAGCCACATTTGTTTTATAAGGTAGGTTGAAGTTACTGCTCCAGGTATTTAAAAATGAATAAAAAGTCAATTACCTTCAAGTTTTCCAAGAGTATGATTTGGTATCTATAATAGAAAGCTGACTACAAATTGCCTGATTATGCTTTTGTTTCTGAAAAAGAATATTTAAAAAAAAATGTGAACCAAGTTACAATTCAATCTTCTGTTCTTCCCTCCATCTTGCCATATTACAGATGGATCGTATTTTCCAGATTCAGCACTTCTATCTTTGCTTCATATTTAGCCATAAAATCCTGAGAGTGGCTCTGGATAACTTGGTTCGATTCTGTTTTGATGTTTCATTTCCTTCCTACCAACGAGGGGACAATAACAGTTACCTAAGTCAAGGTGGTTCCAGGATTCCTCTGACAAGTTAAAAAATAGTGAACATACATAGTATATATTCAGAGTGCATGATTACAGTGGCTAAGATTTGGAGCAGGACCTTGTTAAGAATTAGTACTATTTAAAGTGCTTTATTCTTTTCAAAAACTCTATTTTTCTTTTTTTTAAATTTTTTTTTTCCAGGTGTCTTAGCATGTTTTTTTTTGGTTTTGTTTTTTTTTTTTTTTTGTTTGGTTTTTTTGTTTGTTTGTTTGTTTTTTATAATTTTTTTTTATTTTTTATAAACATATATTTTTATCCCCAGAATTTATTTATTTATTTGACAGAGAGAGATCACAGGTAGGCAGAGAGGCAGGCAGAGAGAGAGGGGGAAGCAGGCTCCCCACTGAGCAGAGAGCCAGATGCGGGGCTTGATCCCAGGACCCTGAGAACATGACCTGGGCCAAAGGTAGAGGCTTTAACCCACTGAGCTACCCAGGCACCCTTCAAAAACTCTATTTTCAAAACCCATCTTACAGAGGAGAAATATTTAGGCTTGAGGATGTTAATTGCCAAGCCTGGTCATACGTGACAGGTGCAGCTGATTCTAAGAAGGTCCGTATAAATTCAAAGCCTACGCTCTCAAATATTACAGTTTATTAATTCTCTTAAGCCAAATGACACAACCCACTGTATTAGTTTTCTATTGCAACTGTAACAAATCACTACAAATTTAGCGGGTTAAAACAACACAAATTTATTACTTTGTAGTTTGGAGGTCAGAAGTCTGAAATGGGGCCTGAGGGATTACAATCAATGGTTGAATTCCTGCTGGAGGCTGAATAAGAGGATCCATTCCTCACCTTTCCCAGCTTCTAGAGGCTGCCTGCATTCCTCTCTGTGCCCCTCCTCAGACCTGACCCTCTTGTCTCCATCTTATAAGGACCTCATGACATTCCAGGGAAAAACCCCTTATTTATTCACACCTGCAAAGTCTCCTTTGCTGTGTCAAGTAATATATTCTAAGGTTCTGAGAAGCAGAATATAGCAGCTTGGGAGGGGGGCATTATTTTGCTTACCACATTTATATTGAAATAATAAATGTATTTTAGAACATATCTTGGAAAATGGCTCCTATCTTTACGTATGACAGTGAAGTACCTATTTCACGGGGTGGTACCATTCAAGTGGCATCTTTGATGATGAAAGCTGGAGTAAATCTGATCATCTAAACCTTTTGGTAAAATCTGTAAGGTTGCAAATGGACCCTTGATAATGTAAAAAGGTACCAGCAAGGATCCCATCAGGGAATAAATCCTTTAATCCGAGCATTGTATGCTTGGGGCAACACCCTATCAGTTAATGTCCATCTGGCTTGGAGAGGTTGCTTTATAGTTGTATGTGATAATTACATCACACATCGTGACATTTTCTGTACAAACTCCTCTTGGTGTATAGACTATTGACTTTATGAATAAATTACAGTTTTTCAGAAAAAAATTATTTAAGATAAAAGGGTAAAAGAGAATTGAATATTTTTCAACCATTTCTTAGAATTAGAAATATTTAGAATAGGGGCACCTGGGTGGCTCAGTCAGTTAAGCATCTGCCTTCGGCTCAGGTCATGATCCTGGAGTTCTGGGATAGAGCCCCCACTGGGCTACCTTGCTCAGCGGGGAGTCTGCTTCTCCCTCTGCCCCCCCCCCCCCCCCCGCTCGTGCTCACACGGTCTCTGTCGCTCTCCCTCTCAAATAAATAAATAAAATCCTTCTTTTAAAAAAGAAAAATTTTAGAATGTTAAGAAGACATTTAGGGTATTGGAAGATATTCATAAGTTTGAAAAAATCATTAACTCAGGAGATTTTTAAAAAAGATTTTATCTATTTGACAGACAGAGACAGAGAGCGAGAGAGCGAGAGAGCATGCGTGTGCAGGAATGGGGGGAGGAGCAGAGGGAGAGGGAGAAGCAGATTCCTCACTGAGCCACCCAGGAACCTCCTAACTCAAAAGTTTTTGATTTACCTAAAAATAAATAGGATATATCCAATATTACTGCTAAAAAATGATACATATTAACTTTTCCATGAATGGTACAAAGGGAAAAAATGATCATTGTTGGCATTAGTCTTTCAAATCTTAATTTCATGGTGGAAGTTCCTGTCCTATCCTCCAAAGTGTCAATATTAGTAAAAACCTTTTGGTTATATTCTTAGAGGCTAATCCCTGTTTCTTTTGTTTTTCTTCCCCTCTCTCCCTCCCTTTGTCCTTCCTCCCTTTGGTTCACAGAGCCTCTTCCTGTGACATATATACCTGAAAATTAAAGTGTAAGAGGATTGGTTGGAATCTCTACGTGCACCTGCTTAAGTTTAATATAACATTAAACTTTCTCCTAAAATTAAGTGTGGGAGAATTTTTTTCTCCTCCTCCCCCTGTAGCTGGTGCCTGGTGGTTGCCCAATTCCAATTCTGGGTCCAGATACTTCCTAGGTTAAGAAAACTAAGGGAGGAGAGAGCTCCCCTCAACCCATTGCAATTCAAAACAAAGAAAGATGCGGACATTTTCAGCATATTGTGGGAAAGAAATGCCACCAGGCAGAGGGTTCTGAGGTCCTTTTCAGGACCAGAGAAAGTAAAACTGCTGAAAAGAAATACTTGGGCCTTTGCTTTGAGGCTGAGGAAAGGAGGAGCGTAGGAGGGAGAGAGAGAGAGATGGAGAGAAAGGGTTTAGGAATCTCAGAGGGGAGAGACAGCATGCTGAGGAGGGCGTAGGATACTGTAGGCAGGAAACTCAGGCTGCTCACCAGTCAGGGGGCCAGTGGGTGAGCTGCAAATCCCTGTCTAAGGAGCACTGTGTGCTTTGCCAACCCTGGCTGGGGCCTGGAGTTGGGAGCTTTCCTGAAATCCTTTTGAGACCTACCTCATCTGTGCTACTGAGAAGCAAAATTAAGGTTTTATTGTTGTTATTACTGTTTTCGGTTTTTCTTTATCGGAAATAAATGTGTTGCCCTGACTTTCTGATGTTAAGTGCATAGTAACTAGGGGTTACACAAGCATTCAACTTATGAGAAATTATATTTCAAAGGAAAAAGGCTTTCTTTGTTGGTGAAGGGCTTGGAACATGATTTGACCTGTCAGTGAAAACAAAAACACTATTGTTGTATATTCTTCTTTGAGGCTGACAGTCCTGATTCCTTCCTATAGCATGAGCAAGGGGGGAGCTGATACACCGATGCTGGTTTTCTGCATTCAAAACTATCTTCTAAACTGCTGAATCATCTTGCTATGCTATTAGCCTTATTCTCTCTGAGATAAGATATTAAAAAAGTCTTACTTTCTTTTCAGGGGAAATGAAAGTTCTTAATGGGAGCTTAGAGCATTTTAGAATTCAGGGCAGTGTGTGTGTGTGTGTGTGTGTGTGTGTGTGGTGTGGTGTGTTTTTAAACTTTCAATAAAGTGATAACACAATCTGTTATAATTATTTTCAACTCCCAGATTTTATGCTTCACTGTAATGAGGCATATTCCTTCATCGGAACAGCGTCTTCACAGTATTTACTCACTTGCATGTTCGCCTTATCATTAGACTAACAACTCATGAAGAACAAGGACTAAGATTTTAATTCTGTTACATAGGAGAAACTCAAAAAATGTCCCTTGATTAAAAATTAAAAATTGGCTCTCTTTCAGGAACTGGAACTCAGAAGGCAAGTTCACAGGCAGAGTCTGGTATGGGTTGAATCGTGCGCCCTCCCAGAAACGTATGTTGAAGTCCTAAGTCCCAGTATCTCAGATGTGACCCTTATTTAGAAAGAGGGTTAAAACGGATGTAATTGGTTAAGTTTAGATGATGTCATATTGGAATACGGTGAGTCCCAATTCTAGTATGACTGGTCTCTTTGGAAGAAGACAGCCGTGGGGAGACAAAGACACCCAAGAAGAAGGCCATGTAATGACCAGGGACCAGAGGGATGCACCTGCAGGCCAAAGAATGTCAAAGGTGGCCAGCAAGCCTAGATGCTAGGAAGAAGCATGGCAGGACTCCTGCATAGGTTTCAGAGGGGGTCCCAATGCCTTGATTTTTGTCTTCTAGCATCCAGAACTGTGAGTCAATAAATTTCTAGTGTTTTAAGTCATCCAGTTTGTATTACTTTGTTATAACAGCCCTGGGAAATTAATATAGACCCTCCTTGTGAAATATTTCTTAATTATAAGTCTGACAGGGTCTTAAGGAATGTTCCCTTTTATGATGATAAAGTAGTATATTTTAGAGATGGGATGTAACAAGCTTATCTAGGCCAGTTTGGTTGTTTATGTACTGTATTTCCTTCTGCTGATATCAGTAGCCTTTAATTATTAGAGGTAGCTGATGGTTGTAGGCTCCCACACAACCTCAGTATGTGGTCGTATATTAAAGCAAAGCAAGTGGCAAAAAAATTGCTGCATATATAAAAGCATATATGAGAGGGCAGGGCAGGCCCCATAACTATCATTCCTGCAATTCTTTTAAGCTCTAGCTCTGAGTCTTTGGGCTTCAGTCACCTAAGACTGTACCCAGGATCCCTGAGGTTCAGACCCTTCTGTACATTTTTGAGCAGAAAGCTGAACAGAGCCCTAAAATGCAAACATCACAGCTTACTGGGTGTGTTAGATTCTATACCAGATTCATGCCAGGACTGAAGGTCTTATGATGTGTTTCTCGTCAACCCACCTTTTGCAATCCCTCTACCAATTAAAGATTTTAAAATCCTTTCTTCCAACTCATACTCTTTAAGTGCTTATGACAAAATAAAGATTCTTAAAGCTTTTGTAGAAGCTGCTTCTGCAATGAGAACTCCTGATAAGAGTGTTTAAAATGCTAACTAACCACTTTAGAGTATGAAATCCTGATTAAAATATTGTGCATTTTATCAAGTTGCCCTAGGCTGAACTGTTACACCAACCATCACAGTAATTACACTCAAGTGTTTTAAAAATAAATGTTATAGTATATGAGAGTTAATGATTTCATTTATTCTATAAATATTTATTGAGCATTTACTATGTGTCAGACACTATGCTAGAACCTGGAAATACCAAGACACATAAGATATGTTCCTTGCCCTAAGGTTGTTCAAAGTCTAGTGCTGAGGAATATGCATGTTAAATAGGCAATTACTTGTGTTCCTGTGGGAGTTGGGTAGGTAATGCAAAGCTTCATATGGTGCATGTAATAACTCAGATAGGTGTCTTTACAGTATCTATATACAAATGCATTCCCAGGATCATATATTGGGAATCTCTTTAAATCTTCTAAATTCCTTTGCAAGAAATGATTGGACTCCATGGTTTTCGATATTTAATTGCTGACAGTTTTAAACTTCACCTCTTGATTTTCTTCTCTACATCCATGCACATGAAGAAAGTCGGGATTCTTCCTCCTTTGTCACTGATTGAAAATGCAAAGCACATTAGCTCTTGCCCGTGTGTGGGATCCCTTAGCCAGGTTTCAACTACTCAGCACAGTAAAAACTCCAAACTAGGCTACCTTTCTTGCTCTCTCAAGCAAGGTCAGACTAGCTTAGGAGACCTGCCTGCTCTCCCTAAGAGCCTCATTATATAAAAACAGAGAGTAGAATGGTAGTCGTCAGGGGTTAGGGAGATGTTAGTGAAAGGGTGTAATCTTCTACTTATAAGATGAAGCATTTCTGGGGACCTAATGTACAGTATGGTGGTTATAGTTAACAATACTGTATGATATGCTTGAAAGTTGCTTAAGGAGAAAGTCTTTAATTGCTCACCACACACACACACACACACACACACACACACACACACTGGTAGTTGTGCCAAGTGATGGAGGTGTTAACTAACCATATTGTGGTGTCATTTTTCAATATATAAGTGTATCAAATCAGTGTGTTGGATATCTTAAACTTATACAGTGTTATAGGTTAATTATATCTCAATAAAGCAGGAAAAAAATAAACACACATATATAACAAACAAAGACAATATATGCAAAATTACCAGAGTCCTGATTTCCATAATTGGTCATGGGATCATAGTTGATATCTGTAGCATCTACTTTCAACTACCCATTCCATGGTTCCCTTGCCCACAGCGAGAACCCCAGCTGCTCTTAGTTTCTTATTTGGTGGAGTGATCCAATCTTCTTTCCAAAATGATCTAAATTCTTAATCATTCTGCCTTTTCCTGGTGCTTGTAGTTTTCCATTCTATTCCATGACAGCAAGAACATGCAATGTCATCTACACAGCTGCAGTGAACTGAATTCTGACAACCATATGAGCTAGGAAGAGGATCTCGAGTCTCAGCTGATATTGTAGACCTGGTCAATACTTTGATTTCAGTCTAGTGACACCCTGAGCAGAGGATGCAGATAACTGGTACCCAGATCTCTGACCTACAGAAACTGTGAGATAAATTTGTGTTGTTTGAAGCCAGAAACAAAATAATCAAAATCCCCACACACATAAAAAGAAAAGTTTTTTGGCTGGGTTTGACCTAATCATGGAGGGCCCTTTGAGGAAATAATTTGAGGTCACAGAAAGGGGAAGCAATAATAGCTCTTCTCCTGTTGACCTGAACAAATAATTTGCGGTATGTAGAAAGGATTCTTGGCAGGAAACTACCAGAAGCTTCTAGAAGTTAAAGGCCTCTGTTCTACAACCATAAGAACTGAGATTAGTGGATTTGGGAGATGAATACAGCTTTCAATGGGGTCCCAAGTCTGGTGACATCTGGAGCAGAGGACTCAGCTAAGTCATGCCTGATCCATGGAAAGTGACATACTGTAGGTGTACTGTTGTTTACCCACCAAGTTTGTGGTTCTTACACAGCATAGAAAATTAAATACACATGTTTATGTGAGCATCTTGGTATTTTAGAAAGATTCCTTGATAGTGAGGTGAAAAATAATTCAGAGGGATATGTATTAGTTTCCTACACTGCCTTAACAAATAACCATAAACTTAGTGGCTTGAAACAACACCATTTTACTATCTTACACTTCTATAGGCCAGAAGACGGACATAGGACTCAACACTGGGCTAAAATCAAAGCGTCAGCATGTTACATTTCCTTCTGGAAGCTCTAGAGAAGAATGTGTTTCCTTGACTTCTTCAGCTTCTGAAGACAAGCTGCATTCCTTGGTTTCTGGCCCCTTTCTCCATCTTTAAAAACAGTAACATTGCATCTCTCTGACTCTTCTTTGTCATTACATCTTTGACACATCCTGGAAATGTCCCATTTTTAAGGACTTGTGTGGTTTGATTGGGTATACCTTGAAAACCTAAGATGATCTCTCATCCCAAGGCCTTTGACCTTAATTACATCTGCAAAGTCCCTTTGCCAAGAAATGTAACACATTCATAGGTTACAGAGACTAGGTCTTGCAGAGTCACTGTTCTGCCTACCATGACACATAGTTAGAGTCAGGGACTTGAGTTTGGAAATTAATACAGAATCTTGGTAAGAAATGATGACAACCCAAAGGAAGTTGTAGTGGCCAAGAAAGAACAGCTTAAAGAAATGGTAGCAAGTAGAAGACTAGACCAGACTTGTACATGGAGAGTGAAGGAAAAAGGAGACATAGAAGAATTGAATAGTTAATAACTAGGTGAGAGGCAGCATAATTTATTGAAATAGGCTCTCATGATGAGAAGATGATAGAGGTAGAATATGAAAATGAGATCAGTGTTTAATAGGCTCAATTTAAGTTTTTGTAGGACATTGAATTATAAATGGGCAGCAGATGTACCTTCAAAAATAATCACCCTAGACATCTGCTGGTCAAGAAAAGGAAAGTAGAGCATGTGAGCTAATTAAAATGTCCTAGAAGACAGAAAGGTGAAAGTGACCAGCAAAAATGAGAGTCAAAGTCGTAATGTGAGATTGTAGGTGAAGGTTGGAAAGAGACATCAGCTGGGGAGAGAACTCTGGGAATGATTCAATGTACAGGCAATAAAGAAAAGAGAAGCCAGCCAAGAGGACTGGACTGGAATAGAAAAAAAAAATAAGAGGAGAAATAGCAGAGAGCACAGACAGTGAAACAGATCTTCTAAGGAAGGATCAAGGGACAATACTGCAAAGGGATCAGGTCAGATAAATCACCATCAGACTTTACACTCAGAAAGGTTTACCTGTTTCAGTGGAGGTAACGATAGTGGCTGCAGGCCAGAAGGTGGGTTAAGAGAAGGGGTTTTGCTTGAGCCATAGAGGTTTCTGTCTCCTTTTCTTAAAAAGTTTCAAATAACTTTGGTAATCATAATGAAAATCCGAGTTTTTGTTTTGTTTTGCCTTTTTTTTTGTTTTTGTTTTGTTTTAATTCAATTTTTTCAGTGTTCCAAGATTCATTGTTCATGCACCACACCCAGTGCTCCATGCAAGACCTGCCCTCCCCAATACCCACCACCAGGCTCACCCATCCCTCCACCACCCTCCCGTCTAAAGCCCCGTTTGGTTTTCAGAGTCCACAGTCTCTCATGGTTTGTCTCCTGCTCCGATTTTCCCTAATTCACGTTTCCTTTCCTTCTCCTAATGTCCTCCACGTTATTCCTTATGTTCCACAAGTAGAGTTTTTGTCACTGTCTTACCTATATATGGACATACACTTCTGGTTTTTCACACTGGCATTCAAAGTAAGTGATGGGAATGTTAACAGAAGGGTAAATACATAGTAGTAGTACTCAAAAGGGAAAAATATTGAGCCAATTTTCGGCATCCTTATTAATATGGCCAAGATGGGTGTTTTAAGTGTAAAAATTTAATTCAGATTTGCATAAGTGGGAGTTGCAATTATTTTCTTACACAAAGGAATTCTTACTTTGAAAAAATAACTTCTAATTACATTCAGTTTAATTTGAATGTAAATGTGTTCCTGGCATTAGGACCCTGCTGAAGCTAACACCTGCTGTCTCAAAAGGCTAATCATTTGAAGTTGTTGCAGCTTGAAACAATCCCTTTTCATAGCTCCTGTTTCTGAAATGACCATTTTGAAGCTCTCATGTTTGAAATTCTAGTTTTTTTGAAAAAAAAAAAAAGATTTTTAAAGAAGAGAAGGCACCAACAGAATGGCAAAAGAGAAAAAAAAAAGAGCACATTGAAATATGTTAGTTTTAAAAGTGAAAAAAATTTCTTGGTCTTCTGCTAAATGCTAATGAGACATAGCCCTAGGCCCATGGGGAAGATAAATCAGGTTTAACATTCTCCCTAGTTACTAAGAAGGCTATTATATCTGAAAACACATTTTAGTCCCACATAAGGAAAGCCTTTTAAGAAAAGGTTGACTCTACAGTTTGTGAATCAACAGCCCTGGCATTGTTCGATTAAGAGCTGTTGATTCCTTCCGAAGCCTGGTTTAAGTCCCAGGAGTCAGCTGATTAACAATGAGTGTGGTTTTGTTGAGCTGTCTAAGGAGGATGACATCAGGTTTCCAGCCAGAATTTTTCTGATTCTAAAACTCTCTTTTCTTAGAAAGGGTGTGTCTTAATATTCAGCTACAAAATAATATACCAATATTGCTTGATCTCAGGTTGTGACAATTTTGACTTTACCCCTCTGAGAAGTTTTCCATTAGGTAGTAATTTTCTTCTTTTGGTATTAAATCCACATTATTATGGTATTTGTTAATTACATAGAATTTGTTATGTGTCAGGCATTGTTCCAAATGTTTTACATATATTCATTTATTTGCTAGTTATGTAAAATGACAGTGTTCTTGGACAGAAATATGTCTTCTTTTAGAGACAAGTAAATTTCCACGTATAAATCACAACAGCTTAATTATTATCTTTTCAGTTAATGTATAATTGCTGACTTCCTATATTATGCTCTTGGAGTTAGCAGGGGATTGAGAGATAATACAGTGAAAGGCACTGAATAAAGGTAAGATAATAAATGGGTTAACATTAGATTAATTTCATTTAATTATGTTCATTAATATAAATTATTGTTGCCCTAAGGATTTTTTTTTCATGTCAAAAAACAAAAAGCATTTTGACATTCAGTTGACTGACAGCCGTTTCTCCTTGTGCTGATACTTCTAGATGGATTTGGATGATCCTAAATGATTTTTCACCTTTGGGAAGGGCTTATCTAGCTTTTTAAATAAGGGCCACTACCTTAGAGATTAATCGGTTTCCAAATCTGATTAGTAAGAACCTTATTATCTCAAAATTCATTTAGTATTTTATCAATTAAAACAGGGTACAGTTGCTATGGCATAAAATTAACAAATTCTTCAGTCCATGCGATGTAAGCCACTGATTTCTTCCTTCTTCGTTGTTTGTATAATACCATCTAGAATTTTTAAAAAAACATAAATGCAAATAAGAATGAGAAATACCATTAGAAGTCAGATGTAGATTCAATTCCCAGCCCCTTTCTACTGTTTCTTTGCCAGCTGCAAATGAAGAAGGCCACTTGAATGAGAACATGAAGAGGCTATTCAGAGTTTGCAATAGCAAAGGAATCTGCTACTGTCACTTGCGTTTGTCAGAGACTCAAATGCAGGTGAGACGTGGGGGAATGGGAAGGCTTTTGGCACATCTGACTGGAGAAGACAAGGTAGAGAGAAGCTGGCTGTCAATGGCCAAATCATGACTGATGTGAGCTGGTTGTTACATAGGCTGTGGCTCTGAATTCTATTGTCATATATGGCCTGGCCACTGTCCCTTTGTATCTTCAGTCTCTCACTGGAATCTGAGGGTCGGGGCAACAAAGATTCATTTGTATCTATCCCAAGTCTAGACCTGGAGGGATTCTAGGGCTCTATGAAGACCCCTTAAAATGGAAACGATACATTAGATGCAAGACATAAAGAGAAAATCTAAAGAAACAAATAAAATAATGTTTAACTAAGTGTCCACAAAATGTAACACTATGCCATCTTCATAATTTGAAAATGGTTTGTGGGCTAGTTTTTTTTTTTTTTCAATTGACAACAGTTGCAGAGAAATAATAGTCAGTTATAATTAAGTGGTGGGCCCATAGGCAAATAATTTTAAAAGCAAATTCAAGATACTCCTTCCAAAACTTTGAAAACAAATCTAATGTGATTCACGGGGGTATGTGATGGATTTGATACTATGTGGGGTGAGGTCTCTCACTGCCAGAGTGCCCTGCGCCTGTGGGAGGAAACCACCAGCTCCAGCTCTTGGCCTCCGTGAGATCCTAAAATGGCGGTTCAGTTGACAAGAAGGATAATGGTGAAGGTGCACTTTCACGTTGCCCAGATTCATTCACTTAACTCTAGTTAAACTAAAAATTCTGCTATCATTCAAGCATCATTATAATTTAGATTGTGGAGGAGGAGCCTTCTGGGATGCTTTGGATGCATCAGAGTGGCAAAGACATATTGTGCAGTTAATTAACCTCACAGAAAGATGAAAGAAAACTACCCAGCAGCACAAACTTGACTTATGTTTATTTTTGTATTTGTGCTTTTGTCCTCATTTGGTTTTCTTCTCCCCAGCCCACTGCCATATGCTGCTGGGACTCAGCTGTAATTATCTTACCCACAGACGAAACACAAAGTGAAATAAAGCAAACAGAAACTTCACCATCACAATTCCGGACCCTGCTCTACAGAAAGTGTCTGCAAGTTAGCATGAGACAAAACAAGTTCTTTTATGTGGACCAAGAATATTGAAAGCGTTTTTCGTGCAAACTTATAGGTATGGCCACAACCAACCCATGACTCAGACGTCTGACCCTGTATTGACACCCACAGATTTAAAAAAAATTCTACCTACCACAGCTGCACATTAGAAATAGCTGGGGTACTTAAAATAAATTCAGCCCCCAGCTCCACCACATTCAAATAAATCAGATTTTTTTTTTTAAATTTAAAGATTTGATTTATTTAATAGAGACAGCGTACATGCACACAACCAGGACAGGAGCAGGGAGAGAGGAGGACACGGATTCGCCGCTGAGCAGGGAGCCTGATGGGAGGTTCTGTGCTCGGACTCCAGGCTCATGACATGAGCCAAAGGCAGATGCTTAACCAACTGAGCCACCCAGGTGCCCCTAAAGCAGAAATTCTGAGGTAGGACTCAGGCATTGGTATTTTTGCACCACTGTTTTCCACCTTACCTCTGCTACATTTGGCTGGTGATTCAACCTGACTGAAAGCAAATGAATCAGGCTCTCCCTATGTCTGAGATCACAGTATAGCTATGTGTATTCTCGATGTGTCTTCTCATTTGGGATAGTTTTTGCTGATGAGTAATTAATTAGTAGCCGTTCTCTTGTGGAATAGTTAGTAAAGATAAACTATCCAGTTGATTTCCAAATCTAAGCAACTCAGAGCTGCAGATGTGAAGCATTATGAAGTGAAATTTCAGAGCCTTTTTTCTCTTTTTCTCTTTTATATTGCTATGAGAGACTCCTAGAAGTCGAATTTAATTATTCTAACTAAAGAGATAGATTGGCCAAACAGAGGAAATTCTTTCATATTTTCAGAAAACTGACCCATGTGTTGTTTTTGCAGATCTACTCTGCTTAAAGTAAGCCAGTAAGGTTACTTAGCAAATAGATTAGAAGGTGGTAATTTAAAACTATGCAAAGATCCGATTTGGAAACCAATTCCCAGGAAGTCCATTTTTTCTTTAGTTTAGATGACAAATAATAATGCATATTTAATGCTTCCCTTTTCACTTACTTATTTCATAGCCAGAGAAACTTTACTAAAATTTCTTGCTTGATAAACAGAGTAGTTTATTAAACTTCAGTTAAATACGGTCAGTAACTTTTACAAAGAAAGGAAAGGCCCACCTGAAAGAAAATTGTAGGGCAAAACTTTACTCTACCTTCCTAAAGAAAATACACAGAGGACAAGTAAGCATATGGAAATAATCTCCACCTCCTATGTCGTCAGGGGGGTACATATTAAAGCAACAAAGAGACACAGGTACACACCTAAGAGAATGGCCAAGGTCTAAAACTCTGTCAATACCAAATATTGGTGAAAATGTGAGCAGCAGGAACTGGCACCCATGGCCACTGGGAATGCAATACAGTGCAACCCTTTTGGAAGGAAGTTTGATGGTTTCTCACAAAACTAAACACTCTTACCATACGATCTAACAATTGTGCTCCTTTATATTGACTCAAAGAAGTGGAAAACTTAGGTCCATACAAAAATCTGCACAAGGATATTTTTAGCAATTTTATTCATAATTACCAACACTTGGAAGCAACCAGGGTGTCCTTCAGTAGGTGAAAGAATAAGGAGACTGGTACATTTCGATAATGGGATACCATGCAATGTTAAAAAGAAATGCACTATCAAGCTATACGAATATATGGAGTAATCTTAGAGGCATATTCCTAAGTGAAAGAAACCAATCTGAAAAGGCTACAGACCATGTGATTCCAACTATATGATATTCTGGAAAAGGCGAAACTATAGAGATGATGAATAGGTTAGTGGTTGCTAGGGACGGGAGAGGGAAGGGATGACTAGAACGAGCACAGGTGATTTTTAGAGCAGTGAAAATATTCTGTAGGATATTATAATGATGGATATACGTCATTGTACACCTGTCCAAACTCATAAAATGTACAGCACCATGAATGAACCCTCAGATAAACTACAGACTTTGGGTTCTTACAATATGTTGAGGTAGGCTCATTTTAACATATGTGCCTTTATGGTGAGAGATATTGATAATGAAGGAATCTCTGCATACATAGGGTCTGGGAGTATATGGGAAACCTGCACTTTTTTCTCAAGTTTCAAGTGAGCCTAAGATTTCTCTAAAAAAATAAAGTCTTTAAAAAACTTAGGCTAATTGTGGAATAGACAAGAAGGCTGCCATCTTCTGGCAATTCTTCAAGTTTTTTTTTTTTTTTTTTTTTAATCAGAAAAGTTGAATCCATTTTAATGTGTCTAAAATATCAACAAATGCAAACAATTTTACTAGTTTGAAAAATGGGCTGCTAACATTGTTAGCAGCAGTTAAATTTTAAAAGATGAAACCTTAAAACGCAGGGCTAAAGCCTTTTTTTAAATTACGTCTTGGGAAAATTCTACCTCCTATCTCTGAGATTACAATTTAAAGCAGTGAAAGAATGTATCTAATTTGTAAAAGTTCAATTCACATATACTTGCTTAGGAGCATGGAAGTTCTCTGAAAGTAATGTATGCCTTAACGTATGCCTATAGACCTGGGCTAAAATCTTGTGCTTGCTAAAGCTGAAAGGGGCTATCTGCTTTTCAGGATAGAAAAGAAAGTTATAGGCAAGAACTTTTTTCCACTTAGACAGTGCATACTGCCCCCACCCCACCTTTTTTTCTTTTTTTGCCTGAGGGACATTGACTTCATCAAGGTATACATTTGATCAAAACTTCTACTATGAAAGCCTTTGTTCTAAGCTAAAGTTTTCTTCCCTTTCTTTCTTTCTTTCTCTCTAGAAAATGTCCAAAGAGTCTATATCTCAAAGACAAAAATAAAGTTGCTAAACTATTTCGGGTTATATGTCAGCTTGGGCTATGAACTAAAAATAAAATAATGATGGGTATCATGACTTCTCTGAAAGAATAAAGATGAAAACTAAAAGCAGAATGAAAACTGGGTGGGCATTAATGTCATAAAAGGGACATAAAGCATTGAGTAGTCCAAAACACAGAAGGCAAGTGCTTTGCAATCTTGAAGAAAGCAGTTGAGTTGCAGGAAGGGTCTGCTGAATGGGATGGGGTTTGACAATGAACCTGACTTTCATAGACAGGACGGGCTACATAATTTACAGAATCCACTGCAAAATGAAAATGTGGGGCCTCCTGTTAAGGCATTATTACAATTCTAAGCTGGTGACAGGAGAGCACAAAATGAAGTGCAAAGTTGTCTTATGTGTGAGTCACAAGTGGCAGGTTGGTGGACCCCGCTTTGCTCACCAAAGCTCTGCATAAAGAGTTTTGGTTGAATTGGAGAGTTTTGGTCGCAGAATAAGAAAAATTATTGGGGAACAAATATCTGATTTTGCTTACCCTTGAAGCTGGAGGGTTTTTGCAGAATAAGCTTTTTTTTTTTTTTAAGGTTTTATTTATTTGACAGAGAGAGATAACAAGTAGGCAGAGTGGCAGGCAGAGAGAGAGGGAAGCAGACTCCCTGCTGAGCAGGGAGCCCAATGTGGGACTTGATCCCAGGACCCTGAGATCATGACCTGAGCTGAAGGCAGAGGCTTAACCCACTGAGCCACCCAGGCGCCCCGCAGAATAAGCTTTTAATAGTCTGTCTCCTAGGTTGTAGATAACTATTGAGAGTTTGGTGGTGTAAGGCAAGCACAGAAGGCAAGGCTCAGTGGATGAAGCTGATGGGATGGATCGCAATGGATAAAAGACTGAACACGGAGGGGCGCCTGGGTGGCTCAGTGGGTTAAAGCCTCGGCCTTCAGCTCAGGTCATAATCTCAGGATCCTGGGATTGAGCCCCGTGTCCGGGCTCTCTGCTCAGCAGGGAGCCTGCTTCCCCCTCACTCTCTCTCTGCCTGCCTCTCTGCCTACTTGTGATCTCTGTCTGCCAAATAAATAAATAAAATCTTAAAAAAAAAAAAAAAAGACTGAAGACAGAATAGATAAAAATGAGGCTATTGAAATCATCTAGGAATAAGGTGAGAGAGATTTGGACCTGTACCCTGTCAGAGAAAGCAAAAGTTATACATATGATTTGGAGGAAATGGGGCCGTTCTACATTGCTGTTGAGAACATGAAGTGATGCAGCGGCCTTTCCACCATATTGAACACCGAGTTACCACATGACTCAGCAAGCCCTCTCCCAGGGGTAGGCCCAAGAGAAATGAGACATCTGTTTACACCAAATCCTGTATACGAATGCTCACAGCAGCATTATTCATAAAAGCCAGAAAGTGGCAACACCCCAAATGTCCATAAATCATTGAATGACCAAGCAAAATGCTATCTATACATACAATGGCATATCATATCATTCCATACCAAGAGAAATGAAGACCTCATGCTAATGTGCAGACAGATTTTGGGAACATCATAAGTGACAGAAACCAGACGCAAAAGACAGTGATCCCATTTGTATGAAATGTCCAGAATAAGCAAATGCATAGAGATAGAAGGTAAATTAGTGTTTGCCAGGAGCCAGGAGGAGCAGGGAATGGGGAGTGACTGCCAATGGCTACAGGGTTTCTATTTGTGGTGATCTACTTGTGAAATGAGATAGTGGTGAAGACTGCACAATTCTGAATATACTAAATTGAATATATTCAACCAAATTGTTGGCTTTAAAGGGTGACTTCTGTAGTATGTGAATCATATCTCAATAAAAAAAGTAATACATAAGTCAGAAATGACCAAATTGTTTGTATTAAAAATGTAGAATGGATCACACATCCATTATACCTCGACAAAACTGTTAAAACAAACAAACAAACAAACAAAAACACCTTAAAAAGGTAGTGCCTATATAGAGGATGAAAAACAAAAACAACTGAGTCTTGAAATATGAAATATTTTTAACTATTTATAAATACAAAGATTTCTATGTGGGTATTGAGAGAATTTAGAATGATACAAAACTGAGATTAATACTTAAGAGATTCTTTTTTTTTCTTACTATAAACTTGTTTTATTTGATAATGTGAAAACCTGAGAGAAAGGGCTTCATCACTGAGTGGGTTCTAGTCTAAATGATAAGGAATAAACTTGACACAGGTTGCTATGTGAACAGAGGAAAGTCACTATTAGCAGACATAGGAGAAATTCTTTTAAAATTTTAGATTATTTAGGGCAAAAAGCTTCTCTCTCTTGTTCATTGCTGCACATTCAGTAGCTATGGCAAGGGTAGGCCATCCAGTCCACTGCTTCTTGTTCTATGGCCCACGACAACAAATCAAAAGAAAAATACCAATTTGTGATACTTAAAAATTGTATGAAATATAAATAAAAATGTCAGCATCTGGAAGTACAACCATGTTCACATTGTAGTTTTTGGGCTACAAGGGCAGACTTGAGTAGTCATGATAGAGACATAGAGTCTGTAAAGTTGGAAATACTTATTATCTGGATTTTATAGGAAGTTCATTGGTCCCTGATCTAGAAGAAAGTCAGCATGTAGTATTCAAAGATTATTCAAAGATTATTTGTTGAATGAAGGGCTGAAAGGGAAGAGAGGGGGGCTGTGAAAGGGTAACACATTTTCACTGGTGATACAATTAGCTTGAAATTCCAGGAGATCGCGGATCGGCAAATATCTATCAGCCACTAGGAGAAGGACGGGGATGGGATAGAGGCATTGAATTGGGGGTTATTTCCTTACACTGGAAGTTGCACTATCACTAAGAGGAATCACTTCAAGGAGAAAGAGTAGATAAGTGGAGAAATAGAATGCAGGAAGCACCCTCTTTTATGGACTGGCAGGAGAAAGAAAAGACAGAGAAGAGGTAGAAAAGGATCTGTTAGGGAAGGGGAGAATGCTTGACAAAAATAGTCACGCAGAAGACAGAGGTTTCAGGAGGGTTAGTTTGGCTTAGTGTCAACGCTGTGATGATAAAGTTGTTGGTTACCTGGAGAATACAGTTGTATTATGGAGGTGGAGGCAGCCTTGGATGCTTGGATGAAAATGGCAGCCAAATGGTATTACTAAACATGATATTGGCTAAAGCACTGAGGATTTTAAAAAACCCTTTTCAAATAGTTATTATATAGGAAGCTCTGAAAAGGAAATCATGCTGTGTTCAATCTCTCAAGATATTTTGATCACCCAAGCACAAAGACACACAGGATAGCGAAGCATCATTAAAAATAAATTATTAAATTAATTCCTTCATAACTCAGGCCAAGAAAGCCAACCTTAAGCACATGTTTCTTTAGAGCTCAGAATGTCAGAATAAATGTTTATGCCTTATGCATTCTTGAAAGGAGAAAGATAAATACTTTAAACAATAGACATTTCCGCCATTTAGTCTTTGCTATTATTTTATCATTTACAATAAATGGTTCAATAAAAATAAAATATGATTTTTGTCATCATGTTGTGGTTTTCTTCTGATGTTCAGCAAGCACTGTGTTGCATACAAGTCATTTAGCTTTCCCCTAAGGTCTATTGGCATTAGGTAGAGATTCTGATTGATAACTGTTTATATGCAGCACTAAACCTTCTTGTGTTTTGTTTATTTCTAGTAAATAAAAGCAAGTCCCTCTAGACCTTGAGGCAAAATTTAAATCAGTATTTTACCTCATGCTGTAGTATCTTGCCTCTCAACTGATCTCATCCTGACACAACAAATGCTCCTTTTCTATAGCAGCCAAAGTGATCAGGCAAGTTTAATTGCTTCAAAGTAATGCAATCGAATTTATACTTTTTTGGTTAATTTCCAGTTCTAGCAAAGCATGGCAGTCAGAGCACTTGCTATCTTCAAGTCACTCTCACCCAAGTGCTTATATCCGGTCCTTTAGTTTTGTTCTTTAAAGTACGCAAGTATCAGCAAGTTCTGTTACAGGGTCACCAAAGAAAAGATGTAAAAATGAATCTTCTTTAAAGGCTCTTTCATTTATTTTGGTTATATTCTATTTTATCTTTTTCATTTCAGACCCATTAGGGGCAGTAGAACACAGCTCAGAAAACTGGATTATAAATACAGGGTTTCTTTTTCATAAAACTGCTTAGTTCAACAATAATTTGTATGCAAGATGAATATTTTAGACATGTTTCAATAGAAATCAATAAATGCCTCAAATATAATAAATGTAGGAAGGAAAATAGTATTTATCAAAAAAATGCTTATAAAACAGAAGGTAAAGAATTTATACTGGCTTATTAGTAATGTAAGATAACTTGCTTTTAATATTTGTATGTTGAATTTCATTTTCATTTTATCCATTGCTCCCTCTTTTGAACTACATTGAGCTCTCACTGTTAGTTTGGTGTGATACTATTATTTGATTTCTTTTTTTTTTTTTTTAAGATTTTATTTATTTGTCAGAGGGGTAAAAGGAGAAAGCACAAGCAGGGAGAGGGGCAGGCAGAGGGAGAGGGAGAAGCAGACTCCCCTTTGAGCAAGGAGCAGAAGCTGGACTTGATCCCAGGCCCTGGGATCATGACCTGAGCTGAAGGCAGATGCTTAACCAAGTGAGCCACTCAGGCATCTCTTGATTTCTATGTACTTGATTTGACTGAGAATGTACTTGGTTTGCTGGGTCCACACTGAGACTTGCCAGGGTACAGCTCCTGAAAGCTGAAATGGCAGGAATCTGAAGAACAAGATGCCAAAAGGGAATTTGCTTTCTTTTGCCATTTTCCTGGATCTGAGCTTTTCTTCTTTCTACCCATATCATTGGTAGAGGTTCTCTTCCTTCAACAGCTACTTGGGAAAATGGAAGTAAAAGGTACTTTGAGTTAGAGGTGTGGCTAAAACTACCCCTTGAGTGTTAGAACTATAAACAGTTTTCTATCTTAAAAGCAAAGCTTTGAATACACTTCAGCGAAAGTCCAGGTTTTTGTTTGTTTGTTTTGTTTTTTTTTGTAATGGGCAGACCAAAGCAATGGACTGTTTTCTTAAACAATTCTATTTAAGAAGTCCATAAACAGAGTGTATTAAAGGGTTAACCCAGCTGGTCTAGTTGTCTAAACTGTACACTCAGAATGTCTTCAAGACTGCATCTTAACTAGCTCCTGGGGGATAACCTTAGAGTCCTCAGGAACATTCAGCCCAATAAGAGTATTTTTCTATACTTGGCACCTGGGGTCATACCAGGTAGTTTGAGCTAATAATGTGATTTACCCTGAACTGGTTTTCTTTGTTTGGGGTCATAGACTGTGCTGTATCAGTTTGACCTCTGGGGGCGCTAGAGACTGAAAAGCTGAAGTCAGTAACGCAGGGGCTCCACATCTCAGTGGCCAGGCCCCCAGTGAAGACCCTGAACAATAAGGCTTTATGAGCTTCCCTGGTTGGCAAGACTTTGAATGTCTTGTCACACATGGTACTGGGAGAATTGAGTTTTGTTTCTGTGACTCTGCTGATAGAGGATGACAGAAAGCTTGGATCTGGCTTCTCCTGGACTTCACCTCATGTGCGTTTTAATTTTGTTGATATTTATTTATTTACTTATTTATTTAGTTTAGATTTTATTTATTTGAGAGAAAGTGAGAAGGAGAGAGATTACTGAGGAAGAGGAAGAAGCGGACTTGCTGCTGAGCAGGGAGCCCTGAGGTGGAACTTGATCCTAGGACCCGAAGATCATGACCTGAGCTGAAGATAGATGCTTAACTAACTGAGCCTCCCAGGCACCCCAGTTTGCTGATTTCAATCTGAATTCTTTTGTGCAATAAACTGCAATCTTGAGTGAAATAGCTTTTCTGAGTTCTGTGAATCTTAGCCTGTCATCAAACCTGAAGGTGGTCTTGGGGTCCTGGGGTCTCTACCACAAACAGATACTGCGATATGTGAGAAGTTGGGACTCTAAGAAGTTAAATTACCTTAGGTAACAATGTATAATATTTTTGTGTTGTAAGCAGAATTGCATCGCTATATTATGTTTCCTCTTGAGAAAAGTATCTTTTTCAAAATAGATTTTAATTATAGTGTGATTGCAAATTGTTGCTTGTTTTTTGGAGACACATATATTTTTGTTTGAGATGCAGCTTGGAATTGCCTGGAAGTGAGAGACTTACAAACTGCAGGAAGGATACTAGTTTTGTGCTTTATGTTATTTTAAGGAAGAAACCCCCATCTCTCTGAATTTGTGAAGCTCTAGCTGGATTGTAGTGTTGAGGACATACATAGTCATTAAAATTCGATAACCTGAATACTGAGAAATGTAAAAGAGGACAGAGTTGTGCTTTCTTTTGATAACTTGGAAGAAATATGATAAAGTATAATCCTCTGCTACTGCACTCCTCGTACAAATATTAGGCTGTTTTTAATTGCATATTATTATTTGGCAAGGGCCATAGATTCAAGTCAATGTAGATGGAGAAGAATCTGTTAAAGTATGGCTTCATTCCAATTTCAATCATGATGGAAAGAAGCAAGTCTTATAACAGTAGATAAGCCTTGGGGCCACTGGTTTTCCTTTCCTAAGCCTGGACTCCAGAGAGTGTGGTTGTGCTTAGAACCATCCTGGATGTGGGGAAAACAAGTTCTCCCTTCTGTCACGGGAAAACAAGTTCGGAGCAAGGAAGGGGGAGAACCTGCCTGAGGTAGGAAGGCAGGTGTGTGGCCATCCCGTGAGGAGCAAACATTTTCAACTCTGGGAGCAATGTTGCTAAGAGCCAGTTGTGAGATATTCTGAGGGTATTTTTCTTTGCTGCCATCCTCAAGTGCTTTGTAGAATATTTTAAATGATATAAGGCTGATTTTCTTTGTGCTGTGGGAAATTAAAGAACTCTGCCAGATCTTTTCTGTTTGCCCCTCCATATCTATTTTCTGTTCTTCCTTTCTCTTGTGTGCTCCAGGGAGCAGACCTGCGGACAGCTGCCAACACTTGCTTACTGGGTTCCATTGGGCAACAGCCATGAGAGACAATATTAGGGGACCAGAGGTTGGAAAGAAATTAAGCCCAAGATTTTCATTACCCTGGCTCCTTCTCTGCTTGGGTGTAGCATCTTGGCCACATCTTTCTGCCAAAGGCCATGCCTCTTTTTAGAGCCTTTCAGAACTAATTTTCTCCAGGTTCAGGTAATTATTTCCTCCCTCCCATTGTTCTTGTCCACCCAAGGATTTTAACAATTCCTAGTGTTGCTAGTCCTAGTATGAATTATTCCCTGTTGATTTCCCATGACCTTGCCCATAACTTGTGATAGTCAATTACCTTCTTGGAGTGTGCTGTGTCCTGCCAGGACCCTGAATGGGTCAGGAACAACCTGTGTAATCTCAAGTATTCTATGAAAAGAGCTATAAATACACCGAGACAATATCTGAATTATAATTTCTGCCCAGAACACCTCCCTTAAATATTCCTATCTTCTTAGGATTAGTTTAGTAATCTTTCCAGACTCAGGCTGGGCACCTCTTTCTCTAAAAAGCCGTCTCTTATACTTTCCCTCATTTTCTGTCAACCTTTCTTTTCCTATCAATGAGTTTTGTTTTGAAGATTTTTTCTATATTTACTTTATCATTACTGTATTGTAATTATCTGCTTATTTGCTTGTTTTTATTTTATTTTATTTTAAAATTTTACTTATTTATTAGACAGAGATCACAAGTAAGCAGAGAAGCAGGCAGAGAGAGAGGAAGAAGCAGGCTCCCTGCTGAGCAGAGAGCCTGATGTGGAGCTTGATCCCAGGACCCTGGGATCATGACTGGAGCTGAAGACAGAGGCTTTAACCCACTGAGCCACCCAGGTACCCCTACCTGTTTTTAATAAATAGGCTGTAAGCTCTTGGAGTACTATGCCTTCATATCACTTAACTGCTTGAACTTTGGAGAGTTTTTCTTTTGACGCTATTCATTCCTCCTTTTGTTAATAAGGTAGAGTACCAGTTTGAAGAATTGGAAGTGACTTAAACTGTAATCTTAAGTCAATATTTTGTTTTTTTTTTTTTTTTCTCAGAAGGCTTTTCAATCTTGAGGTTTAACTGGCATTACTGATTCTCTTGTTTTTCTGTATGATACAAAGTCTCTATCATATGGATAGTGGTAAGCAATATAGAAATTATCGAATACTCTTCCTGATACAAATGATTGTTAATGTTATACCTGAGATATCTTGTTATGAAGCAGGTCCTCAGTGTGGTAAGCGAGGATTTCCTGACAAAGTAAATATTCACCATCAGTGTTCTTGTCAGAAAGTCTTGACTCAATGTGCCAAAGCTGTAAGTGTGTCAAATAATCCTTTAATTAGTTACAAAATACAGCTATTATATGTCAAATATCTATTGATCCCAGGAAAAAATGGCTTGAGGTTTCTTAAGTATGCAACACCAAAATTCATTTGCCATGCAATTAACTCCAAATTGCCTCCTTGGGAAATTAATATTAGAAAACATGTTTAGGCATGTAAAAGCATATAATTGACATTTAATAAAAATCTTAGTGATGGATAATACAGGGGTTTAAAAACACTTATTGTCAATATATACACAATTTAGCATTTTGCTCTCTTATTTCTGGTTTTAAGATGCATTTACCTAAGAATTTGTATGTTTAGATAACAAATGTAAAATTATTTGAGCTCTGGGAAGAAGGGAATTTTTCTTAGAGCAACACAACATTTGAGCCTCAACTCTAATTATGCCACAGAAAGTTGAAAGGACTTATGATTCTGGTCACATTGTACCTACCTCCAGGGTAAGTGAGGCAGTAATTATATTAAGTGAGGGGTAATCATAGGAGGAAGAGCGGCAGTGGCTTAGGCAGGACCAGAGCAGTGGGGCAAACAGCAGAGGAAAAGGAATACCTACACACAGGACCTCATCTGGATAACTTCCCACTCTCTTGTTGGCTTCTGGCATTTTGGTGTAAGAGATGGACTTATTGCAGGAGGTGGATGGGCCAGGGGCTCAACACAGATGCACTCGTTAAGGAGAGGTGGAGAACAGCATTGGTTTCTCACTGAGAGCTGGAAGTGAGGCAAGGACAAAAAGTTGACTAAATGTTCGAAGACATGTGAGTAGGGAACAGAAAATCACCAATGCAGCTACGTTTACCTACTAGGAAGCAGACCTACAGCAGCAGCAGGCCCAAAAAGCCGGTCCCTGGGTTGACAATGGGAAGCGGAGTCTGAGAATGACGTTTGACCTCTGCATTTAGGATGAGATTCAGAAGTCAAGGAAGAGATACCTGCTTTCTTTATATGTTTTCCCTAGAACTTATAAAAGATATTGAGAAATATTTATTATGTGACACTCTGGGCTCTTTACTTCTAGAGGCTATTCCTAATTTGATGTTGACACTGTTGTCTGAATAATATCTTTCACACTGTGCAAATTTAATAGCATGGTAGGTGTCAGATCGCCCAGCAGACTTCTTATCTAAGTTTCTGGGTGGAGGTGTGAGTGACCCTGCAGACGGTCGTCTTTCCTACTACCATGCTCGGTTGCTGATGAATTCATTAAATATATTTACACAAATACATGTCTACAAATATATGCGACACATTTCCCCAAATCCATACAGTTGCATTAAGGTAAAAGAGAGCGAGAAAATACATATATTTTATGCTGTCTACAGACACAAACAAGGCCACCAAATTTCTTGGGAGACTCTGTAAACACCGGTCTAGGAAATCCGAATATTCGGTATTTTAAATGCTCTGAAAGCCAAATACCCTAAGGAGATAAAGGACAGTATAATTGATATAAGAGGACCTAGAGTGATGAATAAAAAATGAACAAGAAACAAAGGAGAGAATGGGAAGATAGAGAATATTCTCGGCAGAGGTTTGCATGTATTATCATTGCTGGATCATTTCCCAGAGAAGATCTGATCCGTTTACTTATAAGGTTTAGGAGAGAGCACTGTGACAGTGATGGGGAAGAGAAAGAGTAATTAAACAAAGAACACAGACATCTATTAATTTCTCAGTTTATCTGGGATGCGTTGGTGATACCCATGTAATTATTCACCCATGTGAATAATGCAGAAATTTTTAAAAGGGAATAAAACAAGAAAAGAAAGGATGGATTTAGGAAGAGAGGAAGAGTGAGGGAAGGAAGAAAGAAGTCATTTAAAATAGTGTTACGTGCTCACATTGCAGACTCCGCATGGAGTTGGTTCAATTTCTGTTGACTGTTAATCAACTGCTCATACCTGGAGACCAGCAATGCTGAAAATTAAAAGCTTCAGAACTGCTGTGAGGGAGGTGATTCATGGCAATATTTTGCTTCCCACTCCAGGCAAATCTCTATTTATCTCCTACAGAGTTAGATAGTTTGGGGTTGACTTCTAAGACAGGCTGTCTTTCCCAACAGATAGCTCATCTTTCCGAGAATCCAGGGCACAGCTTTTTAAAAAGACAGTGTTTATATTTGGGTGTGGGATTTATATAAGGAATGTGATGAGTCTAGGAGGGTTTTTCTGTTTGTTTGTTTGTTTGAAATGGGAGCTTCTCTTCCATAGTTTTAGTTTAAGACCATATCAGCACAGTTCCTGACAAAAGTCTGACAATTCTAATGAAAAAGCTGTAAGAAAAACAAATGAGATTTCAGTTGGTTTTTACAATTTTCATTAAATTATGACCTGAACCTTAAGACAGCTATAGGAGAAGCTAGCAGATTTTGAAAGAAAGAAATGAAAAATTATATGTTACAGAGTGAGATGTGTCTGATCCTTAGTAAACGTATATTTTAAACATGTTTTTGGAGTAACTGTTGTGGTTCATTATTGACATTTGTTAGGAAGTAGATGTTGGACAGTTTACTCCTGGCCCCACTTTTCTTAGCCATGTGATTTGTTCTACAAAAATATCGGTTACTCATTTGCAAAGTGGAGTAAGACAAGTACCTGTCTCATAAAACTGTTTTGAGGATTAATGTCAGTCTTTCTGCTTAGGGCTTGGCACTGAGTGAACATCCACTATTAGCTATCTGATTACCTGCACAATGTCTATCTTTCTATCTATGTAAATGTGTATATAGCATATCGCTATATAATTTTAGAAAATGTTCACATTTGCAATATTATTTTTCAGAAGCTGCTATTTGAAAATTAAAGGGGGCAAATCAAAGGATGATTAGTATTTATCCCAAATGCCGAAGTAGTGATAGAAAGCTCTACTTGTGAATTTTGTATTATTTCATTTAATTCTCAAAACTGTCTCATCCTTTGTATTGTGCCTCTGAAATCAAGATGGGTCCCCATCAACTTTACTGGAACCCCCCATGGAAATACAGCCAGTTCTTCACTCTTTCCATGTGTGCTCTCACAGCATGGTCTGATCTGGAAATATGGCCTCTGTAATTCCTGCCACAGCTTCCAATCACTACACACAAGATATAGGCTTTATCACGTTGGATGAATCCACCTTTCTTGAATGAATTGTCTCAGATAATTTTGTTTAATGTTTGTTTGGATATCTCAGAAAATTCTGTTTGGACATGGCATGTAAAAAAAAAAAAGCTTTAATTAAAAAACAAAACACCCCCTTTATAGCCTTTTGAAGTATATGTGTTTTACTCAGCTATATAGCCTAGGCAGGAGGTCAAGAGAGAATGGCTTTCCAAAAGGAAAGGTTGGTAAAGCCTCATATTGGAATTTGAACACATCTTTTCCCACTCATTCAGTCCATGCTCTTTCCATGTTGCCACTCTATCTCCCACACAGAACTGAGAGAGATTCTGTGTATACAGAGTAAATAGGCTTAATATAAGAAGTGGATGCTGTCAACATCCACACATTAGTGCTATCTTGGTTACTTCCATTAAGTGCCTAATGTGATAAAACATCTGTTCATTTGTTTTTATGGAGAAAATGGGTGATAACTTTAATAGACATAGAATGGTAAATTAATAATGGAGTGAAAATTTTCTTGCATTTTACTATTTTCCTTTTGAAATGCAATGAATAGATGGTGCAAAATCATTGTTATATAATTGTACACTTTAAGCTTAAAAGCATTTGGACTCAGTTTAAATACAAAAACATTCATGTGGTTGGGGATTAAGGGGCTCAGAAAGTAATATCCTTGGGCTATCTATGGGGGATGCATTTCAAGCTATTCTGATGACAGTAATTCTTCATTTGGACCAAGCACAGAAACAAGATTTAAATGTGGATCCAACATAGTGGATCTTTATAAGAGGATTTAGATGTTAAATTCAGAAGAACCATAATTTAGTTATTCTTATAAAATCATGTTATTCATTGTCTTTTTTGGAGTTTGTCTTACTTCTATCTACAGCTACTAACAGATGCTATTATGCGTGCCCATAGGAAAACCTAAAAATGCTCTGAATTTTGTATATACTAAAGCTTAAGCTTTAGACATGTTACACTTTTAAAAAATACTTACAGCATGTGGTGGAATTAAGGTCTGTAGCTCAGGGGCACTGTAGAAGTTGCTAAGGAAACACTGTGGGATATAATATAACATCTCTAAGAGCTGCTTTTAAAATAAGGGTAGTATAGAAATGGATAGCAGAAAATGGCTAAGATCAAGATTTTGTTTAGGTCAACTCACAGGCTTACTTTTGGGTCCTAGAATTAATAATGGAAACTTTGCTGTAAGAAAAGATTATTCTGACTGCGAATGTTAAGAATCCAAAGAGAGGTTAAATATAAACTAAAGGATCTCAAACAAAACCCGATAAATAATTGAGATAATTAGATGGATAATAATGCTAGGCTTCAGGCTTTATTTTGGAACACCATTTAAATATTTGACTTAGTATCCAAATATAATGCCTTTGGATTGAGTTCTCTGAGATTCATCTCTCTCTCTCTTTCTCTGAATGAAGACAATTTCATAGCTCTGCTGTGAATGTGGTACTGAGATGTGTAGGGCCTAAGGTCTAAGCATTTTTACTGTAGTATTTATTCCAGATTTTTTGGATAATTTAATAAAAATTGTTAAAACCTTTTTAAAAACCACCACTTCCTAAAATGAACATGTAATCTAGCGAGTGCCAAAGTCACATAATAATTGTATATAGGATTACAGAATAGGTTTAGTTGCTAATAAACATTGGAATAAAGGGCTGAGATATTACTAGTGCTGTTTTTTCGCATTCATTATGGCATCACACCACCTGGGCTATCCCTCACTTTTATAGCACCTAATGCAAAACCATAAGCAAACAATAGAACCAAACAATGGCACATAGTGACCAACCAACAATAAATACTGTTTCTTGGTGATGAAACTTTATTGACCTTAACCACTTAGAGGAACCTGTGATTCATAATTGGATGCAAAAGTGACACCAAGTACTGTAAACTCTCATTTGAACTTTGGTGCTTAACACTGAAATAAACACAGATACTCATGAGTTTATATATATTTAATAGGCAATTTTTATTTTTAAAAAGATTTATTTATTTATTTTAGTGAGAGAGAGAGAGAGAGAGAGAGAGCAAGCAGGGGGAGGAACACAGGGAGAGGAAGAGAGAGACTCCCAAGAAGGCTCCCCGCTGTGTGCAGAGCCCCACAGGGAACTCCATCCCATCTCCCTGAGATCATGACCTGAATAGAAAGCAAGAGTTGGTCCCTTCACCTACTGAGCCACCCAGGTGCTCCTGGAAATTTTGATTTTTATCTGGTCTTGCTCTCATTTTGAGAA
The DNA here is from genome assembly GCF_030435805.1 of Mustela lutreola. Classification (NCBI taxonomy): domain Eukaryota; kingdom Metazoa; phylum Chordata; class Mammalia; order Carnivora; family Mustelidae; genus Mustela; species Mustela lutreola. The sequence continues at coordinate 40,891,331 of NC_081300.1, forward strand.
AAGCCGTGGTGAATAACAGAAATATTGTGAGCAAGTGATGAGAGAAAAATGTTGTCCTAGATTCAAACGCTATCATAGCAACATGACTTGGAGAACACGTATTTCTCTTATTCTTAGACTTCAGTGTGAAACAGAAGCCATTAAGGGGCCCCTTCCTTAACATTTTGTTTTTAAAAGAACATTCATTATTTACATATAGATTACTTTTATTACTTTTATTAAAATGGTACTATCATTTATATTCCTTCCTTATGAAGGTAACTTATTATATATGCATATCAATTTTATAGCTGGATATACAGCATTTCTTTAGACATCTGTTTTTGTTTTGCTGGTTTCAGAACTCATCACTTAAAAAATCATCCTGAATATCTTATCTTTGAGAACTTAATTTTTAGTCTGATAATGATATATCTTCAACTATTTAAAAATAGTATATTTTTACAGCTCTGTTCTTATTGTTTCACACTTGACAAATGGCTTAATATGAAACACACAGATCCTATACTGCACCCTCTTTGTAAAATGAAACTTTATATTTTGAGATTGTTATAGATTTGCAAGCGGTTGTGAGAAATAAGATAGAAAGAGCCCTTGTACCCTTTACCCAGTGTCCCCCAATGGTAATAGCTTATAAAGCTGTAGTACAGCATCACAACAAGATGTTGACATTGTTACATTCAGGGACAGAAATTTACATTGCTGCAAGTTTCCTCATGTAGCCCTCTAAAAGCAATACCTACCTCCCTTCTGCCCCCATGTTCCCATTAAACCCTCGGAACCATTCATGCGTTCTTCATGTCTATCAGTTTGTCATTCTAAGAGGGTGATACAAATAATATAGTATGTGACCTTTGAAGGTTGGCTTTTTTCCCCTCTGCAACACTCTTCTGGAGATTTTTCAAGGATACTGTGTGTAGTGGTAGTTTGTTCTTTTATCTTGTTGATTAGTTTTCTGTGGTATGAATACACTACATTTTAACCATTCATCTGTTGAAAGACGTTTAAATTGTTACTAGTTTTCAGCTATTATGAATACGGTTCTGTGAACATGCCTGTATAGATTTTTGTGTGAACATATGGTTGACTGTCTGATTTGAACTGTCTGTACCCAGGTACAATTGCTGGGTATTATGGTAATTGCACATTTAGTTTTATAAGAAACTGCCAAACAATTTTACAGAGAGGATATACCATTTTACCTCACCACCAGCAATGTGTGAATGATCTAGCTTCTCTGCATTCTTTTTTTTTTTTTTTCATTCTTACCAGATTTTGGTATTATCACTCTTCTTCATTATAGCTTTTGGATGGCAAGTAGTGCTATTTCACGGTTTAATTTGCATTTCCTAAAGGCTAATCATGTTGAACATTATTTTTTTTCCTGTGCTTATTTGCCATCTGGCATATTCTCTTTGTTAACATATCTGCTAGCATATTTTGCTCACTTTCTAATTGGATTGTTTTATTACTGTTGAGTTTTGAGAGTGCTTTATGTATTCTAGATACTAGTCCTTGCCAGATATGTGTTTTGCAAATATTATCTCTGGGTTTGTAATTTGTGTTTTTATCTAATTAATACAGACTTTGCCAGAACAAGTGTTCTTTTTGCTAATACCTATTTTTATCAAATCTTCCTTTTATTGATTTTGCTTTTGTTAACAAGTCTAAAAGTTATTTGTCTAGCTGTAGATCTCAAAAATGTTCTCATTAAATTTTTTTCTCATTTAAAAAAAATTTGTAGTTTTACATTTTATACTAAATCCATCATCCACTTTGAGTTTAGGTTGAAGTTCATCAATTGCCTGTAGATAACCAATTGCTCCAGCACCATTTATTGAAATGGCTATTCTTTTTCCCTTGAACAGGCTTTGCATCTTTGTGAAAAATCAGTTAGGCATATCTCTTGGGTCTATTTCTTGGTACTATAGTTTGATCCACTGATCTAAGTACTTGTCCTTTAATAATAACACATGTTTTGATTACTGTAGCTATATAGAAAAGCTTACTATCATGTAGAGTGACTTCTCCCACTTTGTTCTTTGTAAAAGCTCTTTAGGTAGCCTAGGGCCTTATTGGAGGAGGTCACTGAGCGGATGTGGCCACCAGTTGATCCACAAGATGGACCGGCAATGGAATGCTCCGATTCCTGTCTTTGGAATGTACATTCCAAATTAGGAATACCAATTCCACATTAGCAGTTGTTTCAAACAGACAGCCTTGATAGAGTAATGTGTTGTGGTAATATGAACTAAATGCATTACTGAATCCAGTTAAGACCCCTATATAAACTTTTAAGATTCTAGCAGATGGATACAGATATCTACTGGTCTTGTGGCCACCAAAGTCTTGTGTAAGGGGGCCAGTTTATAAACCAACAGTGCTTTTTCATATAAATTTTAGAATAAGCCTGCCAACGTTTCCAAAAATCCTTGTTGATATTTTGGCAAGAATTGCCTTAAATCTACAGACTTATTTGACATCTTTAGTATATTGAGCCTTTTAATCTTTGAGCGTGGATTTGTTCTTACATTTATTTAGGTATTCTTTGATTTTTTTTTTTTAATCAGCAGTTTGTAATGATCAGCTCTTGTTTTGTTGAGTTTATTCCTAAGTATTTCATTTTTTGAGGTACTTGTAAATGACATTGTGTTTTAAATTTTGATCTCCACATATTCACTGAAGTCTGATTCTCTATATTGTCTTTCACAGAGTGGGAGTTTTTAATTTTAATGAAGTCCACTTCTTTCATGATGGTGTCTTTGGTGTTGTATCTAAAGTATTGTTACCTTAGCCAAGGTCATCTAGGATATTTCCTCTGTTATATACTAGGAATTTTATAGTTTTTCATTTTACATTTAGGTCTGTGATCCATTTTAGACTAATTTTTATGAAGAGTACAAGGTCTGTTTCCAGATTCATTTTGTTTGTTTGTTGTTTTTTTGCTTGTGGATGTCCAGTTGTTCCAAAACTATTTGTTGAAGAGACTATCTCTTCTTCTTTGTAATGCCTTTGCTCCTTTGTCAAAGATCATTTAACTTATATTTATAGGAGGTCTATTTCTGAGATCTCTGTTTTGTTTTGTTGATCTATCTGTCTATTCTTTCACCAATACAACACTGTCTTGATGATTATGGGTTTATAGTAAGTCTTGATGTCAGTCAGTGTCAGTTCTTCAACTTTGTTCTTCTTCAATAACATATTAACTATTTTGAATTCTTTGCCTCACCCATAAATTTTAAAATTCAATTTGTCAACATCCAAAAAATTGCATATTGGGGTTTGGACTGAGATTGCACTTGAACTCATAGATCATGTTGGAAAGAACTGACCTGTTAACAATATTCTATCTTCCTGGGGTGCCTGGGTGGCTTAGTTGGTTATGAGTCTGCCTTCAGCTTGGGGCATGATCCCAGGGTTCTGGGATCGAAACCCATATCCAGCTTCCTGCTCGTGGGGAGCTTGCTTCTCCCTGTCCCTCTGCCTACCAGTCTGCCTACTTGTGCTCTGTCAAATAAATAAATAAAATCTTAAAAAAAAAATTCTATCTTCTTATCCATGAAAATGGAGTCTCTTTCTCTTTTGTTTTTAAATTTTGTTTATAAGAGTTTTATAGCTTTCTTCATATAGATCATGTACTTATTTTGTTAGAGTAATACTTAAGTATTTAATTTCATGGGATATGAATGTAAATGTAAATGGTACTGTGTTTTCAATTTCAAATTCCACTTGTTCATTATTAGTACATAAGAAAGCATTTGACTTTGTATATTCTCCTTGTATTCTGAAATCTTGCTATAATCATTTATCAGTTCCAAGAGTATTTTTGTAATTCTTTTGGATTTTCTACATTGATGATAATGTCAACTGTGAAAGAGTTTTAATTCTTCCTTCCCAATTTGTACATCTTTTTATTTCATTTTCTTGCCTTGCTGAATTAGCAGGAACTTCCAGTAGAATGCTGTGTTGATTTTGGTTGATATTTCAACTCATTATGAGTAATCATTTGAAGCCTTTTTGTATGTTGGTGATTTTTTTTTCTTGAATGCCAGAGATTGTAAATTTTACCTTGTTAGATGCTTGGTATTTTTGTATTTCCATGAACATTTTTGAGCTTTGTTCTTGGAAACAACTGTGTTACTTGGAAACTGTTTTTATGCTCAAGTCTTGTTTTTAAGATTTGTTATGCACAACCAGAGCAGTAATTAGTAATTAGTATAGCACTAATTTTTCTCCCTTACTGAGGGAAGACTCTTCTGAATAGTATGACCAATTCTGTATAATTTAGGAAGATTTCTAATCTGGCTTTTGGTGTCAGAACATGCTTTCTTGCCTTGTGTAATTTCTGAATGCCACCCCTTTTATTTCTTTCAAGTGGTTCTTTTATGGGACATAGTTAATTTCCTTACATGCATCCACTAATTATTACTCTGTTGAATCCTGAGGTGAACCCTCTGCATATGTCCAGAATCTTGCTTTGTGTGGTTTTCACTTCTCTAGTATTCTGCCCTGAAAACTCTAACCATTTTGGTCTCCTTGGATCTACCTGTATTCTGCCTCCTGTACCACAGCCTGAAAGCTCTGTTAATGCATTAAGCTGAAACAATTGTAAGAGTAACCTTATTTGCTTTCTATATCTTAGAAATTACATTTTATTGTTGTCTGACATCCAATATCCTGAAAACCACTGATTTTGTATTTTCATTGATTTTTCGGTGGTTTAGATAGGAGGGTATATCCAATCTTTATTCATCTTGCCAGAAGTGAAAGTCTCTTCTCCTTATTTTTTATGATATTTTTATTTTTTATGATATTTGATGCATAAAAAGTATATATGTAACTTATACAGAAGTTATAAAGAATGTAAGTAACACCAGTAAATCAAGAAATATAATATTACAAATGACTTATAGCTATCTCTGTATACTTCTCCTATACCATCCAACTTCTGAACACTATCATTCCTACGGTACTCACAATTGCCTCATTTTTATGTCATTATTGCTTTGATATCTAAAAACAGCTTTATCTAATGTATATATGCCTAATCAATACAGTATTTATTGGATATTTTTTGAGCTATACAAAATGAATATTCCTTCTATTACTTAATACCATGTTTCTAAGTTTCAGCCACATTTTTTAGTTGTGAATAATTTATTTTTATAGCTTATTAATATTCTATTTTATGACTATACTGAGATTTATTTAGCCATTCTCCTGACAGTGTACTTTTGTGAGCTTTCAGTTTTATGTTATTTAGAACAGACTTTTATGAACATTTTTTGTCTAACACTACTCTATTTTTTTTGTAAGTCACTTGATTGTTGTATTTTCACGCCAGCTGTCTGACTGATGGTAGGACCCTACTGTTGTCATTAACACATTACAACAATGTGTAAAAATAAGTCTCTCACATAAGGTTTTGCTTTAAATATGCTGAATTTTTAGAATTATCAGATGCAATTCCCTTTTCTTTGGGAAATTATCTTTTTTTTTTTTTTTAAATTTTTTATTTTTTTTTTATTTATTTATTTTTTTTATAAACATATATTTTTTATAAACATATATTTTTATCCCCAGGTCTGTGAATCACCAGGTTTACACACTTCACAGCACTCACCAAATCACATACCCTCCCCAATGTCCATAATCCCACCCCCTTCTCCCTGATATGAGGAAGTGGGAAATTATCTTTTTAAAAATGTCTTTGAATATTTCTTCTGTGTCATTTGTTTTAGTCAGCTCTTTATTTTTTTAAGATTTTATTTATTTGACAGAGAAAGAAAGAAAGAGGTCACAAATAAGCAGAGCAGCAGGCATAGAGAGAGGGGGAAGCAAGCCCCCCGCTGAGCAGACATCCTGATGTGGGCCTCGATCCGATTCCATGACCCTGAGATCATGACTAAAGGCAGAGGCTTAACCCACTGAGCCACCCAGGCACCCTGTTTTACTCAGTTCTTAAGGAAATTTATCACATGTAATTAAGGATTTCCATTCTCTAGTCTCCTTATCTATCAGATTATCTTCCATTACTTTATCTACTTGTTTTTTCAGTTCTAAAAAAGCGTAAGTTTACAATTCACAGAGTTATTTTTCCAAGAATTGAATGATTTAACTCATATTTATTGAGTTCTTTATATGGGTGTTCATAACCTCTGAAGTTTGCAACCTCTAAAGTAGTTTCTAATTTTTTGTTTATTTGTATTCTTTCTTTTTTTTTTTTTTTTTTTTTTTTTTTTTTTTTTTTTTTTTTTTTCTTTCTTATTTCATCTACCTATTTATCTTCCCATTATTTCAATATTCCATTTTATCTTGTTGCATTTTCATAGAAGCCTTAACTTACAAACTATTAGTTTTTTGCCTTTCTCTTTTGGATCTTGGACTAAATGTGATTCAGATGACAATTCTTTTTCTGATTAAAGTTCTTTTTTCTTTCTCAGTTTCTGAACTTTTCCATAATTTAAAAACAAATGTTTTTAGTTTCATGATTTTTTCTTTATTAACTTTCATATAAGACAATATTTTTCCTTACTCAGTATATGTTAAATAAGAGACTGGTTTTATTGCCTATGATTCTACCTTCTCTCCATCATAGGGGTGAAAAATTATATTCTCAGAGAACAGGTGTCTGTAACTCGTAATTCTAACTTTTTAATAGTCAGTCAGCAGTTGGAGTTCTCCTCTACTCTGGTGTTATTTTCTCCTGTCTACATGACTTTGCTCTGTTTCCCACTCAGATCGTGTAGTACTATATTTTGTTACAGATAGCTTTCCTTTCCACACCATTAGCAAAAAATTTTAATTTTACAGTTGGAGCTCTTACAAATCAATATATGGGTTAGTCAGTTTTCAATGCTCCCTTGGTAATTATGTCAATGCTTTATAAATTAATCTAGACATAGAATTTACTTCCACTTACAATAGGATTTTATCAACTTGTTAACATCATTGTAAATTTAATCTCAAATAACATACACAAGTATATACAGTAATCTTTCTTAAAGAATAATGTTCAATATAAAATAATTCAAAATGGCATGCATATCCACTTAAAAGAGACTATTTAAATAGAATATACTAATCAGAGTTATAGGTATTTTTTGTGTGTGTGGGTTTGGGGGGTTCTGGAATGAAATAACCATCTTTCACTAAAGACCTTAATGCAAATTGTTCAGTTTCCTTAGAGATAAAGAGATATCCTAATAGAGATTTCTGTTGACTGCTGTTTTTGGATGTTGGAGAGATAACAGGAACTAATGGTTATTGTTTTCCCTTGGTATTAATCTGTTAACTTCCCTGTATCCCACACTTGCTCAGTGTTCTTTGGTAACAACAACCTTAGAAAATTTCCTAGATACAACCAGGAAGAATATCTGCTATATATTTTGTAGCCATGTACAGTATATGTTCTAAGTTTCAGATCTTTATCCCCACTTTAATTCTTGATACAACTTATCTATCTTTTCTAAAAATACTTCACAACTCCTAGTCCACTAATCTTTTTTTCCTCTGCTGTTTTCAGCACTTTTATGATTTATTCCTTTATGTAACTTTTCAGTTTCATTTCAATAAAATTTTGGTAGGGTTAGTAAATAATGCATGTGTTCAGTCTACTCCCTTAAACCAAAGTATAAATTTACTTCTATAAGAAGAAAAATGATTTTACATTTTGGAAAAAAAGCATGTAAGCCTGAAGCTAGTAAATGTTTAAGTCATTTCCACTTTAGGAAAAATACTGTTTCACTAAAAGGTTCTGATTCAATTTTTAAAAGGTGCTATATATTAAAGGATTTAATATTTCAAATCAACTCACTAAGGTAATGTAAACAAATGAAACTGTAAGATATAGGGGTAATGGTGGGTTCTGTGACATTCAAATTCATATGCAGTCTGGACAAAACATGATCCTACCAGGAGTCTGGCTGCAAGGAGAATGTAATCCTTGAGGTTCACAGAGGTATAGCCGGATTCTAGCTCAGGGGATGTTAGAGTATTAGGGTGAGTCCAGGTCATGACTATGTTTAGGGCTGTTCTAGGTGTGTGAATGAGCACATAAACCACCTTCTCTGTGTTCCATAATCCGGTGCGTACATTGTTTCTTCTGCTATTTTTCATCATAATCATTAAAAAATGCCTTATCAGTGTGTTGCTCTGAAAAATTCTGTTAAAATATTACTTTTTCAGGGCACCTGGGTGGTTCAGTAGGTTAAAGCCTCTGCCTTCATGGTCCCACGGTCCTGGGATCAAGCCCTGCATCAGGCTCTCTGCTCAGCAGGGCGCCCACTTCCCTTCCTCTCTCCCTGGTCTTCTCTATCTGGAAACATCTCAAGTCTCAGGATTTTCTTGAAAAAAAAAAATATTGTGTTTTCTAGGGGATGTGTTCCTTCCCCCACAGACAGGACATGGAGTATAGTGAGTCAAAGAGAAGCTAAGTTAGAATGGTTAAACAGTTAAAGAACACTTTTTTGAAGACTAGCAATAGACAAGAGAGATGGAACCCAAGTCCACTGAAACAGAAAGCATGAAGAAATTTTAGGGACTGGTATAAGCTATTACACTGTAGTATGTATGATTATGTTTTCTGTGCTTGCTAATTGTCACTGTGGAGTAGCCACTTGTCACTTATCCATCAGGGACTGGGAGAGAAGGGTACTGTGTCTTTCTTGATGATTACATTTCAAAGGAATGGCTTTCAGGTCCTCAAGAAAGATATTCAAGGGCTGTGAAGCTGGCAAGAAGCTGGGAAAATATTTACATCTCAAAGTGGCAAAGAAAGAATGATTACAAACTTTCTAAAGTAAATGCTTTAAGTAAAGGGAGGCCAGTGGTCTGAATCAGGAAGAAACATGCCCATGGTTTAGCCAACCTGAGGGTCATGTTAAGCCCATCTTGGTAAATACGAAGATGAGAGAATATTTAATTAGTTATACGATTCTTTCAGTCATATTCCAGATATTTTAAATGAACATAAATTACACTTCTTATAAAAATCATTAAAATTTTGTAAGTAAATTTACAAAATATGTGTCAATGGTAACAAGGTCATCATTATCATCATATAGTACATCATGAAGTATAATAGAGTACTTTGGAGAATAGTTAGAAAAAAAACACACAAAATCTTATTATTTCTTAATGTATCAGAAAATATTAGAGCTTCTGGAATGTTCAACAGCTAACAGAGAGATATATTGGTTGAATTCATATATAGATGTACTGGTTGAAATCATACATATAGATGGTTGATTTCCAACTAAAATATTAAAATCAGATCAGAACATCTTTTTCCTTTCCAATTTTTAAAATAATTTTTATTTATTTGCAGAGAGAGAGAGCACAAGTAGGCAGAAAGGCGGGCAGAGAGAAAGGGGGAAGCAGGCTCCCTGTTGAGCAGAGAGCCCAATATGGGGCTCCATCCCAGGACCCTGAGATGGTGACCTGAGCCGAAGGCAGAGGCCTCAACCCACCGAGCCATCCAGGTGCCCCTCCTTTCTAATTTTTAATTAGAATTTTAGTTAGAAGCACTTTTGAAAACACTGTGATGCAGAATACCTGAGATTTATAAATAGTAAAAAGAACAAACTGAGGGTTTTAGAATGGAGGGGGGATGGGAGAAGGGTGAGGCTGGTGATGGGTATTGAGGAGGGCATGGACTGCATGGAGCACGGGATGTTATGCACAAAGCATAATATATGAAGCACGGAACACTACATCAAAAACTAATGAAGTACTGTACGGTGACTAATGTAACCTAATAAAAAAATTAAAAAAAATAAAGTGCATTAAGATATAATCCTGACATATGTTCCAATAAACTCAAAGTTAACTTCATACTTTTGGTTTGGTTTGTTTTAATCTTTGCTTTCGTTTGATCATAGTTGATAACTATAGTTAGATTTCAAAAGAACTGGATCAGATTTGTTGGACTGTTAACTTTGAGAATAGACTCTGAGGACTGTGAGTTAAATTTATATCATTTGACTATGAATCATACTGATGTTTAATATTTTACTTTTAAGTTCAAGATTCTCTCTAGACAACATGATTAAATGTATCTAATTATAAATTAACAAAGTGCTCTCACACTGTATGAGAAGATACTGTTTAAGTCAATTCAACCCAAACTGACTTCTACATATCTTCAATATTGTTAGTTTTCAATCTATCCAAGCTTCTTAGTGCAGTGAAATAAAAGTGAGTGGGGGGAGCTCTGGCAGATGGCAGGGGGGATGCATACCTTGCCTGAAATGTGCCTCTTCTGCCTACAATCTCTCTGATTCTTGTGATCTTGTTTGCATACTAATTCCTCTAATTACTTTTCATCACAGTTGTCGTAGTCATGTCAATATATTATCTTTAAAATTTGTTGATACAGTGTTCATATTGAAGAATCTTCTCAGAGGAGCATCTATTGGCCAGCTAGAGTCATGGTGAAGTGAGACCACCTGCTCAGTGTTTCTTTTACATGAAACACAAGACACATGTCTAAGCTTTACTCCTTTAATTGCTTTCTTGTTGGTCATAGAGCCCGACAAGGCAGCCTAATCGCATGACTCTGTGATTATGACCTGAGCTGAAATCATGAGTCAGACGGTTAAGGGACTGAACCACCCAGGTCCCCCTAGGAAGGATTTTCGAATAGGTTAGAAAATAAAACTGTTCTATGAAAACATTTTGTTTGTATCAATATTCCCGAGTCTCTTCTCTTTTTTTCTATGCTTTTTAAAAAACCTGCATATATCCCTTACTGTTTCTTACTTTTTCCCTTGTAACTGTCTACTAATTGGCTTAAAATATAAAACTGAATTGTATGTTAAATCAATTATTGCATTTTTAATAAACATGCATGTTCTATATTATTTATTTTAATTATAATGTTTCTCTTTTCTTTCCTGAAACAAACTAAAGCTCAGATTATGTTGGGGTTTCTTCATGTGGTTCACAATTAGTATATATTTTTTTTTTCTGTGCATCAGGAGATCCATCTTTTGTCCCTATAGAACTAAAGCTTTGTACTTTGCTCTTGGTTCATTATTGATGATTGGTAAACCTCTACTGTGTCTATTTCATGCCAAAGGATGGTTAAAGATGCCAAGAAATGACGAATGTAGTTAGGAAGTGAGCACTTCAAAGCATTGAGAGTTGTTAAATATAACAGTAACTTATGCATGGGCAGAATTACTGAAATGGGTTGTTATGGAGTCTGACACCATGGCAGTAAGAATGTGTATTATGGGGATAAAGAAAGAATGAGACTTTATATTCTCAATTCATTTTAGGGAAATATTTGTCATGTGACTTCATAAGCAATTTTCTGTGATAGCAGTAAAATTGACTTGGACAGCCATCTCTAAGTGAATTAACATAATTAATATGATTTTATTAACACAGCCAAAATGTTTTCCTCCCAGAAAATTTGACAGAACCAAAGCCTAGCAGTACTTGGCCACTGGCAAAGTACAACTATGCCTCCCGCCATGTCCCCTGCCACATCTCCATCAGTATTGGTCCAGTGAGTTTTCAGAGGCAGAACTCTTCAGGCAGGTGTCAGATGCCGGGAACACGAGAGATCTCAGTTAACTGAATGTGACAATTAATAACTTTTATTGAGTGCCCAATTTGTTCAGAGCCCTAGGCACTGTGGGTGATCAGAAAGAAACAGAAGGAAACAAATAATCTCTTTCTGCCTCTTAGGGGTTTCTAGTCATGGCAAAAAGAGGTCCTCTACTGTGTCCATGCAAGAAGAGAGAGCGGAAGTTAGACAAGACAGCAGTCTAAGGTCTATAATGGCCACATGGAGGTTCAAGGGACAAGAATGGAATTGTTAGTTGAATAAATGTTGTGAGATTTGTGACACTTTTGTGGCATTTTTGGGTTTTTTTTTGTGTGTTTTGTGAATCCTCCCCCTATTAAATTTAATTCAGCAAACATTTTTAAGAACATGCTGCCATGTGTATATACCACATTGGGTCTCCTTGTTACCATAATGGTAATTAGAGTTTTATCTCTATCTTCAAAAATTAATATCCTTCTCTCCTTTTTTATCTCTGCATTTTTTTCTGTCTCTGTCTCTCTTTCTCTATACACATACACTGACCCACACACATTTATGTATCTAGGTTATATTTACACATAAACGCATACACATATTTAATGCTGATGTTGGCAAGAACAATAACTATAATTACAAAAAGAAGATTATGATAGCGTAGAAAAAGGAGCAAGTGCTTTCTGAAAGGAGAAATAGATTTGTATGGGGAATCTCCATATTTATGTTATTGTTTAGAAAAATCTCATATAAATGTTAATTACAATGAAGCAGATGTAACCATAAATTCATAAGCAATAAGTGATCAGCAGAATAATGAATCAAAAACTGATCTATTGAAAACAGAACAGCACACAAGCAACTAAGTGATGGATGGGAAAGAATGGTGTGGGCTGTGGGCAGTAGGTAAATAAGAGACATGTAAGTAACAGAACAAACATAGGAGCTACTTTTTGCCAGCCTGGCACAATGCAGTGCTATGCTTTGTGTATCATATTTATTTATTTTATTATTTTTTAAAAATGTATTTATTTATTTGAGAGAACGAGAGAGTGGGAGGAGGAGCAGAGAGTGAAGGACAAGCAGACTCCTCACTGAGTGCAGAGCCTGATGAGGGGCTCGATCCCAGGACCCTGAGATCATGACCGGAGGCAAAATCAAGAGTCAGACGCTTTACCGACTGAGCCACCCAGGCCCCCGTACATATCATATTCAATGTGATTCTTCTAACAACTCTATGACCTAGGAACTGTGTTCCTGTTTTACATATGAATTAATAGATTCCAAAGATTTGCTTGGGTAAGGACACTTATAAAGACTAGACAGGTGAGTGAGAATCCGGGGGACTACGTACAACATCCAGTGCAGAGAAAGATTATTTACATGGATTTCTGGAAGAAAAGGAAGGACACAACTGTTTGGTACAGCTAACTGGAGCAGATGAAACCTATACAGAATACTACATGTGTAATCAGAGACAGAACTAGACCAGGAAGTCTTTGGGGAATAGAATGAAAATAATCCTGAAGAAACGTGAATGTTATTTATTCTCCTCCTCTGTATTTTGTAGAGATAAAGTTTAGGTTCCCCATGTGTAGTTTACATATTGTTTCTTCAACTATGGTGAAATAGTATTTTTGTATGCTCAATGGTTTACCTAATAATATGGATGGTGACTATATTATTATGAAAAGAACTGGAAGGAACAGAAGGGTCAATGTTATGTTGGTAACAGAGTAAAGAAATAAATAATCTTTCTTCTTCCCTCAAACTAGGGGAATAGTATCAGAATTTGCACAAGAGGACAGGCAGGATGCTATACCCATATGCTATTAGATGTCATTTTATCTAGGCTTAGTGAAGACACTAGCTTATATGGTATTTCTTTGAGCTCTTTTATGATGCAAATGGGACAAAATTGTGTTTCTAGGAGCTATTTTCTATACATTACTAGCAAAATAAAATAAATTGCAAAAATGTCAAAATTCTCAGCCTGATTTACTTGACAAAAAGCTCCAGATTCGGCTCTTTTGATGCATATCAGTTGCAAAGTTTCAAGGATTTTGTGATTTATAAAAGTGGCTAAGCATTCAGAACTCTCAATTATTTATACAGATCTGTTTGAAATAGTCAAACTCTTCAGTTTTTACTATTAGCCCAGCAATTTTAATGACAGCAGACAGGATACTTTCTGAGATGTACATAAACAAAAAAACAAAGGGTTTAGTATTTTTCTTACTTGGCCAAGACCAATTCTTCAAGATATATCACTGTAACATAAAACAACTGTCAAAGCAAAGGATATCCTCATTTTCAAGAATTGGTGAGAGAAAAGAGTTTATAGTAATCTGAGCATATTTGGCAGAACTGTATATCTTTACTTAGATCATCTTCAAAGAGTACAATTTTCCTTGACACTCTAAGACTCTTCATGAATTTGGAATTGGAATACAAATTACTTTATCCCTGCCTAGGCTTCAGGGATTCACTATTAGTGAGGCTGTCTATGCACACTCTGTGAGATCTTCTAGCATAGAACTTTTCTGTTTCTTCACATATTGGGAAGAGAGAATCAGGCAAATGGAAGGTAAGTAAAATCACTCCCACGTTTGTCAACGTGATCTCCCAGGGATAAACTGAGAAAATTTTTTCATCTGTCTGTTCACTGCTCTATCCTCAGGGCTTATAACATTGCTTAGCACACAGAAGCATTCCATACATATTTTTTGAATAAATAAAAAAGTGAATGAATCTGTGTTAATCGTACATAACTTTTCAGGATGGCGTCAAGCCAAATGATTAGTGAAGAATTAACTTTGTTACGGACTTAGAGGATGAACCGATAGATAATCAATTTCTTAAAACACAACATTAAATAGTAGTGAACCCTATCTGTTGATAAAAGGAATAAAATGTTTTTTATTTTATTAATCATACTTGTTAATACGTTTATTTTAAACTTTCATCTTTTGGAAAATCTGTGAACATTAAGATATCTCAATTTTGTAGTCTTTCCTGAAGGTGAGACTGGATCTAGTGTTGGGAATACCAAAAGGGGGGATTTGACTTAAAAACCAGAGACCTTTATCACTTGGGAAACTTTATCACCTCAGAAGGATTCCATATTAGTGAATGTTCCAAATAATAATTCTTAGATTTCTTCCGGTTAGAAAATTTTCTGATGTTATGACTCTTCTCCCGATTTCTTTGGTCATTATTTCTTCTGAATTCCTACAGGTTATATTTATCCAACACTTAATCTAATCATATGTTTCTTAACTGCCCGTCTTTACTAGAAGTCCTTAAGGGCAGAAATTATGTCATATACTTTCATGGTATCCCCCATAGACCCTAGCACAATGTTTTCTACAAAGTATGTCCTAACTATCTACTCATATCAAGTATTTGAATAAGATACAAGAGAATCTTATTATTTGCATCAATAGGGCTGTAGGTACTTTACTTACATTGCCCAATTTAATCCTGACTATAACCGAATGAGATTAGTAGAACTGAGGTCAGAATTTGTCCCATCTGAATATATCTCTGCATAATCCATGCCATTTAAATGATTATCTGTTAGCATTTCTAATCTGAAGTTCTGTTTTTATATGGTAATATAGTTCTCTTGGGTTCTGTAGTTTGACCAAGTCATATATAGAAATTCTGATTCCTCTGGGCATTTCTTAGACATTGATGAAGTAATATCTTTTCTTACATATTAGATGTTTGGCTGGAGGAAAAATTATGATGGACCATACATAAAAACTATGAATTTCGACTCAAAATTGGTAATGAACGCCAAGAATTATCATGGCTAACAGTTTTCATCACTTTTAGTTCCTTGAATTAAATACAACTATGATTAAGGTTGGTATAAGTGAAGGAAAGTATTGTTTACAATATATTATTTATAATCTCATTTTTTTCCTGGTAATTTGCAAACAACATAAAGCAATTTAAAACTTACTTAGTAAGTGCTTGTAGAGTATTTAATAAAAATACATGGTGTTTTCATTTTCTTTTCAGACTCTGTCCCTTTTTAGTTACTGGTAAAATCTACCAATTTTTAATTCTAATGATTATTATAAGTACCAGTATATGCAGAGAAATAAGGCTAGTCGTTTTATATAGGAGAATTAGAAACCTACTTATCTGTTGCCTGTTTTAGTGCTGGTGTAGACTCTCGTTTATCATTTTATCATCTTTCAATGTGACCCTGAGGTTTTACTAACAGTGTTTAGAAACTCAAGTTGGTCTTCATTTTGCAAATGGTCATTTATGTTATTATGCTAATAAGTTGAATAAGTTTAACATTGGCCTAGGAGTGGATTTGAGTAAGCTTCTGGGAAACCTCCACAAATTCACAAAGTTAATGGCTTGACCTCCCAATTCTCCAATGTAAAATAAGCTATAATGATTTTTCAGGCTCTTAGCTCCCCTGCATTTCAAAAAAAAATGAGCTCTCATTTACTTCAAATGACTTGACTTTCCTTATAATCTAATTGTAAATGAATAATCCTTTATTTATCTTCTCAAATGATTCTTGTCCATATTTGGTTGGGAGCCTTCTTCACGATAAAAAAGCTTCTAGCAGATGTTCTGAACAAAAACAGTGAATACTCTGGAATTTATGACACCAGGAGGATATTTCAAAGAGATAGCTCATATATTTTAGCAAATACCCAAAGAAGAAATATGATAAATACTTTTAATATTTATTTACATCATTTAGCAGAAGGTTGGTAAAGAAGGAAGGAATGTGTGTAATATATAAAGATTTGGCATGTGCTCTTTTAAGAACGTAGAAAGGAACAGTTTATTTTTCATTCTTTTAACACTACTAAATTCTAAGGTTTCCTTTTTAAACTGAAAATTTGCCTATCACATTATATATATAGTTCTGATCTTAATGAATGCTTATTTATTCACAATTAATACTGGAGTAAATGGATGCTGTGCTAAGAAAGTCTCACTATTTTTCTGAAGTTGGAATCAATGTAAATAGGGGAAAAATAGCAAGGTGATTTTCAAATATTGTAATGTTGGTATTAAGTTGTATTTTTGCTATACAAATGAAAAAATATTATTAATAGCATAAGCTAAAAACATAGGTTCAAAAACAAAGCTAATCAAATACTTGTATAATGTGGTAAGGACTGATCTTATTCTGACCAACTATATTTTTTTCTATTTATGAAAGAGATAGTAGCAAAAACTCCTATTTACAGGTCTCTATTTGCAAAAGACACCATATTTGAGGAATGATCACGTTATGGAGTATATTTTGATAGGGTTTTACTCTGGATTTTTCTCCGTCTCTTGATGAAATTTACAAAGCAACAGATAGACTATTGTATTAGAAGAAACAATGAACATCAGTGTTCCCTGATATTATAGGGGGGAAAGGGAAGGCCAGAAAGTCCCTCCTTTAAAGGGTTCCTTAAAGTTGTTCACTTACTCTAGTGTTTTCTAATCAACATCTTGATCAGTTTTGAACTTTAGGAGGTAGGTATGGAAAGACTGGTTTTATAATACAAGCTTCCCTCTTAAAAGGATTTATTTAAAACTGACTGTAATTTTTTTAATCTTTAAGGTCCTGGATCTGGGCAGAAAGAGTTCATATACTTAATTTCTTTCCTATGTTTTAACAGCCAAATAAGGCAGTGGTAGAGTTAAGCAAGGATCTTAGGAACTAAACATTGTGCCTTCTGTCCTTTAGGATTTGTCCCTCAGCCATTTCATGTTAAGAATATGATTAAAATCTGAAGGAGAATGAGGGGCAACTTTGAATGGAAAGCTAAATCCTGATGTGAAACATCCTGTTTTCCCTGGATTGACCAGAAGGGAACTAGGGCAAGGGAAGACACTAGGGAAGACCCAGAGCCTGGTTAACAAAACAGGTGGTTCTTCTGTAAACTGAGTGGCTGTGGCTTTGGTGTCTCAGGCCACTGTGTGTTGTCGACAGAATCACTATAAATCTTCAGCATAGACAACTGTGCTGTGAGGTACTTGTTCAGATAATCAGCTGTAAAAAGTAAGTAAATAAAATCCTCCAAGATGCAACTTATGTTTCTGATAGCTTGAAACTGGCCTACTCTTTGGGAAACTTAAGGCATATACCCTCAAAACAACATTGTTATCTCTCATTAACAACATCTTTGAAAAGCATGTACACGTTAAAGTGATATTTACAACAAGAATAATTTGCTAGGAGACAGGGTTATTATAAGAGTAGAACTAAGAAAATACAGCATCATGAGAGTTGGTTCTGAGAACCTTATAATGAGGTTTTAATGCAGACTATGAAAAATTGAAGGGAGATATAAATTATGGAATATTCACTAATATTTCTACCTAGTGGTTAATTTATATACTTTTTATAGCAACCTATTATTTTTCTCATATTTTTTCATTGAGTAGTGGCTTCCTGTAGCCAATAATTTTTAAAAAATTAAATTGAAATGATTGAAACATAGAGAAGCCCTTCTATTCTGGAAAAAGGGTCACTTGGTTGCCATTATAATGATATATAGGACACCTAAATGTCTATGCTTGGTATAATTTTGGTTTCTATAGTATACACAGGCATATTGGACTTGTGGCTTTAGTCCTTTAAAATCAATGACTTTGGGGCTTGGGTAGGGTTTTGTCATTAATTTATCTGGAAACTTCTGGCTCTAATTGGAACTTCTTTCTGTAGAAAGTTTTAATCAATGTAACAAATAGAATCACAGATAGGAAGGAACTTCAAGGGATCATTTATTCCCTTCCATGTCTTCAGGCAGTGAAAAAAACTAACTCTGTAATAACATCAAGGTCTACTTATTTAGCTAAAAGTAAGTGGAGATTGTATAATTCTGTAGTGAATTTTGGTTGACATTACAGACAATGTAGGTGTTTTTTGGAGGAGTAATTTCATTTTTGCCTGCATGATCCATCTTAAATTAACTCATAACTTTCTGTAGTATTCCATGTTGAGGTAATTTGGAAAGAATGGTTACATGATCTGAGGTTTTTTGAGAAATATAAAATAGCAACAATATGTGTCCCTTTCTCATTTTTCCCTTTAGAATTGAGTCCTCCCCTGTTCACACTTGGACTCTCTGATCTTCCCAGCGTGAATGGCCGAGTTTATGATAACAGTGGTAACTGACATTGCACTTTTCTCTCTCTCTCTCATTAATAGTGACCCCTCCCTCCCCTGTAAATCTTTTCTCCTTACAAACACCCACCCATGTGTGCTGTCACCTATTTTCAGAAGTCTTACTAAGATTTTTTATTTTATTTTTATTTTTTTGAAAGTAGGGTCCACATTCAGTGTGGAGTCTAACATGGGTCTTGAAATTATGATCTGGAGATCCGGACCTCAGCTGAGATCCAGAGTCGTCCTTTAACTGACTGGGGGACGCACGCACACAGCCCGCCGTGTGTTTATAAAATGGATTGTTTATAAAATGGAATGATTATAAAATGGATGGTTTTAAAATGGATTCACCAAAAATATCTTCCACAAAATTCTCTTCCCAAGTACTGGAGATGCTTTGCCAGACACAATTATCAAGAATAAATAAGATTCCCACAACACCACTATTGCATGCTTAGAGAAAAAGCCTTGCTCCTCTTATGTGATGTTCCTATAGGTGTAGGTGGGTGGGGGTTTGAATGTGCTACAGAGGTTTAGTGCCAGAGTTTTCTCAGTTTTTACATAGTTTCCTTGCTCTACAAAAGAAGTATTTAGGAGACAGATCCAAGGGACAAAATTATGCTTTCAGAATCTTCCTACTGTTAATAGCTGAAGAGGCATGTGTAGTTTAGGATCATGGTACCTGGATTCATTTCTCCTCAGGATGAATTTTTCTGAGTCTTCCTGAGGACAGACTTCTAGAGAAACCCTTTTCCTATTTTGCAGACTGAAACCCTTTATCCAAGTACCCCTTAGATGCATGCTGGGACCTCCTGCACACTCTATCTGCACCGTTATTAACTACATGACTTCATGAGTTCTATGAATTTGAATTTGGTAGCAAATTAACCTTTCCTTTATAACTTCTTTAATTGCTCAAGGCTTCAGTTATTTTACTTACCTGAAGTAAAGTGTAAAAAAGAGCATTTATGTGTGTTTCACATAGCTTTTTACTTGGAAGATATATGTACTTAACAAGCTTGTGATTTTACTCACACCTCTAGATCTCTTTATTTCTCCCTTATGATGTGACTGTAAGATTGGAGACATGGTTTTCTAAATCATTCCAATTGAAACTAACTAGAGCTCACACTTTCTCTTCTGTGAAACCCACAAAATTTGCTCTTTTGGAGAATTCCCATGTGGGAGGAATAGCTAAAAGGTTATACCTGGAGAAGCTTAGCAGTTGGAGCCGAACTCTATTGAAACTGTGATGTTTCTTTCCATGTGCTATTCTCGGTTGAAGCATTTTGTTTATTGGTTTTAACATGCTGTTTGCACTACTTAAAAATTACTTCGACTTCATTGATGTCAAGGTAAAGAGAAAATAGGATTTACATAATCTGTGCAAGTGCCCAGTTAGGCTGACACATGGCAAAGCGAGCTATCCATTCACCAGGATATGACATTTCTGCAGACAGAAGGTGGTGCTGTTGATTAGGAACAAGACACGGCCCCACATTTTTCTATCAAACTCCTGATCAAGTTATCATTGCAGGAAAGTCTCTACTGAGGAGAAAAAAAAAAAAACAACAACAGTCAGCTGGAACTTATTTTATCATTTGACTTCATTACTTTCCGGCTTAGATTCGACCCAAAGAATGCTCCAACCACGTTTTTCTTACTATTTTATGTAAATCTTGGAAGGTGTGTGCAAAAAATAGGTTCTCAAATATAGGACATGTTGTTTCCCTTCATTCAGTGAAGTTTAACATTATGTGCAAGACTGTAAAGCATCCAAGGGTCTGGATGACTTCCTGGTTACAAGAAAAAGACAGGCATTTAAAACCAATGCAATATTGTTGCATTTGAACATGAATATTTCAGGAACATAGAATATTGAGAAAAAAAGGTTTTTTTTGACTCTAGTTTGTTCACGACATACATACTTCTATGGTGTTTTACTCAAGCAAGTTCAGGTGCTGGGAAAGATGCCTTCCCCTGCACATGTCAAACAATATTGTGGTCATGTCCCCAAACCCCTGGATGTGGTTCTGGAGAAGGATGACAAGCACCAGATGCAGGCATGGGCTCCCATCCTCGTGAAAGACCCCAGAAAGAATGGAAAGACCCAGGGGAGAGCAGGATCACCTAGAATCACCTGCAACATCATGGAAACATGTCAATATTCCAAAGCAGTTTTGACGTTTTAAAAGTAAGGTGCGGGGCTAAAAGTCAAATCAAAGGAACTGTGGGCTGACTAAATATCTAGGCAGTAAGAGCCAAGGTACACAAGGGCTTGTTTTATGTGACTGAGCAGAGAGAGGTCCAGATGGCTCTTATTAACATATTGGTTAACACCAATTTGGGAGAACTGTGGTTAGCTCGAAAGATCTGTTTATGTCTTGTGATATATGGTGACATCCTTTGGAAGAAGCTCAGACAAGTAGAGAATCTTAATTAGCAATAGTTGTAAGCTTGAATCTTTCCACTGAGCTGAAAATATCTTTGCTCTCTTATTTGAAAAATCCCCAACATTTCTTGTTAAGTTTTCTTTCTCTGGGGCTTGTAGGTGACTCTTCTTTATCTCATTCTGGTGGGAGGAACCAGCCTAGAGATCTATGGCGGGAGACAATGTTACATACAGGTTTGAAAACAGATTCTGAAACCAGATTGTCTGTATTTTCTTTTCCTTTGTATGATTTATTTATTTGATTCTCCGTATTTTAAATCCGGTTCCACCATTTTCCTGGCTTCTTTTCTGTGTCTCGAGTTCTCATGTGGGGATAATGAGAGGGCCTACCTCATGGGGTTTCGGGGAGTCAGGGAGTTTATACAAGTAAAGGATGATGACAGTTCTCCGGTACTTGGCTGTTATTACTCCTGGTCCCTCAGAGAAGGCTAGGGAAGGGCGGGAAGAGCGGAAGCTTTACCAGCGAGCATGCTTTCTTTCCGATGAGACCCATCTTCTATGCCACATCATGATCCCTTTTTGAAATACTCCCTGGGACTTCTGGCATCACTGGTGCTTTAGGCCTCGTGGTGTAAACACACAGACAGGAGGAAGGAGGATGTCGATGATGGCTGTAATATGACACTTGACAGCCAGAAACAATGAGCTCGTAAACTGTATACTTAGTAAGTCTCTAAATGACTTTCTGGACAGAAATACTTTCAGAGAGGCACCTGGGTGGTTCAGTTTGTTACGTTTGTTAAGTGTTAAGTTGTTTGCCTTCTGCTCAGGTCATGATCCCAGATTCCCGAATCTGCTTCTCCCTCTCCTTCTGCCTCTCTCCTTGGCTTCCGCTCTCTCTCTCACTCTCTCTCAAATAAATAAATAAAATATTTTAAAAAAAAGAATCACTTTTAGAAAGAAAAAAAGATGTTAGGTATAGTACTGAGTTCATACTTAAGTGGATATATATAGGTGATCTTAAACATGAAGATAAAAACAAAAACAAAAGGATGTGTTTAAGGAAACTCTGGATGCTAACGATCCTTTTCAGTGAGTTGGTGAATCTGATACTCTTCCATCAGAATTCCCACAGAGCAATTATCCTTTTTCCAAAGTGCCTTAAAATACCATCTCCAAAGAGTACCCTCTCAGACTGACATACTTTGCATCTGTATATTTATTTCTGATACCATTTTTTTTGTGCATTAGTGTTTGTTGTAGGCTTTATATTTTTCTTCAAAACTTTAAGTTTCAGTTTCTTCAAATACTATCCAACTTTATTTTTTTTTAAAGATTTATTTTATTTGAGAGAGAGAGGGAGAGTATGCGCAAGTGAGGGGAGGGGCAGAGGGAGAGAAGCTCAACCAGACTCCCCACTGAGCGCTGGGCAGGGGGCACAGGGTCTCCATCCTAGGACCCATGAGATCATGACCTGAACTGAAACCAAGAGTTGAACACTTAACTGACTGAGCCACTCAGGTGCCCCCGATATTCCAATTTTAGACACTTTATCCGCCCTTCTCCTTTTTTAAAAAATTTTTTATTTTGAAGTACAGTTGACCCACAATGTTACATTAATTTCAGGTACAACATAGTGATTTGACAACTCTACATACTGTGCTATGCTCACCACAAGTGTAGTATGACAACAGTGTCTCATACTACATCTGCCACCACACCAAGCTACTACAATACCATTGACTATAATCCCAAGGCTGCACCTTTCATCCCTGTGACTTATGCATTCCATAACTGGAAAACCTTACCTCTCATTCCACGTCACCCATTTTATCCATCCCCTCACCTCTCTCCCTCTGGCAGCAACCAGGTTCTTCTCTCTATTTATGGGGTAGACACTTGATTTTTATATGTGTGTGTGTGTATATATATATATATATATATGCTAGAGTACATCATTTAAGGGTAAAATCTCAAGGGTAAAAAAATGGAAACTGGAAATGGCACCTAGGATAAGAGTTTTTGAAAGTGGGATGCTGCCAGAGTTTTAGTTTCGTTCCTGAGCATTGGTCTACAATTGAAGGTCAGGACAGATAATTAAACAGAGACCTTCAATTCAAGTCTAGGTGAGCAATTTAATTATATTATTGTTTAATAGAGTTATTGCTACATGAGACTTGGTTTTATTTCCTCACAGACCATAAAGTCTCCCCAATTAAATATTTTTTTCATTACTCATGGATCAAATACTAGAGACCCTAGAAATATGACAAGCAAGTATAAAATAATTTCTAAACTTCCCTTTAGAAATGTAGGATGATACTTTATTTTTATCCTTCTTTTTAATACTGCTGCAAAATTCTAAAGGCATGACGAGCAGTACCGTTCCACTGAATTTTGCCTATAGCAACTATAGGCAACTGTATTTTAAGCAACTATATTTTAAGTTTTCTATTAGTCAAAGTAAGAAAATTAATGTGGAAATATTAGATGTTATTATAACTTTGGACACCAGTCAAAATCGAGCTTTTGTTTTTTTCTTACTTTACATAGCTAATTAATGATCTAACTTGACAGCAGATTTTTTTCCTTATTGCATTTTTATGGAAGATTGTAATTCAAGGGACTTTGGGAAATAATGTAATTCTAAATTTTAGATCCATATTTTAATAAAAATGTTTAGTAACCTCATTTTTTCACAGAAGCTTTTAGATAGCTCTCTAAAAGTACCAACAGTGTCTTCAATATTTGCTACTTGTAACATACATAGGAAGTATTTCCAGGGTCTGCATTTTAATCTTGTGATTTTCTCTATTTGAAAAGAAAAAGAATATGCATGACCTGGCAGTCAATCTGAAGGCAGTATTTTCCCTTGATGAATATCTCATCTTTTTTCTTTAGCACTGCAAAGTACTTTTGTCCTTTATTTGCCACTAATGCTTATGATAAAAAATTAAATTACTGTTCATCCTTTCAATATGTTTTCCTCAGAGGATCTCTGCTGAAGAACAAACATTTAAAAGAGGATGCGGAAGGTTTAGTTTTATACACAGCCCTGCTATATTATTCATTGCAATGCATTTTTAATGTTAGAGAAGGAAAAATAAAATATATGTTAATTTCTAAGGTGAGACAGGCAGTGATCGAAGGAATGATAAATGCACAGAGGCTAGAGATGTGTGCGTGATAATAAAATGAGAAATCTTCTCTCCTGAATCCTGGGCTTTTTTCCCCCCCTGTATATGGAAGGGAAACTTGGAAGTCTTTTTGAATGAAAATCTCAAGACATCATCTCCAATAGTTAACGGGCCTCTGACTTTTCATATCTCCAGTTGAGAAAAAGGTCACCAGACTAAGACTATTAAAAACAATAATAATATAAGCAAAACAAAATGGAAAAAAAGAAACTGTCAACATAACTGATAAGATTTTGCTACGTCTCTTATCAGCTCCCTAGCTCTCATCTCCGATTCATTTTACATTTCTCAACAAAATCTGCGCCTTTGTTGTTCAAAAATAAGCCACTTATTTTTCCTATGTAGGCAAAAAGATTTCAGTGAACATTCTTTTAACTTCTAAGACTTGATACTATTTTACAAGAACGGCAGAAGAATAATGTGCTTTATTTGGTCTATGAATTGTTGAGGGTAATGGTTTTCTTTGTCTTGTGCTCTTTTGGAAGTCAACAATTTCTCTTCAGTCCGAAAGGATTACAGCATCTGGAAAGGAACCAATTTACAAATTTCTCACAGTATGAGAGAAGATTCAACTGTCTGGAATCAGGTCTTCAAACCCCCACAAGCTTTTCAGATCTGGAGAAAGGGATGGGCAGGTTGCTGGATACAAACAGGAGATAGTGAAAGCACTTGGGTTCTAGGGTATTTTCTCAAATTCTCCAAATCTATATGCACTCTGTTGTCATCAGAAAACACATTTTGAATCTGGGGAGGATGAATGTGTAAAAAAATAAAACTGTCATGTGGAGAATTGTCTGTTTTTGGTTGTCTGCCAAATACAAAGTCCCAGTTGAGTCAGTAGTTTAAAAAAAAAAAAGGGTGTTTTCCATTTTCTTTTGTTGAGTACTGATGAGCAAAAAGTGGAGCAAAACATGTAAAAAGCAAGAGTTGCTTTTTCAAAATATTTAATTTTATAACCCTTAAGTCAAAACTAATACACTTTATTATATACAGTTAATCTCAGTATAGAACATCTTACATAATTCAGTTTTCCATTCACTCTGCTTTAGCACTTCTTTTCACCTCTTTCAGATGCATTAATGTAAAATTGGAAATACCTACTCTTAGGACAAATGTAATTTTATTTCACTGCTCTAACTATATATAAAGTAACAAATGCCTACTTTTGCAGTTATTACCTCATTGATTTTATTCTAGACATGTACTGGTCTGAATTTTATTTTACTCATTTTATAATGACTATCGCCATAGCAACTAGGCAGATTTTACCCAAATGATAAAACATTCATTATATGTAGCTACCTACAATGATTCATGATAGACAGGCTACACACCAATACTGAGTAAATGATAATAAAATTCAAATTATTACTCACAATAAGACTAACAAAGCCAATCATCCTCAGAATATGTTGTTTTGTCTTATTCATTTCTACTTTTTTTTTTTTTTTTCTGCTCTACTGCCAAGGCACGTAGACATTTCATTAGTTCAAATTACAGAAACATGGGATTCTTGGAGCAAAATTTCTGCTTAAAAAAATCGCTCCTGTTATCTAAGTCTGTTTGAATTAAATCTGATATGGAGGTGTGCTTTCTGTAGCAGAGAAGTAGTTAATGTGCCTTAGGCCACCCAAAATTTTTAGGATGGTCCCAACATGTGTCTCAGAAGGCACATGTTGTTGTAAGGATGTTTATATAAGGATGAGATATTTGTTCTGGAACGCAAGAGGGAGTCTTGTCCCAGGCCCTTGTGAACACGCATTAGTGTTTGATGTAGGCTTTTCTGGTTGTGTAGCCTTAAGTCATTGATCTGGAAATGCTGAAGCTCATTTTTTTAAATGAGGTTTCTCCCCATGGGGATGGGGTTTCTCCCCATGACCCCCACCTGCTTGTCAAATTCCTCATATGGGGGGAAGGGACGGAAAAAATGAAACAAGATGGGACTGGGAAGGGAGACAAACCGTAAGAGACTCTTAATCTCAGGAAACAAACTGAGGGTTGCTGGAGGGGTAGAGGAGGGAGTGATAGAATGGCTGGTTATGGACACTCGGGACGGCATGTGCTATGGTGAGTGCAACGAAGTGTGTAAGACTGATGATTCACAGACCTGTACCCCTGAAAAATAATACATTGTATGTTAATAAAAATAAGTAAATAAATAAATTCCAATAAAAATAAAATAAAATGGGGTTTCAGCCATGCAAATGAATAAAGAAACAGAAAAGCAGAATTAAACATTTAGATATAAAGAGCAAACTGATGGTTACCAGAAGGAATGGGCAAAATGGGCAAAGAGGAGTGGGAGATGCAGTCTTCCAGCTTTGGAAGGAATAAGTCACAGGAGTAAAATGTACAGCATAGGGAATATAGTTAATAATACTGTAATAGCATTATATAGTGACAGATGTTATCTACACCTATGGTGAGCACAACATAATGTATAGAGACAGTGAATCACTATGTTGAATCGCTATGTTGTATGCCTGAAACTAATGTAATATTGTGTGTCAGCTATACTCAAATAAAAACAAAATAAACTAAAATGGGATTTTTGCAATGATTAATTGAAGCAAGTGTCTATATCTCCAAGCATGGAGGCCGATACATGAAAATTGCTCAGAAATGTTAACTATGATAATGATCGTGTTAATAGTGGCATAATGACACATTTCCTGTAAGTGTATATTTCTTCTTTTCCATCTCAAACCATATTTGTCCGTTATACCCAGTGGAATTACAGTTAAAGTTCTGAACTTTTTACTTCCGAATAGATTTATCAGGTCAATTTTACAAAACAGGTCCATCTTTTCTTTGAAGCATGGAATGTGGCCATATGAGGTCTGTTTCAGTGTCAGCCTCTAACAACATTTCAATCTTCTGTTTACTCATCTTGAAAAAATACTTATATGTGCAAAGATGAAACTTTTGCCAATAAAATTTACATATTATTCACAATGACAAAATATTACTTTGAAACTTTTGACAGTATTTTCTTTTTTTTTAAAGATTTATTTTCCATTTATTTATTTGACAGACAGAGATGGAAGTAGGCAGAAAGGCAGGCAGAGAGAGAAGGGAAAGCAGGCTCCCTGCTGAGCAGAGACCCAATGCGGGACTTGATCCCAGGACCCTGAGATCATCACCTAAGCCAAAGGCAGAGCTTAACCCATTGAGCAGCCCAGGTGCCCCAGTATTTCTTTCTTTTCTTTTCTTTCTTTCTTTCTTTCTTTCTTTCTTTCTTTCTTTCTTTCTTTCTTTCTTTCTTTCTTGTTTTTTAAAATATTTATTTATTTATTTGACAGACAGAGATCACAAGCAGGCAGAGAGGCAGGTAGAGAGAGAGGGGGAAGCAGGCTCCCGGCCGAGCAGAGAGCCCCATGCAGGGCTCGATCCCAGGACTCCAGGACTTGAGCTGAAGGCAGAAGCTTTAACCCATTGAGCCACCCAGGTGCCCCTATTTTATTTTTTTTTAATGTGGTTCTTTGTTTATGAAACAGTCAGAGAAAAGTACTCTGTGCTCACAAAAAGCAGAACAGCTTTATTAAAGTGCCAGGGTATGGGTACTTTTGTTTACAATCCCTTTGCACAAACTAACCAGCAACACATGGTGTCTGTGAGCGAGCAGACACATATAATCATACATGTGTGTAAATGTCAATGAAAAGAGTCCCGGCAGCTGGGGTTCCAAAATCAACCTCAGACTGTGATTTCTTTAATATTTCCCTTCCCACAGTTTGAGAGCAGGCAAGTAAAACAGTCTTTTCTTGAAATGATTTTTTTTTTCTCTCTAGCTCTACTGGACCCTGGCCAGACAATAGCATCATTTTACCTTGGCATAATGGAGACCCATCAGTCTCAGACTTGAGTACTATAGCTCAGATCAGAGAAAAGGGAATTCTGGGTTTCCTTTGTGCTGACTGATTATGAGCCTTTTATGGTTATTGTATCCAACATAAGACATAAATCAGAATACAATCACTTAGAAAGTTACTTCTGGAGATTACAGTCAGAGAGATGCAAAGACTAGACCCTGGGGTGAAATCTGGGTCTGTGTTAATTCTTCTCAAAGGGTCTTATTCTTTGATGCAGTCAATGAAGCACATTCATAAAGCTCTAGGAAGATACCAAAAGAGGTAAGTGATGGAAGTCTGGAGATGGATTCAAAATTCACTTCCTAATCCCCCAAATTAATTAAATAGCATCCACTCTTTGTTGTGTACAGTATGGTGATTATAGCAATAATATGGTATTGTATACTAAAAGTCACTAAGAACTTACATGTCCTCACCACAAAAAAGGAATGGTAATTATGTGACACAATGCATGTGTTAGCTCCTATGGTGGTAATCCTTTTCCAATATATAAGTGTAACAAATTAACATGATGTACACCTTAAACTTACACAACCATATATGTTAATTATAACTCAATGAAGCTGAAAAAAAAAAAACCCAGCATTCCTTCTTTGTTGTATAACTATTATATATTGAATATAGTACTAGACACTCTAAAGACATCCTGTATTTGACTGACACAACATTTGAGATTAGATATTTTGAAGTTTACAGAGGATAAATATCTTGTTCACAGCTACAGATGATACTGAACCCAGGTCCCATGGACCCCAAGGGTCCTTTACTCAAACACTGCAGTGCCTGGATTACAACCCTGGAGTAACCATAGGGTAGGAAATGTATTTCTTTTTCTTATCACTAAATACATTTTAGGAAGATAGGTATCTTTTTTGGAAATACTTCTGTATGCAGTCTTAGGACACATGGGGGCAGGGAGGCATAAATGTTGTCAGATATCAAAACATAAGTAGGGGAAAGCACCTATATATATGATAAAGTAAGCAATTAGGAACTTATAGATTTTTTTTTCTCTGCAAGGGAAGAGAAGACAGGAATAGGAGTGATGAGAAAGAGGAGAGGAAAGGGAGGAGCTCATAAAATGAAGAGGTGCTGGAATGACAGAGATCAGTAAACTTTGGGGAGGTGGATAAGCTAAAGACCAGTAAAAACTGATGCTGATTCATGTTCCCATTATAGTAGTCTGGCTGTGATAGAAAGTACTCTCTCATCTCTATTGGTGAAATTTACTGGGCTTACGAGACCTTAGGGAGTGGTTCTTAGGACCATCTCATTGATTCTTCTGAGATTCACATCTAGAGAGACATGGTGAAGCCGAGATACCACGTAGGGAACCTTTGCCTAGCAGGCAACGTGGACAGTGACAATGCATATCTGAGACATTTGCAGATCTTTTTGTGTATTAATAATAATCTACTATTAAAAATATTCACGTTAAGTGCACCTAGCTTACAAAGGTGGTGTGCTGATATCTGTGTGACATTTTAAAATATTGAGTGACTGTTGACTTTGAGGGCAGGATAAGAGTGAAGCTTCCTTCACTTACTTTTGCTTCTTAGAGGCTGGCAGAGAACAGAGACTTCTTACCACACCTCTCTGGAATGCAAGAAGTCTTAGAGGTGTATTGCAGACTGAAGCCCCTGACTATGCTACAGCAATCATCATTATCAAATCCTCCATACTCCCTTGTTACCTGAAACATGTTCCAAACTTTGTGTCATCACCATTGTTTAGTTTTTCCACTCTTGCTTTTGCTTCTGTTTCTAAGAGACTCGTCGTTGCTGAGGAAATCCAGAAAACTATGTTGACCAAGGTTCCTATTTTCAGGCTCTGGGATCTCAGGTCCAAGAGCTTGCATCTGCTAAGACCACTTATTTATCAGATATAATTACACATTTCACAATATAGCACAACCACTCTTGTGTTAGGCATGGTTATACCCATTAAGCAGATAATAGAAACTGGGACTTCAATAGGTTATAGAACTAAGAATCAAAATATGGATAGAACCATCATTGAACGTCCAACAGCAGCCAACAACAAAAGTGTGCTGTCTGTAGTCCAATGGTGGTCACTTGAAGTCGGCTTATTTAGACAAAATTGCTCTCTCACTTTCCCAAATTGGATCTGTCATCTGACTCTCTTGAATTCTTAGGGGTATCATTATTCTCTTAGTTGTCTAGACTGGGTATTTTAGGGCTATCTCTGAATCACCCAGCTTATCCAGCATAGCCAATCCATCCCCAAGACTTTCAATTTTTTCCTTGGACTCCTCTTCACATTGGTTTTGTCTTTTCCATTTCTATTGCTGCATACATCCTCCAGGCTCTTTTCCCATCTGGATTATATCACTTCCTTTGTTCCCTAATGGGTTTTCTTATTGCTAATATTTCTTTATTCTGGCCTGTTCCACATATAGTTAAGATCAATCTTCTTTAAAGTAGCCTATAATTTTCACCCTCCCACCTCAGTGCTCTTCTATAATTCAACACTGCCTACTGAATAATGTCTCAAATTTCCCCTCTGGAATCTACATACTATGAATGTGATTCCTCTCTACTTCTTTAATGTTATCTTTGCTCATTATCTTTATCCTAGCCAACTGGAGAGGAATTTTAATTCCTTAATTTTCTCTTATTTAGCTAAATTATATAGAATAGATAAAAACATTTTTTAGTGGAACTAATAATACTATCCCTTTTCACAAAATAGTTTCCCTAAGACAATTTGACTTCCTTCAAATTAACTTGTATCTTTGACATAGAGTTTTTGACTCTACAGTCTTGGAAATGGATTTTGTGGATAACATTTTAAACAAAGACATTGTTTTTGTGTCTAACCCCAAGTATTGCTTCTATCTTCCACCTCTGACAGCAAAGAAGATAATTTTTATCACTTAAGTGTACATGGAAATTCACCATATATTTTGGAGAGAGAGTGGGGGTGGGGAGGGGCAGAAGGAGAGGGAGAGAGAGAAACTTTTTATTTTTTATTTATTTATTCATTTAAAAATATTTTATTTATTTATTTGACAAAGAGAGAGAGAGACAGTGAGAGAGAGAACACAAGCAGGGAGAGTGAGAGAGGGAGAAGCAGACCTCCTGCTGAGCAGGGAGCTTAAGTCAAGGGCTCTATCCCATGACCTGAGCTGAAGGCAGACACTTAATGACTGAGTCACCCATGTGCCCTGGGAGAGAGAAAATCTTAAGTAGGCTCCACACTCAGTGCACAGCCTGATGTGGGGGCTCCATTTCATGACCCTGAGATCATGACATGAGCTGAAATCAAGAGTAGGTTGCTTAACCTACCGAGCCACCCAGGTGCCCCAAGAAATTCACTGTATTTTTAAAATAAAGTTTGGTAAAAAAGTATAATTTCTGCTAACATGATGGCACTGTTCTGTTTTTGGTGCTTTATAGTATTTAAAGACAATCTGTGGTGTGATTTCTATTTCAAAAGTGAAAAAATACATTTCAAAAGCAACTTGCTTTGGGATTTGGGAAAATGCTAACAGTTGTTGATTAACTCTATAGTTCTGTCAAAACAATAAAATATTATTGATAAGTATTATTATTATGTCCTTATGAAATAGCTCAATAACATCTGTAAAATATAAAAATATAAATAATATATTATATAAATAGTATTTTCCCTCTTCAAATTGCTCATTGATCTACACGTGACCCCATGACAGTTACAGATTATATGGGGATTCGATGACAAAGATAGAAGTAGAAGCTATAATCATCAATTTACAGTCCAGGATTGTTTTACCAGCTGGCATTTCCTTTTATGGTTCACTCAGTTAAATTTTTTGAGTTTTTTGAGTAAAATTGAATTCTAATTCTATTTTATATCTCATTTTTTATTTCCAAGAAAATCATTAAAGTGATTTCATGTCTCAATTTCAATAAATATGAAGACAGAAAATTTTGAGAAAAATCCAGAAAAACAAAAATTAAAATTTTGAGTATTTTCCATCTGTGAGAAAATGAGGCCATTTGTCGTATCTTTCCACCAACACTGTTACTCAATTTATGGATGTGTTCATATCTTCAAATCCTACAGGAGAATAGTGACCAACGGTGTGATAAGTTTAAGGGGCTTAAAAGGGTTGCTGTATGAAAATATTTCCTTCATTAGCCCATCTAAAATTTTCACCACCAGAATTCTTTCTGGTATAAAGCACTATTTACATTAAATATATGTACATTTAATATAGCTATTAAAATATATGTTGTCTAGGAAAGATAATACATGTCCTAGTCCCCATTTTCATTTCTGCAAGGGAGGTTGTCAGGTCTGTCTACTGGATACCTGGATAACAGAAGATTCCTGACCCAAAGAAACTCAGACCAGATTCTTTTTGATGGTGATAGAAGAAGGTCAGTAATGTTCTACATACACACACACACACACACACACACACACGTATTTCCACTATGCTCCTATAGTTCATGCTGTTAAAAGTTGTCCCTCAACATTTTCCTTCTTCCATATTATCCAGTTGCTTGGATAACTTGGAATTCAACTCTGGCATAAGAGAAGTAAAATATTATCTTATTGATATGCCGCTTTTTAAGCATTAAGGTTGTAACTTTGACATAATGAATTAACTCTCTCACAAAATAGACTTGCATAATTTCGAAATCTGAGCAGCTTTATGTTAAAATATCCAATAATCATTCAAAATTTCACCTTGAACCTGCTCTGTGACATCTATGCAACAGGGATTTGCAGATGGGTTATAATCTGTCTTTGCCCTCCTGTGGAATGTTACTTGACTAATGAGTAGTTTACTAATGAATTTTAATTTCATTCTGACTTCCTCAATTAGGATATCCATTCAGTGCACACAACTCTTTATCACTAAACTAGCACATTCCACGTGATTTCTTTATCATCATTCTAAGAAACAGTGGACTGATGGACAGCAAAATAGTGGCAAAGGCTGAAATTGGTCACAAGGGCTTTTTCCCATACTATTTGATATGGTCTTATATAATATGACTCCAAAAAAGATTTTATTTTATTTTTTTAAAGACTTTATTTATTTACTTGAGAGAGAGAGAGAGCATGAGAAGAGAGAGGGTCAGAGGGAGAAGCAGACTCCCCGCTGAGCAGGGAGCCTGATGTGGGATTCCATCCCGGGACTCCAGAATCATGACCTGAGCTGAAAGCAGTTGCTCAACCAACTGAGCCACCCAGGGGCCCCTCCAAAAAAATATTTTAAAGTAGAAATGTAGATGCTTGGGTGGCTCAGTTGGTTAACCATCTGCCTTCAGTTTGGGGCATGATCCCAGAGTCCTGGGATTGAGTCCCACCCACATCAGACTCCCTGCTCAGTGGGGAGCCTGTTTCTCCCTCCCCCCTTGCTCCTCCCACCTGCTTAAGCTCTTTCTCTGTCTCTGTCAAATAAATATATAAAATCTTTGGGAAAAAAACCAGGTTTTAGAAAAATTAAGTGTGGAGATGTAGCCATCACTTTAGTTCAGATCCTTATTTTTCTCCTTCATAATCCATGAAGGGATATCGTTTTATCATTTAAATATTTTAAATTATGCTCATACATGTGTGCAAAAATTAAATTAAAAAAATAATTTGGTACCACTGCTTCCCACTTTTTTCAATCCACTGAGACAACTTTTAACTATATGTATATATTTTTTTTCATATATTTTTAATATTTAAAAAATGATTATGTTACTATTTCTTTTCTTAATACATCTATTTCTTGACTTTTCAACTTTAATTTTGTGTTTTAACATAGGACCGTGCTAGGATTCGGTTCTCACGTTTTCAGTGTTACTTTTTAACAGTATCTGATTCTCATTTTGTGAGAATAATGGATGTCCTTGAAGATGCTCTTTAGGCTCTCTCCCCCCCTCTCTCTTTTCTTTCCTTCCGTCCCTCTTTTGTTTCCTTCATTGAGTTTTTCTGGTTCCCTGCATTGTCTTAGTATCTTCGAGGGTCCATTTTCTTTTTATCTCTGTTTCCTTACCTGGGTTGTAAGAATTCTTCAAATGTCCAATAGTTCTCATTTGGTCATTACTAATAAGAGAAAATGAATGAGGGCCTTTCAATAAACTGAGCTGGTAGAGCCGAGGACAGACAGAAGATGGAATGCAAAATCAAGGGAATATAATGCATGGTATTGTAACAGTGTTGTATGGTGACAGATGGTAACTAGGCTTGTGGTGAGCACAACATATAATGTACTAAGTTGTCAAATCCCTATGTTATATACCTGAAATGAATGTAACATTGTATGTCAACTATATTTCAATTGAGAAAAACATAGAGTGAAGGAATGGGAAACTGAGTTGGGTTTCTGTTTACATGGATAGAACTTTGGGGTGATAATTAATGTTTAGCACACGAGGAATTGGCTATTTCACCAGAGACTCCTCAAGTGTCTGACTCTAGAGAGTATTCTTCCACTATACTACAGAAAAATTGTACAGAATTTCCACAGATTTTCCTGTGTTTAAAAGGTTAACAATTGGCCAGAGTTTTCAATTAGTATATAATTAGTAACTTTTTTAAAAAAAATCCTACTTTTTACTTTCTTCCTGGGGTAAATCTGACATAGGTGAGTTTGGGATCATTCTTTTTTTTCTTTTTCTTTTTCTTTTTCTTTAAGCATATTCTTTTTTTTTTTTTTTTTTTTCATTATTGTTAGTCTCACTATAGAGTCACCAAATATTCTCCATATGTTTACTGAGCAGGGATCATGTGCCAGATGTTGTTCTAGGTGTCAGGAATGTACTATACAAGTAAGCAAGTAAGCTCCTCATGGAGCTTATATCCTAATAGGGGAGACATTTCTTCTACTTCTCATGAGACTGAACATTTAAAAATCTGATTACTGGCCCATGGGATTTCCTTTTTGGAATTACCTTTTCATTAGCCTTGCACATTTTCCTATTGGGGTGTTTTCTTTTGTTATTATTTTGTAGGAGGTTTTGCATTTCAGAGAAAATAACATTTGTGTCCTATGTTTTATAAATTAAATCAGCAAAGAGATACCATAATTGTCTCATCAGATTTAGAAAAATTATGAAAATAATAATATCTAGTACTAGTAATGATGCAAGGAAATGGGCACCATCTTACATCGCTTATGAAGTGTGAATTGATGCAACATTTAAAAAGTAACTTGGAGATTTCTATTCAAATTTAAAAGTCAAATAGCATTGATTAGTAATCACATTTTCAAACACCAGCAGATGAAGATATTGCATACTGAATACATTATTTTCCTTAGTAGGAATAGGAGACAATATAAAAACGATGATGACTAATGTTTCTGCTAAAGTTATTTGTGTTGCTGTTATATAAACTCAGTTCTTTATCTATTTCTATAATTATCAATAAAGTACATTGTGTCCAAGGATATACTAGACTTTGAAGTCACCTAAAAAATTCTCTTAGATTTCACCTCCGGGACATTCAAACAGGACAAAGAGAACGTATGTATAAGCAATACTTAAACAGACCTCAATGTGAAAGGATTTTATATATTGAAATATATCATGGTATGAAATATTGTACAATTTAAATTATGAATTTGATCTAAATATATTGATTTTATTTCTTAATGCACTATTAAATGAAAAGCAAGTTGCAGAATGTATACTATATAACATTATTATAAAACAAAAAAATAAAACATATAAATATGTTTATTTGACCATAAAGAGAGATTCATATCAGATTGTTACCTAACAGGTGTGGAAAAGGAAGAAGACAGGGGCATACTAGCCTGTTCTTTATGACTATTTAGACTTTTAAATTTTTCTTTAAACAAGCATGCATTATTTTTAAAATAACTAAAGGAGATTTTTATAAAAGAAACCCCAAACAACCAAGTATACTATGATCTGTGCCTAAGAATTTTCAGATCAGAGTCTTTGGGATGAAAGTATTAGGATTTAAACTTTTAATGTGCTCCTAATATGGTTCTAAAGCACACTTTAACGTTGGACTTAGTCACTTAGAGGAAATAAATAATTAGGAAAATAATAAAAAATTATTTAGTATACCCAGATTAAGATTTATCCATATATATACAAATAACATGAATTAAGTTTAATAATTAAATTAAAGAACTCACCATAATATTATGTAGTCCTGAAGGACAAAGTTTTTTGGACATTGATCACAAGGCAATTTGCAATATGGTTATCAATGAATTTTGCTATTTCAAAATAGTCAACAATTCCCTTTTCTGAAGATGTTCAGAAGAATGTGTGCAGTACACTAGGAGAACCATTTCAAATGAGGACTTACAAAAAGTTTTTATCAATGTAACATCATTGGAATGGGTGCATAGTCACCCAGAACAATTCATTTGATG
This sequence comes from Mustela lutreola, assembly GCF_030435805.1. Lineage (NCBI taxonomy): Eukaryota > Metazoa > Chordata > Mammalia > Carnivora > Mustelidae > Mustela > Mustela lutreola. The sequence continues at coordinate 40,927,849 of NC_081300.1, forward strand.
GTAAAGACTGGTTTTTATGTAAAAATTCTGATATGAATACAATCCACTGGGTTCTAATGTATTCAAGGCTACCACTTACAGGACAAAGCATGGTAATAAAAAGTAGGAATCCTGGGGGTGCCTGGGTGGTTCAGTCATTAAGCGCCTGCCTTCAGCTCAGGTCATGATCCCAGGGTCCTGAGATTGAGCCCCACATCAGGATCTCTGCTCCGCAGGGAGCCTGCTTCTCCCTCTCCTTCTTCCCCTGCTTGTGTTCCCTCTCTCACTGACTCTCTCTATCAAATAAATAAATAAAATCTTAAAAAAAAAAAAAAAAAGACGGATCCTGGATGTGGGTCATGGGGGAGGCAGAAGTCTGATATAGAACTAACTGCCAGGCACAGTGGGTAGCAAATAGAAATAGGTAGAGCTCCCCCAACCCCCAGAGCATGAGGCACTCTAATATTTTCCTGCCAGAGTTGGAGATCAAAGACAATCCAATCTCATGGTAGCAGTAATTTCCAGAAAGTGACAGTATCCAGACTCTGGGATGTGGCATAACTAGTATCAGTGAGCTCTGAAGTTTGAATTGAGTAAGAGCGAGACTTTCTTATTCCAAGTCTGTTTTGCATGTCTTGTTTCTGGCTGCTGTTTTTTTCTGTGCTTTAAAAACTTATGAATGCACACACACATTTGCTTATCATGTATGAATATGTAATTGTGTGATGAACAATTGCTGTTTCTGTGCCTTCATATCCCTCGTTCTTCTGAGAACGTAAACTGACTTGATTCTAGAGATCTGCTCTTTTCTTCAACCCCCCCACTGATGTTCCTCACTGGAGCTGACTTAACTCCTGACTGGAGGAGTGATCATGGATTACTGAGATCAAGCAAATCGGAGTTTATGAGTTATCACTCACAGTGATTGGTTTAGGAATGCACATGTGTCCCAAACAACTCAATTGGGCATGCCAAGAGATATCCCAGTATTTTGTCTGTGTGTTTGAGGCTGGAAAGAAAACCCTACAAAAATAACAGAATTTGAACCTAAGAGTATGATCTAAAATTGTGGGCAGTGATGCTGTTACCAAATGTTGCATAGACTATTGCTAACACAGAGCCAGCAGTTGGAAAATGAGCAGGTCCTAGAAATAGAGATCAAGCCCCTACTTAGATCAAAGCCTATGGATTTTTCAATTATGTAACCAACAATTTCTCCTTATTGTTTAATTCAGTTTAAATTTTGTTTTCTGTCATTTACAACTGAAAGAGCCCTGGGTAATTATGGCAGATTAAAGATGGCTGCAAATTCTTTGACACTGTCTTTATTTAGAGATTAAGTCTGTGATCCCTACTCCTCCCCCTTGAATCATGGAGGGCTCCTTGACTGCTATGCCTCATAGAAAATGGCAGAGACATACCGTGCCAGCTTCTAGTTCCAGGCCTTAAAAAACTGGCAGAAATAGAATCTCTGGGAGCTCTGAGACACTGTGGAAGAAGTCCAGCAGCCTGGAGTAAGTGCTTTGGGGAACAGTCCCAGATGAGAACAGCCTTCCAGCCAAGACATGGGGCATGTGAAAAAAGCTGTTTTGGATTCTCCAGACTGGTTCATCCATTTGAAACCCATTGAATTAGAGAAAATAGGTAGCAGAATACCAGAGTGACTTCTGTAAGCGATACCACATGGAGCCAAAAGAGTCCTAGCTGAGCCCTAACTAAACACTTGACTCACAAACTTGTTGGATATACTAAAATAGCTAGGTTTAGGGGTCTTCATGCAGCAATATGTAACCTAAAAAAATATATATATATTTTTTACTTATTAAAATTTAGACAGCTACTTAATTATTCACCTGTTGCTAATTAGTTTCTTTTTCTTCTTTCTTTTACTGTTATATATAGCCAGGAGGTGTTAAAGAGTGAGAAAAGGTTTTCTTTCTTAGGATGATGGTAAAAAACAAGATGAGGTCCTTCTCATGTGAAAGGTGAAAATAAGACTTCCAATTTCTTAGGTGTGAGCTGCGTCAGACAGAGTGTTTGGTCAATATTGTAATTTTAACCCAATTATGTAACTTGTTTTGTCCTTGTTCTTTAGTTAATAAGGTATACCCTATTATATAGCTAAATATAAGTTTTAATGAATATACACACATATATACATATATGTATCTTATATAGTATAGTATATATGTAAAAGCATGTCATAAATTATAATTATCTGTACACAGTTTTAGTTACCATTACGCTTCCACTCCTAAATTCATTATAGAACATGTGCTTCAAGAACATATTTGTGATTAAAAATCGATTCATATTATGACCACCACCACCTATACACATATTCTGTACACATATTTGTACAGCTGTACACATATTCTGGTGTAAAAAGCTATTTACATTGGAAGGAAGATTTAAAATTATAGCTGAGAAGAAACAAATTCAAGGGAAAAATAAGACCTTCATAGAAGAATTGGTGAAAATGTGGGAATTCAAATGAATAAGACATTTTTGGTCAAAAGTAGCATGTAAGTATCACACTGAGGAGGAAGTGTGCTATGACAGATTTTGGCTCCGAATATATGATTCAGATTCTAGCCCTGGCACTCACTAGCCATTGTATTTAGAACTCATATTTGTACCCTTTATAAGCTGTACAGATAATATTGTTTTCTTTTCTTTCCTTTTTTTTTTTTTGAAGATTTATTTGTTTGAAAGAGAGAGAGAGAGAGAGAGAGTATGCACGAGTGGGAGGGGCAGAGGGAGAGGGAATCTAAAGCACACTCCCTGTTGAAAGCAGAGCCCAACTCAAGGCTTCATCTCAGGACCCTGAGATCATGACCTGAGCTGAAATCTGGAGTTGGATGCTTACACCCAGGCACCCCAAAATTGTCTTCTTTTGTGCATAATTTATTAACTAATTTTGAGGGTAACCCTTAAGTGTATGAGTGGTATCTACAGAAAGTCTATGATCTGAAAAAAAGGAGTATCTGCAATTATTTCTTGTATGTATGTGTTCAGAAGGTATCTGTTAAAAAATGTGTCATTCCTTTACATGCTTGACGTCTATTGTTTCTTGTTCCTCCAGTATTGTAAATGAATGGAGAAAGATACAGCTGTAGGCCATTATTCACAAAGCTCCAAATTTACTTAAAAAGTAATGTGAAATTATGTGCATTGAAAATTGCTTTGATGCAATTAAAATTTAATAAAGTTAGAGCTGCTCATTTAATTATTTTCTGACATTCTATAAATATTAAACAATGGTTTATTTCTTTATTTTCAGAAGAAGATAATTGCAAACCTTACTGTTGTCTGGAAAGAGTCACTGTCGGGGCTCCTCATTCCTTTTGTTGTTATGAAGCAACATTTTCATAACATCCTTTTTAACGGGTGTTGAGTGATGCTTGATTTCTTTGCCTTTCCTGCTTTGTGACTCAGAAGCCTAATTTTAAATGATGTAATTTTTCATTTTAAAACTTTCTTAGGTCTCTGTAATGATTTAAGCCTATCAATATTTCCTGCTTGGTTTCTAGCCTACAGCTGAGTTGTGAAAAACATTATGATTTTTACCTCCAGAAGTTCTATTTGATGCTTTAGTTCTATAATTGGAAAAACCAAAAAAACATTTGCAATCCTATTTCCATTAACCAGCCCCTGACATGAGGCTTTATATCCAGACATCTTTCCTAGCACGGTCACACTACAACTGATGCCCTGTTTTACCAGTTCTTTCTACCTGAGCTTACTAGATTAGAGTTCGTAGACCACCTCAATCAAAGTTGCCCTTAGGAGCTTGTTAAAAATGAAGGTTCCAACATCTCATACAAAGGATTCTAATTTAGTCAAGTGGAATAGAACCCAAGGATCTACATTTTTAATAAGTGTACCCAGGAGGTTTTTATGGATACCTACAATAATCAACACAATAAATACTAGACCCACTGGTAGTCAAGTTTCCCTATACATATAATGTTTACTCACAGACAAAATGAAATGGGAAATAGTGATAATAATTTGACTAGTTTTTTGGGGAAAAATCCTTAGTGTGCAGGAATATCTACTGCATATATGACTCATTTAATTATAGAATTGACAATCTTACAACCTCATTTACTTCTCTCAATGGCTATAGCAATGGATAAGAGCTTACGTAAAAATCAGCTAAACAGTTGTTCCCATTTTTGTGGTTTTAAAATATGTTCACAAATTTGATATTCTTCCCTCCAAAAAAGGCAGCCAAAGTCCTCACTTTTCTTTTCTTCTTTTTTTTTTTTCCTCCCTTTTCTGAATGTGGGCTGTATTTAGTGACTCTCTTCAAAGGAATAGAATACCATGAAACTTACAGTGTTATTTCTGAGGCTAGGTCACAAAAGACGCTGCAAATTCTTTGTTCAGCTTTCTTTATCACTTATTCTGGGGGAAGCAAGCTCCCATGTCGTGAGGCTTCCTCAGAAGCCCTGGGAAAACCCAGGTATGGAGATTCTGAGATCTCTTGCTGGTCAGTCATGAGAGTAAGCCACCTTTAAAGTAGATCCTAAAACCCTAAACAAGCTGTTGGATGACTGTCGCTCTTGTTGACATTTGGGCTGACACTGAGCTATCCCCAAATATCTGACTTACAAAAACCAGAAGAGCTATTAAATTTCATTGTTGTTTAAGCCACCAAGTTTTGGATATTCACCAATAAATAACCAGTAAACACAATTAGATAGCTACATTACTTGCTAATATCCTTATCACCCCATTTTATAAAGAACTTATTGAAAACATTTACATATCCAGTAATCTAACAACTCATGCTAAAGATTGAAGGTAGCTCATAGGCCTGTGTTCATCTACTTTTGCATTCACTATACCTTTTTGTTATTCCCCCAGGTAAATGGCTAAGCTTCTTTCTAAACACTATTTATTTATATTTTTATATATTTTTTTAAGACAGAGGGGGCAGTTAGAGAGAGAATCCTGAGTAGGCACCATGCCCAGTGCAGAGCCCAATGTGGGAATCTATCTCACAACCCATGTGGAGGCCAAGAAAAACAAGGCTATACCCACTTCGAGTCTAGCCATGACGTAAGTGCAGCCATCTTGATGTTCCAGATTATCACAAAATATTTCTTGGGTTCTGACCTACTCAGGTTAGCACTTTAAACAGTCCTTCTCTCCTTTAATGATTGATTTAAACCCCTGGACTGGAAAAGGTTTTTTTTTTTTCAAATAGCAAAAAAAACTTATCTGAGCTTTATTTTCTTTTTGTTACACTAATCATGTTTTGCTATTTTCTCCCATGTCTCCTCACCGGACTTCAACTCCTTCACTGTCATAACTTCCACAGATGATCCTTTCCACTTGGGAAGATCACTGGAGCAGCCTCCCCTGGACTCAGCTGCCTTTGTCTTTCCTAACTCCCCTACACATTCCCCAACTGACCCAAGTCGGTAGGGACAACTCTACGCCCCTATTCAGCAGGAAGAAGTTACAGAAGATGAGACCTCCCACCCTCTACAAACTTTAAGATTTAAGGGTCAAAATTGTTCAGGGGGGAATGATGTGGGAAACAGAGCCTGAGGAAAATCATTAAAATTCCTTACCTACTGACAAGCCCTCGAAACAGAGTGGCTCTCCCCTGGGGACTCAACTGCCCTCACGTGGAGGTTTTGCTAAGGACAATCCTAGCCTGACGGGCCCCCTATTCCAACAGTTTTAACCAGGATCCTATAATTCTACTTTAATAATTCCTTTAGGAAACTTTATCTCTAAACCTCCAAGATAGTGTCAGCAATCATTCCCAAGCATATGATCCACTGGTAGACATCTAAAGGGTCTCAGGAGAAGACTTTTACTACTGGTAATAAAAAACCTTTCTCCCAACAATAGCTAGCCCCTCAGGGCCCTGGAGACCTTGCTTCCAAAATTCCTTAGAGACTTACATCATCCCTAATCCCCTTTGTCCTCACCCACCACTGAGTCCACCCCTCCTCAGCCTTTAAAAACTCTGACTGTAATCTGGTTCAGAGTCCAAGTCCCTGTTCCGCTATGTCGGGTATACTTGGGCCCAAGCTTAAGCTTGTCGAATAAACCCTCCTGTGATTGCATCGGTGTTAGCTCCTTGGTGGTCTCTCGGACACGAAAATTTGGGCACTACACCGGGAGATCCTGACCTGAGCCAAAATAAAAAGTTGGATGCTTAACAGGTTGACCGAGCCAGATCCCTCTAACCACTATATTTTTTGAAAAAGAGCATTTTAGCAATAATATTACTCAACAAGTAAGTGGGAAAATGTTTTTTTTTTTTTTTTTTTCCCTCTGGGTCATCTATTGTTTCAACAAATTTTATTGAGACCTATTATGTGCCAATCACTTTTCTAGGAGCTTAGTATATATCAGTCAGCAGAAGAGACCAAAAAAAAAAAAAAAAATCCCTGCTCCCATGGAACTTACATCTCAGTATAGGTAGTAATTGTTCATTAAATAAAGAATCATTGAGGACATGCTACTACACATAGAAAATATGTATATGGCCTAGACCCTGCCTTCGCTTAAGCTATCATGTACCTTCCACATGAATGCATTATTGTGAATTCAACAGTCTTCAAAAGTGAACTTTTAAACAACTTTTGTGTCAATTAAAATGTATATTACAGTGACAAAATAAATTAAGACAGTAATTTTGCCAGTCTTCCATCTTTGGATTATTCATACACATGCAATAAGAATGTTTGAGTTCTTCAGTTCATTCTCTCTGTCAGCCTGTCACATTTTCATGTCAACTCTATTCATTAGGGACATTCTACCCAGGGGGCTTTTTATCTTTTGTTTCATTTAGTAAAGAGTGAGAATGTCACAAGGCATGTGAGCTGTTTTTGCATAACAGCTTCCTGATATACCAGTACGCATACAATAAGAAGGGAGAGAGTATAGCTATTTTTTTTAAGCTGAAGATGATACTGTCTATCATTTATATTAAAACTGTATATTCGTGGATTTATCAGTGATCTGTAAAATATACTGTAAACATAAAATGATAAATGCAGGTTTACAAATATAACGTACAATGGCAGTGTAATTAGTAACAGTTGTTAGTGATAACAGATGTTCATAGATTTAAAATTTTCATTCTTTTTAAAAAAGTTTATAGACCAGTAGTTACTTAGGTTCAGATTCATCAGTTTACAGATGAGAAACCACTCAAGAAATTTTAGTCAAAATTAGCTGTTGCCAGAAAAGTGACAAAATTCCTAGCCTGTGACTCAGCCTATGGTCTTTGTCAACACACTGAGGTTTTACCTCATTATTATGTATGGAAAGAAGCAGAGAAATAGTCATTTCACAAGTGCTTAATTTTTCATCTTACAGAAAGTAACTTCAAACTTTAATGTCTTACATTCTCAATTATTTGTTAGGCCAATGTGAATTGTTTGTTATTTTTATTTTTATTTTTATTTTAAAATGGAGTTAACTGGAGAAAATGGCATTACAGGAAGTTTTTAAGATAGAGAAAAATCTATAAAATCACTGAACCAAAAAAATTGCATTTACTTCTGTACTCTTACATTCTAGTTTTTAAGGTAATTGTACTATAGCAAACATGCAATTATGTGTATTACTTAATACTTACTTAATATTAATTAAGTATTAATTAACAGTTAATACTTAATATTACTGAATATACCATAGGTTGCTTAATTTTTGTATTACAAACACTATTGCAAGTAATATTTTGTGTATTGGGCTTTGTATATTTATAATTATCTTTCTTTCATTATAATTAATTTTTGAGGAACATTAATAAGCTAAGAGATATGGACATATATGCTCTTGATACAAATTTCTATGCCATTTGCCCAAAAGGCATGGTGCTAATTCTCCATGCTGTTAGCAATGGAACACCCCTGAAGGTAAATAAATCTTTTTTCTGTTTTTTCCCCTCACTATTTCTCCATCACTAAGTCCACAGACTAGTACAAAGTAAACACCTAAAAGTTATTGCTAAATGGATAAATAAATATAAACGTACCAACTTCTATTCCACCCAAATGTTTACACTACTGCTTTGGACATTACTCTTGTAAAATATTTGGGTTTAATTAGCCATTTATATAAATTTTAGTGTTTTTATTTATAATCAGTACAGATCCTAACTTTCCAGTCACTAAGTGAGTATCTGCTCATGTGTATTTCCAGAACTTTTTAACTATTTGCACACTGTGAAAACAATCCAGTCATACTCTAGAGTCTCTGGGGTAAGATGAAAACTCAATACTCATAAATTGGGAAAGAACTGGGCTTGTCAAGTAATAGGAAGTGTACTGAATTCCCTGTTTCTTGTTGTCATCTTTAAGGTTTTGAAAATCGTGATAAATTCAGGGTGCCAATTGTTAGAATGACCATATAATTTGTGAACTGAAGCACTTTTTTTAAAAATTTTTTTAAAAGATTTTATTTATTTATTTGACAGAGAGAAATCACAAGTAGATGGAGAGGCAGGCAGAGAGAGAGAGGGAAGCAGGCTCTCCGCTGAGCAGAGAGCCCGATGCGGGACTCGATCCCAGGACTCTGAGATCATGACCTGAGCCGAAGGCAGCGGCCTAACCCACTGAGCCACCCAGGCACCCCGAACTGAAGCACTTTTGATGAAAAGGGGTTGTTTTTCATAAATAGGCTGGAACAGCAAGCATAAACTGAGAATCTTCTATAAAAGTCAGAATGCAGTCTCTCTGATAATGGACATAATAAAAACTTTATTCTAAAGTTAGTTTTGTCTCTAAACTTCCATCCACATCATTAAGCAAAGGTATTCTTCTAAAAGAAAGGTGCTGGGGAAAGAAAGTCCATTCAAGCTGTGTTGTTAGAGTTCTTGTAGATGGATAAAGATCCATATCACAAGGGCATTAGAGGAGAGGAAATTCAAAAACAGGGACAACAAGGTAAACTAGAAATGGCCTTGAGATTTCCCCAGACCTGTAACCCAGTATGGGTGCTGTTAGCAAAACTGGGCAATTGGAACTGCTCAGAAAGTATTAGAACTACCATGGAATTGTCCAGGCAAGAGTCAGGAGGGAGATAAAAGAAGTCTTTTGTGGAAGGTGTAACCACATGGAGACAGAGCTACTGCCAATGGCACATCTCTGAGGCAGAGGTGGGAGTGGGACTTACCCCTGGTTTCTCCCATCCCCCTGCTCTCTGGTCTGTCTTTGATCCAACCAGAGATTAGTTCCCAAAGGAGCCCGGGGATTATATTTTGCAAAGTCAGCCCTACCCCTCCACCCCACACCTCCATACCCCCTTCTGTGATATCAGACAGAAAAGTGCAAGGGAGGAGGTTGGATCTGAAATGGACTAGGAAAATGGTCACCACACCTAACATAATTAGCATAAAAAGGGAATGAAAAGCAACATAGGAGCCCAGCTGGCTCATTAGTGGGCTGCACTGTTCAGATCTGAGGTACAGCAGGACACAATGTGATTTTTCATGTGAGCTACAGTCATTTATTAGTCATTACAGGATTCCTTGGGAACTTAGAACCAGGCAATAGGCACTGATCTGAAGGGCTCTGGAAGATACAATGTAATTAGTCAAGGGCATAGGGCAGTGCAATTCTGATTTTTTTGTTGTTCATTAGAACTTGCAAGACTTGTGGGTAAAATAAATAAATAAATAAATAACCTAAGATATGTTTTACTCTTGGCTTAAAATTTTGCTTTTGCAACATGGGGGCTTAAGTGGGTAGGAGAAGAATCAATGAAACAAGATGGGATTGGGAGGGAGACAAACCATAAGTGACGCTTAATCTCACAAAACAAACTGAGGGTTGCTGGGGGGAGGGGGGTTGAGAGAAGGGGGTGGGATTATGGACATTGGGGAGGGTATGTGCTTTGGTGAGTGCTGTGAAGTGTGTAAACCTGGTGATTCACAGACCTGTACCCCTGGGGATAAAAATATATGTTTATAAAAAATAAAAAATTAAAAATAAATTTTGCTTTTGTCTCTCTCATTGAGAGATAAGTAGGAGAAAAGTCAATAAAGAAGTAGAGTTCATTGGAATTAAAAATCTTGATGCATATTACTAATTAGTAATTAGAGTGATGTTCTCTTTCTTTATACTTCAGAAGTACATGGAGTGTGTATCTATCACTTGAGAGGACATGCTGCTTTTGTCTTACCCTCAGTGTCTATAGTTTAGATTTTGATTTCATACCTTTTGACTCCTCATAATTTGCATGGGCATCAACTTAGTCCCTATACTATTCAGACTATGAGTTTTTCTGAAGCAACAAGAATCAAGAATTTTTCCACATCAATTGGAGAAAATCTCCTTTTCTGAGAAGGAAAATAACTGCTGGCTAAAGTCTAATTAGAATTCTAAATTATGGGCTTCAAAATTCTTAATCACTAGGATTCTCTCTGCTTAGTTGATCTCATTTTCTGTAACATTTAAAGTCAAACACTGTGCTCCACAAAAGCGAATATATTCATTTTCACCCACGCAAAGCTCTGCAGACTCAACCTCAAATCCTGGTCTCCTAATTTCACAGTCTAATGCTGACTCATTGCTTTCCACAAGTTGACTTTTAAAAATTTTTGTTTTTTTATTTTATAATTCATCTTCACCATGATGACTTATCTAACTGTAGATAGAATAATCATGAGATTTTATTATCCAAATTGATACACTTTTAAGAGTAGGATGTTATTTGTAATTACACCAGGAATAGGCAACATCCACAACTGTCCCTGGCAAACCCAGATATACGGTTCACCCTAACTGTAGCCCTAATCATTCTGTAAGCCTCTGAGCATCATAAACACATTTAAATAAATACATATATTCTTTTATACATATATTCTTTATACATATATTTATACATATATTCTTTTACTCTTTTCCTCCCCCATATTTTTCCACCGGTTATTTATTTTAATTTTGATCTTGCTCAAGATCCAAGGAAAATATTATTTCTGTATGTAAATGTATGAATTTTCCTGAACTTTTACCTGAGAACTACTTGTTAGTTTGTTCTTTTGGTGACTATTGAGTACTATTGTGTATATTAGCTTTCGTTTATGGTTCTCATTGCCTTGTCTATTCTCAACTGATAGGTTTGGAGAAATGGAAGACTTGTGGTAGCTTCTGGGTAAAGATGGGACACCGTTTTGTCATTTTAGGGACTTGGAGACTACAGGTGAGGACTGACCAAAAAAAGTAAACTCAACCCTATTGGCCAGAAAAGCCCATCAGATACTGTAAGCAAGTTGTTACGATGAGAAAATTCAGCTCAGGGGAAGGAGAAGAAGCAGGAGGCTGTTCTATGTGGCTGTGCCTCAGGAACAAGATTCCAGGAAACCTGGTGTGAACACTAGCATCGCTGGTGTGCGGCTGTTGTGCACCTTGCTATTTTTACTACAGGATGTGTGCAAGTAACTTTTAAACCACAACTCCTAATCCTAAGATTCACCCTGCGGCTTGCTAGTGCATGCATATTCCTAACCTACTCTAGCAATGATTATTCTGGCTAGTATGGAAGGTCCCTAAACCTGTAACCAGAAAGTCTGCCTGAGATTTTCTGAATTTAGAACTGATTTGACAATATTTATCTGTATGTTCTTGAAATGTCTCGTAAGTATTTAGGGAATATTTGGGGCTTTTCATGGATAAATAAATTGCTCCTGTTACAAGGAAAACCTTTTGATAATTCACCAATAAAAACAGACATGAATTTTTTAATTATTTTCAAAATTGTTTAAGAAGTTTTTACTGTGGAGCTGCCATCTTGCATCCCTGCAAGTATACACCTAATCTCTCTCAGCTGGTTCCCTTGAGACCCACCTAGCCCTGACGCTAGTCCCCCTCATACACATTTCTGCTCCAGCACGTTGAGAGGAAGTCTCATAAACTAGGAGAAACTCGCCAAACTGCAAGCACACACGAGCATTGGTGGGAAAGGAACTGTTTGCCAAAAGAAGGTGGTTCATAGAATGGCTACAGAAGATGACAAAAAAACCTCAGTTCTTTTTTTTTTTTTTTTTTAAGATTTTAATTATTTGAGAGAGAGAGAGAGAAGAGAGCACAAACTGGGAGTGGAGTTAGAGGGAGAGAGAGAAGCAGGTTCCCAGCTGTCCAGGGAACCACACGTGGGGCTTGATCTGAGCACTCTGAGATCATGACCTGAGCTGAAGGCAGAGGCTTAACCCACTGAGCCACCCAGCCCAAAACATCAGTTCTTCTTGAAGAAGTTAGGGGCAAACAATATCTCTGGTACTGAAGAAGGGAATATGTTCACAAACCAAGAAACTGTGATCTATTTTCACAACCGTAAAGGTCAGGCATTCCTGGCAGTGAACACTTTCATCATTCCAGGCCACGCTGACACAGAGCAGTGGAAGGAAATGCCGCCCAGTATCTTAAGCCAACTTGATACAGACAGTTTGACTAATTTAAGAAGACTGGCTGAAGCTCTGCCACACAGTCTGTGGATGAGGCCTCACTTGCTATTGCAGAGGATGATGATGATGAAGTTTCAGATTTCGTGGAGAATCTTGATGAAGCTCCCAAGAATGAAGCAAACTGAATTGAATCAGCTTCTGAAAAAAACAAAACTTGAAGAAGTTACTGGGAGCTGCTTTTTCATTTATGACTGCTTTTAAAAATTTCATTCACGGATCCGATAAAACCTAGATTTCTAATATTTTTAAGCCCAAGCCCCTTGGACATTGCAGCTCTTTCCAATTTTTGCTTATACACAATTCATTCTTTGCAGCTAGTTAAGCTGACGAAGCCTGGGAGTAAAGTTTGAAGTAAGGTTAATAAAATTCTTTGCCTAGTTAAAAAAAAAAAAAGTTTTAACTTTGTCTTATAGTTTTTTATATCCATAGTGGATAGAAAAAAAGAAGGAAAAGGTTGGATTTGTTGCTTTCGTTGTTTGTTAATGTGTCAATAAAAGAGTGAGTTCCTTTTAACTCCCCTGCCCTCTTCTTTTATCAAATATCCTGTTTATGTCTGGTGGAAGAGATGACCTAAAACCTGAAAAGCACTCACCACCAACAAAATGGTCCAGGAATCGGGAGTAAAAGGAGAGTTCGGAGAGATAATTTAGATTTTCCAATTCATTTTATACCTTCTGTGTTTAAATTAATTTTAATTTAATTTGAAACGGAAGCTTTTAATGTAATTAGTTAAAATTAATTAACTTTCATTTAAAATTTAAATTTCTATCAATGGCTCTTATTGAACTAGAAATTTCTAGCCCAATATTAGATCATTTACAAATGTCACATTCCTCAATATATACATACATATGTACACACATATACACACATACATATATAATATGCATATATAGATACTTATGGCCCCTTCTTGTACTTACCACATAAACTTGTATATTCCTAAGGGTCTGTAACTGCATTGTATTTTCATCTTTCCTTACTGTCCCCCAAATGTCTTCAACAATCATAGTCATACGACAGGTGTTCAAAAAGTAATTGCTTAGTAAAGAAATACTTTACTTATAAAAAATGTTTTCGAAAAGACTATGACTTCCATAAGAAAGAAAATATAGTACAGAGTTATTGTTTTTTTTTTCTTTTCTAAATCAACTTGAACAATAACAAATGAAAAGGATATCAGAATCATCTTCCAATATCAGAACTGTGCTGTAACAATTAAATATCAACAACCAATGAAAGATTAGAGAATTCGTTCTAGAATCAGAGAGATGATTTAAGGGTTAAAAATAAGATCAACATCAAAAAGCAATATCTGGCTCATTCTTGTCCCTATGTGATGAAAAGCTATCCTTTACAAACTTGTTGTCAAAGCAATATACAGATGGGATGGAGGGGACTGTTCCCTGCTTCCCTGCAAGCCTCAGAGATAAGTCTGTTTTCAGACTGGTTCTCTGCTGGTGAAAAATACGGAGTAGAGCTGGTAACCAACACAGTGGATACAAAGATATAACTGATCCTTGACCCGTTTTGTAGGATGTCTGGCCTGAGAAAGATTATTATTTTGAAATTGTAGCATATTATTCTTCATCGAGGCCAAGAAAGAATAAGGAAAAATGTCCTGTCACTATGCTAGGTTTCATGTATACATAAAAGTCTTTTGGAGATAAAACAGTGAGTGAATTTCTTTGGAAGCCTTCTTAAAAACTTAAAAAATTTCTTCCGGTAGAAGTAAGTGTAGTCTTGCCTATAGACTGAAGAATAGCTGATCTTTAATTCACTTCAACCACCCTCCTTCATGAATCCCCCAGATACTTGTATAGATTATGCATAATGTGGTGTGGTCCTTTTAATTTTGTACTTATGTATAAAATCCATTATTAAAAATAAAGGACAAGTAAGACCTGTTATTTTGTTTTTGCTTAAAAAAAAAAAAACCAGCATTCCCTAATATGTAGTATTTAAGAAATGAAGCAGATGAACATGGGGAAAAAAGAAGAAGCAAACCATAAAACAGACTCTTAACTATAGAGAACTGAGGGCTGCTGGTGGAGAGGTGGGTGGGGGGGATGTGCTAAGTGGGTGATGGGCATTAAGGCAGGCACTTGTTGGGATAAGCACTGAGTGTTACATGTAAGTGATGAATCACTAAATTCTACTCTTGAAACTAATATTACACTATATGTTAACTAACTAGAATTTAAATAAAAAAAAAAAAAAAGAAACAAAAATAACAGCAGACTGGTAAGAGGAAAAGAAACTTGACCCAATACAAAACTAAGTTAAAATCTATTCTGCAAAGGTGCACGAATGACATACAAAAAAAAAAAAAAAAAAAAAAAAACAAACCCTGAAATAGTTTTACTTTTTTTTTTCAATCATAAATGAATATATCTGTACCTTTAATATGTCTCGAGGCTGATAAACACAGCTGTCCATGATGAGAAAGCAGATTACATCATGTTACTCTAAATAAGCCTTTTAATGAGAAATCAGAATTAAGTCGAATCTGGAGAAGAAATTTGGATTTGCCTTGAGAATTTCAAGCTGATCTCCCCCGGGGGGAATGATGGAGCATTAAGAGATTTTAATTTGAAATGAGGTTATGGGGTTGTAAATTGCTGACAGATATTTAGTAAATGATTTAGTGTTTGTGTTTATATTCTAGCTTAGGAAAGATTTTGACTCTTTCAGCAAACTGAAGAAATGTCTTCAAAACACATTTAGCTAATCAAAATGAAGTGTCCAAAAAATGGGGAAGAATGAGCAACTAAATCAATGTATTTGAATTATACATTAAAATTCAACAATAAACTTTCATTCTCTGAACAAGCCTCAGTCTCTATTAAGTATTTTAATGCCACACAATGAATGTATTAGTATCAATTAAAGATCAATTTATTAGTATCATTTAAGGATCAATTAAAGATGTAGTGCCACAATTAATTTATTAGTATCAATTAAAGATTTAGTGGTAATATCCTTGAGCAAGGGTTATAACTTACAATATCAGGTGTATTAAAAATACCTCTATACCTGTCCATGTTTCTCAAAGAGATCATAATTATACAAAATCCAAGAAGATTTCTTTTTTGGTGATTTATCACATACTATTTCTGAAAACATTCAGAAAGCAAAGCCTACGTGGGTAAGATATTGTGTTTATTCTGCACCCACCAGGAGTGAACAGCATAACTCATGTCCAACTAGCTCTGTAAAAAGGTAGCCCCGTGGGGAAGATGGATAAGACCAAGATTGATACCACCACTTACTTCCTTTTTCCTTTTGAAAGTTTTATTTTCAATGTGACACCTACTATCATACACAGTCCCTTTCTCTTCGTTTGACAAACTCACACAGCTTGCAAAAAGTGATTCAGCCTTCATTAGAGGAATGCCACCCAAAGGGTGTCTTTCAAAAGCTTTGTGTTTTTCAGCTGGAGACAAGACTGAATGCATCATAGTTTCTATGGCCCTACAATTTCTAGTCCAAGATAGACACCACTGTCATTACAGATATTGCAGGAAAATGTGCTATTTCTTACTGAGCTGCCTTGTGGACCAGTGTCACTGGGGAAATATCACAGCCTGGGGTATGGGAGGCTGTCGTCTTTTATATGCAGGCACATCATAACCAGCTTTATGCTCAGGAGGCTAGGAAGGAATACACTGCTTCCCACCTAGCCAAGGTTCTCCTTTTTATTTCATCTGTTGGAAAAAGTGGCTTACCATTTCCCTTTTTATGTCCATTTCTAATTTGGAATAATCCTTTTTCTCTCAAATTTTGAAACCTGACACCCTGTTGGGGTTTGTGTCTTTCCCCTTTGCTTCTTCACATACATTTTCTTCTGCCCTAAAACCTGTGCAATTAACTCCTGTCACCTTAAAAGCCTTTCTTACAGCACATTGCCCCAGCTGTTGAAGCATATGTAATTACATCCTACCCTATCTGTCCTGGGGCATGCTAGTTTCATACAATTTTCATATCACCCTTTTTCATTATTCAAGCAGAGTGAAATTTTAAGGACAGTGTGATTAGGCTGAAATTGGAACTATTCAGGGTTTGGCATTGTGTGAAAAAGCAGGCTCTTTTCTTTCCTACACTGAACTAAAAAGCTATTGTTAAAAAAAAAAAAAAAAGGTTCAATCAGCTTGGCACACACACTGGTCACACATTCAGACCATCACAGTTAAGACTTTCCATGGAGTCATATTAACATTCATTAGTATTTTCATGACTGCATAGGAGTTTAATCT
The DNA here is from genome assembly GCF_030435805.1 of Mustela lutreola. Classification (NCBI taxonomy): domain Eukaryota; kingdom Metazoa; phylum Chordata; class Mammalia; order Carnivora; family Mustelidae; genus Mustela; species Mustela lutreola. The sequence goes on from NC_081300.1 coordinate 40,944,526, forward strand.
GAGGGAAACGGCTTTAATGATTAAGGATTTTATGGATTTATATTGATTCGGTCCCAATTTTGACAATGAGAACCACGAAAGACACATTGAAGTAATGTGAACAATACAAGCAAAGTACTTATGCAAAGTAGGCCAGTGAGATACTTAAAGAATATTGAACATTACTTACAATGTTCATTGTACAAAAAAAGAGAAAAAGGAATAAAAAGATCAAATAGTTGTTCTCTCTTTACATTACATCTAAACAAAAGCCTCTGAAGCAGACATAAACATAGTAAATGAAGTCAATCCATTAAAAATTAACACCAATTTTCCTCACTTCCTGGCATCCCAGCCCCATAGTTTTCTTATTTATTTATTTATTTATTTATTTATTTATTTATTTTCATTTATTTATTTTCAGCATAACAGTATCATTATTTTTCACCACACCCAGTGCTCCATGCAATCCGTGCCCTCTATAATACCCACCACCTGGTATCCTGACCTCCCACCCCCCTGCCACGTCAAACCCCTCAGATTGTTTTTCAGAGTCCATAGTCTCTCATGATTCACCTCCCCTTCCAATTTACCCCAACCCCCTTCTCTCTAACTCCCCATGTCTTCCATACTTTTTGTTATGCTCCACAAATAAGTGAAATCATGTGATAATTGACTCTCTCTGCTTGACTGATTTCACTCAGCATAATCTCTTCCAGTCCCGTCCATGTTGCTACAAAAGTTGGGTATTCGTCCTTTCTTATGGAGGCATCATACTCCATAGTGTATATGGACCATATCTTCCTTATCCATTCATCCGTTGAAGGGCATCTTGGTTCTTTCCACAGTTTGGCGACCGTGGCCATTGCTGCTATAAACATTGGGGTACAGATGGCCCTTTTTTTCACTACATCTGTATCTTTCCCCATAGTTTTCTAAGATGGATTGTGGCTTGATATAATCAATTGACTTTATTCTTATTTGAAGGAAGAAAGTTTAATCGATATAACTTTACAGAGTACTTCAGTTACATAGGATTATGGATATAAAATTTCTGGAAGCTGAAATTTAAAGTATAAAACTTTGCATCGTTGAGTTACTTTCTAGGACTCTGGGAAAATGATTCTGGGTTTTGTCAATATAGTGTACTGATCATAGGTCTCAATTTTTTCTTCTTTTTATTAAAAATTTTTTAAAATTTAAATTCAAGTTAGTAAGTATATAGTGTAGTGTCTGGTTTAAGAAGTAGAATTTAGTGGTTCATCACTTACGTATAACAGCCAGTGCTCATCCCAAGTGCGTTCCTTAATGCCCATTACTCATTTACTGCATTCCCCCATCCTCTTACCTTCCCGCAACCCTCAGTTTGCTCTATGTAATTAGGAGTCTCTTATGGTTTGCCTTTGTCTGTTTTTAATCTTACTTTATTTTTTCTTCCTCTCCCCTATGTTCATCTATTTTGCTTCTCAAATTCCACTTGAGTGAAATCATATATTTATCTTTCTCTGACCATCTTATTTCACTTAGAAAATGCCAAGATTTCATTCCCTTTGATGGCTGAGTAATAGTCCACTGTATATTTATACCACATCTTCTTTATCCATTCATCAGTTGATGGACATCTGGGCTCCTTCCATAATTTGCATGTTGTTGATAATGCTGCTATAAACATTGGGGTTCAGGTGCCCCTTCAAATCAGCATTTTTAACCCTTTGGATAAATACCTAGTAGTGAAATTGCTGGGTCACAGGGTAATTCTATTTTCACCTTTTTGAGAAACCTCCATACTGTTCTCCAGAGTGGCTGCAAAAGTTTGCATTCCCACCAACAGTACAAGAAGGTCCCCCTTACTCAGCATCCTCGCCAACATCTGTTGTTTCTTGTGTTGTTAATTTCAGCTATTTTGAGAGGTGTGAGGTGGTATTTCATTGTGGTTTTAATTTGTATTTCCCTGATGATGAGTGATGCTAAGTATTTTTTCATGTGTCTATTAGCCATCTGGATATCTTCTTTGGGAAAGTGTCTATTCATGTCTTCTGCACATTTCTTAACTGTGTTATTGTTTTTTGGGTGTTGAGTTTAATAAGTTCTTTATAAATTCTGAATATCAGCCCTTTTTCCAATATGTTGTTTGCAAATATATTCTCCTATTCCACTGGTTGTCTTTTAGTTTTCTTGACTGTTTCCTTTGCTGTGTAAAAGCTTTTTATTTTGGTGAGGTCCTAATAGTTCGTTTTGCTTGTTTCCCTTGTCTCTGGACATGTGTATAGTAAGAAGTTGTTATGGTTAAAATTGGAGGGGTGTTGCCTGTTTTTTCCTCTAGTATTTTGATGTTTTCCTGTCTTACATATAGATCTTTAATCCATTTTGAATTTGTTTTTGTGTATGGTGTAAGAAAGTGGTCCAGTTTCATTCTTCCACATGTGGCTGTCCAGTTTTCCCAACACAGTTTGTTGAAGAGACTGTCCTTTTTCCACGGGATAATCTCTGCCGCTCTGTAGAAGATTAGTTGCCCATAGAGTTGAAGGTTCGTTTCTGGGTTCTCCCTTCCGTTCCATTGATCTATGTGTCTGTTTTTGTGCCAGTACCATACTGTCTTGATGATGACAGCGTTATAATATGACTTAAAGTCTGGAATTGTGATGCCTCCAGCTTTGGTTTTCTTTTTTGACATTCCTTTTGTTATCAGTATCTTTCCTGGTTCCATACAAATTTTAGGATTGTTTGTTCTAGTTCTGTGAAAAATGCTGGGGTTAACTTGATCGGGATTGTATTGAATGTATAGTTTACTTTGGGTAGTATAAGAATTTTAACTATATTTGTTCTTCCAACCTTATTTCAGTTTTGGTAGTTTATATGTCTTAAGGAATTTATTCATTTCTTCCAGGTTGCCTAATTTGTTGACTTATAACTGCTCATAATACTTTGTTATAATTGTTTTTATTTATGTGGTACTTGTTGGGAGCTCTCCTCTTTCATATGTGATTTTATTTACTTGGGTCCTTTTTCTTTTCTTATTGATAAATCATTCCAGGTGTTTATCAATTTAGTCAATTCTTTCAAGTGATAAGCCTCTACTTTTGTTCATATGTTTTATTGATTTTTTAAAGAGATTTATTTATTTATTTGAGAGCGAAAGAGAGAGAATATCAGTGAGGGGAGGGGCAGAAGGAGAGGGAAAGAACCCTTAAGCAGATTCCCCACTGAGCATGGAGCCTGACATGGGGCTTGATCCCAGGACCCTGGTCCCCCATACATAACAGATGTATTCAGAGCATTTCATCCTAAAGCAGCACAATACACATTCTTTTCAAGTGCACATGGAACATTCTCCAGAATAGATCACATACTGGCCACAAATCAGGCTTCATCCAATACAAAAAGGTTAAGATCATACCATGTATGGAATGTTTTTTCATTTCTTTGTGCCTTCTTTAATTTCTTTCATAAGTGTTCTGTAGTTTTCAGGGTACAAATCTTTTCCCTCTTTGGTTAGGTTTATTCTTAGGTAACTTATGGTTTTTGGTGCAATTGTAAATGGAATTGACCCCTTGATTTCTTCTGCTGCTTCATTATCGGTGTATAGCAGTGCAACAGTTTACGATGCATTGCTTTTATACCTTTTGATTTTGCTTAATTAATGTATCGGGTCTAGTAATTTTTTCGTAAAGTCTTTGGGTTTTCTATATAAAGTGTCATGTCATGTGTGAAGAGTGGAAGTTTGACTTCTTCCTTGCCAATTTGGATGCCTTTTATTTCTTTTTGTTATTTGATTGCTAAAGCTAGGACTTCTAGTACTATGTTAAATAGTAGAAAGGGGAGAGTAGACATCCTTGTCTTGTTCCTGACTGCAGAGGAAAAGCTATCAGTTTTTCCGTATTGAGGATGATATTAGCTCTGGGTCTTTTGTATATGGCTTTTATGACATTGAGTTATGTTCCATATATACCTACTTTGTTGAAGTTTTTTTTTTTTTATCATGAATTGATGCTGTATTTTGTCATGATTTTTCTGCACCACATTGATATGGTTTCTCTCCTTTCTTTTATTAATGTGGTGTATCACATGATTAATTTGTGGATATTGAACCACCCCTGCAGCCCAAGTAAAATCCCACTTGATTGTGGTGAATAACTCTTTTAATGTACTGTTGAATTTGATTTGCTAGTATCTTATTGAGAATTATTGCATTTATGTTCATCAGGGACATTGGCTTGTAATTCCCCTTTTTAGTAGGTCTTAGTCTACTTTTGGAATGAAGGTAATGCTGGCTTCATGAAAACATGACAGTCCAAAACCTGAGCCCAAATCAAGAGTCAGGTGCTCAAATGACTGAGCTTCCCAGGTGCCCCCTGTTCAACTCTATTTTTTAAAAAAAAATATTTCTGTATTATCTACTTCTGCTCTGATCTTAATTATTTCCCTTTACTGCTGATTTTAGGCTTTATGTGCTGTTTTGTTTTTCTAGTTCCTTTAGGTATAAGGTTAATTTGTATACTGGGGAGTTTTCTTTTGCTTCTTGAGGAAGGCCTGTATGGCTGTGTACTTCCCTTTTATGACCACCGTTTTTTCATCCAAGAGGTTTTGGACTGTCGTGTTTTCATTTTCATTTGCTCCCATGTATTTTTTACTAAAGAACATTCATTCTTTAGAAGGATGTTCTTTAGCCACCATGTATTTATGGTCTTTACAAATTTTTTGTGCAGGTTGACTTCTAATTTCAGAGCATTGTGGTCTGAAAATATGCATGGTATGATCTTAATCTTTTTGTATTGGATGAAGCCTGATTTGTGGCCAGTATGTGATCTATTCTGGAGAATGTTCCATGTGCACTTGAAAAGAATGTGTATTGTGCTGCTTTAGGATGAAATGCTCTGAATACATCTGTTATGGGGCACCTGGGTGGCTCCGTGGGTTAAGCCGCTGCCTTCGGCTCAGGTCATGATCTCAGGGTCCTGGGATCGAGTCCCACATCGGGCTCTCTGCTTGGCAGGGAGCCTGCTTCCTCCTCTCTCTCTCTGTCTGCCTCTCTGCCTACTTGTGATCTCTCTCTGTCAAATAAATAAATAAAATCTTAAAAAAAAATAAATAAGTGAATACATCTGTTATGTATGTATAATAAGTCCATCTGGTCCAGTGTGTCATTCAAAGCCATTGTTTCCTTGTTGATTTGCTTAGATGATTGATCTGTCCATTGATGTGAGTAGGGTGCTAAAATCCTCTACTAATATTGTATTTTTAGTGATGTGTTTCTTTAATTTTGTTATTACTTGATTTATGTGTTTGGCTGTTCCCAAGTTAGGGGCCCTAATATTTATAATCCTTACATCTTCTTGTTGGATAGACCCCTCTAATATGATAGAGTGCCCCTTTTCATCTCTTATTACAGTCTTTAGTTAAAAATCTAGTCTGTCTGATGTAAGTATGGCTACTCTAGCTTTCTTTTGATGTCCATTAGCAGGATAGATGGTTCTCCATCCCCTCACTTTCAATCTGGAGGTGTCTCTGGTTCTGAAATGAGTTTCTTACCCACAGCATTTAAAAAAAATCCATTCTTATACCCCATGTCTTTTGATTGGAGCATTTATTCCATTTGCATTCAGAGTAATTATTGATAGATATGAATTTGGTGCCATTGTATTACCTGTAAAATTGTTGTTCCTATAGATTATGTATGTTCCTTTGTAGTCTTTGCTGCTTTTAGTCTCTCTTTCCACTCAAAACTTCCCTTTTAATATTTCTTGCAGAACTGGTTTAACTCCTTTATTTTTGTTTGTCTTGGAAACTCTTTATCTCTTCTCCTATACTAAGTGACGACTTTGCTGGATATATGGTTCTTGGCTGAATATTTTTCCCATCTAGCACTTTGGATATATCATGCCACTTTCTTCTAGCCTGCCACATTACTGTGGACAGGTCTGTTGCTAACCTTATGTGACTACCCTTGTAGAGGAAGGATCTTTTGTCTCTAGCTGCTTTCAGAATTTTCTCTTTATTTTTGTATTTTGCAAGTTTCACTATGATGTCTTAGTCTTGATCTATTTTTGTTGGTTTTGAGGGGAATTCTCTGTGCCTCTTGGACTTGAATGCTTGTTTCCTTCCCCAGATTAGGGAAGTTCTCAGGTATAATTTGTTCAAATAAACTTTCTGCTCCTGTTTACCACTCTTCTGGGACTCCCATAACACAAATATTATTGAGCTTTGTGGAATCACTGAGTTCCTTAAGTCTATATTTGTGATCTAATAGTTTTCTTTTCCTCTCCTTTTCAGATTCATTATTTTCCATAATGTTATCTTCTGTATCACCTACGTGATCCTCTGCTTATTCCATCCTCATTGTTTTTCCATCCATCCAGTCAGTTTTGCATCTCAGTTACAGCATTTTTTATTTTGGCCTTACTAGATTTTAGGTCCTTTATCTCTATAGCCAGGGTCTCTCTGGTGTCTCTCATGCTTCTTTCAAAACCATCTAGTATTCTTATGACTGTTGTTCTAAATTCTTCCCTAGATATATTGCTTATATCTGTTTTGAGCAAATTCCAGGCTGTGATTTCTTCTTGATCTTTCTTTTAGGGAGAATTCTTCAGTCTTATCATTATGTCTAGGTTTCTGTCTTTGGTGTGTTATGAAAGCTTGTTATGTTTTCTGCTCCTGAGAGTAATACTATATTAAGAAGGGGTCATACACTTCCTGAAGTTCCTGGAACTTCAGGAAGTGTCTCTGGTGTATGCTGTGTGCACTTTGCTGTTGTGTTTTGGCTACTCTTTCTCACAGGTCAGTCTTCTGCAGAGTTCCTCCTTGCTTATAGTGGGGAGTGTTTGGATCTTTAACTGTATGTGTTTTGATTTGTTAAGATAAGATTGGTTTTTTTTTTTTAAAGTCTGATCTAAGAAAAGAGAAAAGGAAAAGGAGCAAAATGGAAACAAACAGGTGAACAAAAAACTATAAGACTGATTCCAAAGAAAAAGAAGGAAAGAAAAAAAGAAAAGAAAAAAGAAACATATACAGAAAGGAAATACAAACCAAGAAATGAACAAAAGCTAATGTGCCTGATTGCAAAGAAAAAAGAAATAAAGAAATAAAATAAAATAAAAAAATAATAAGAAGAAAAAGGAGAGCCTAGTTCTATTTCCATCAGAACTGAAGCTGATGTTTGAAGCATTCTATGAGCAGTAGACATGTGGAGGGCCTAGGGGCACCAAGCCCTGTGCAGCTGAAAATATGTATAACTTCTGAGTCCCCCAAAACTTAGCTACTGATAGCCTATGTTGATTGATAGCCTTACCAATAACATAAACAGTCGACTTTATGTTATATGTATTATATACTTTATTCTTACAATGAAGCAAGCAAGAGAAGAGAAAACATTATCAATAAATTCATAAGGAAGAGAAAATACATTTATAGTACTGTACTGTATTTATTTTTAAAAATGTCATATAAGTGGACCAGTGCAATTCAAACCCATCTTATAGAAGGCTTAACTATAAAACTAGTTTTCGAATTTTTCTGTGTTATTTTACTGTCATGTTATTCTTTCTTTCTTAATTAGCAAAAATAGCAAAAATCTGACTACTTACAATCCTAGTTACTGATGAAAATTCAGGGTACTTTTAAATGCATGTCATTACAAGGGTGGGTTCCTTCCAAATATGAGTTACAGTCATAAATAATAAAACAAGATCTCCTATTTACCAAGAATAAAATTTTATTATCATGTAAAATTTTGCTTTCTTTTTTGGTTTAACAAATATGAATCTGCCTAAAAGGATAGATTCAAGTGGCAAAAATTAAGAGGTCCAAAAATACCAAATAATGGAAAAGCTACGTGTGAACAGGATCTTTTCCTGAATACTTGGTGTGTAAATTGGTACAAGCAATTTGGGGAAGTGTTTGGCGTTATGTAGTAAGATGGAAGGTGCACATATCCTGTGAGAAATTATGTTACTTGGAAAAACTCTGACATAAGTTTACCAAGGGATATGCTAGGAAAGTTTATAGTAAAATTTCTGTAACAGAATACCAATGGGAAATGACCCCCAAATCTTTTGGCTGAAAAATATATAAATAAATAAGTTGAAGTCTGTTTATAGAATGATATGCAACATAGGTGAAAACAAATTGACAGGAACATGAATAAATACAATTAAACCTCAAAACTTAATATTGACCAAAGAAAGCAAGTCTTAGGAAAATGCATAGCATTATTTTATTTATATAAAGGGAAAAATACTAGACAAAAGGACTGAATATTTCTTGGATCACATACATATTTGGTCAAAGCGTACAGAAATGCAAGAGAACAATCAGCCTACAATTCAAGGGTAATAGTTTTGTCTGAGGGAAATACGAAGCAAGAAGGGAACACAAACACATTCAAAGGTAATGATAATGTTTAATTGTTTAAGGTGGGTGATAGGCTTATGAAAGTTCTTATTCCTTAGACTACAGATTATATGTATACATTCTCTTGTATGTTTGATATATTTTATTTTATTTATTTTTTAAAATTTTATTTGTTTATTTGAAAGAGAGAGTGAGTGAGCAAAAGAGCATGAGAAGGGGGAGGGGAAGAGGGAGAAGGGAGCTCCCTCAGGGCTGGATCCCAGGACCCTGGGTCATGACTGAGCCAGTGAGGCACTCCTGTTAGATATATTTTAAAATAAGAAATAAAATACATTGACAAATCATACTTTTAAAGTTCAACTCAAATATCTCATATCACCTCATCAATTCTGCTTGCATAATCTTTAGGCTGCCTACTATTCTGTAAATGTTTAATAATCTAGCAACTTTTCCTTTAGTTGATATTTGCCCTAACCTGTTTCTTGTTCTTATTTGACAGATCATATTAGACTATAGAAAGTGGTCATGCTGGGATTAGAAGCAAGGCAGTCAGAATTTCTTACCCTCTATATATAATGCCTTCAAAATGTTTTTCTGATTTTTTGAAGTGGCTCTCAATACTCATTTTATACAGAAAAAAAATACATTGACTGTGCCATGTGTGCAGTAAAGATGATTGAAAACAATGTTGCATGGTATGCAAAATTGATTGATGTGTAATGGTGTATACCTTTGACTTTTTTTCTGAAGTTTAATAATATTCTGAGTTTCTATAAAAATAAACTTGCTCAAACAAATCAATTGGTTGTTATTTTCACTTCTACTTATTTACATGAATTGTTTCCTCAGTTTAGAGATGTGGGACACATGTATTTTGATTCCTTGCTGTCATAAACTACTCAACATATTTTAACTGACAATTCTAAAAGAATTCAATTTTTTAAATACCTGTGGAACATAACATTCTAAATATTTACTGAATGAAGTGTAATTTGTGAAACTGTTACATCGCAGATCTCAAGAAATAACTCTGTTGATGAAACCCACTGTAGTGTCCAGTTTACTAGAGAATGCAGGTAGACGAATTGGGGGGGGGGTAGGGGAGGTGAGAGAGAAAGATAGAGAAACCCCTTCAGACAAGGGGGTGCAGAGAGTGAGGCAGGTTGATTCAGATCCCATGAGAGGGCAAACAAACCTGATTGAAGACCTTCCTCCATACTGGTCCTTGGAATCCCTACAATGTATTTTGCAGTTCAACTCATTTGCCTTTAGGACTTCAGCAGACAAAATATGTACTAAATAATTTTTTGAAAAATTATTTGAAGTAACTAATATCACTCAAAATACTGTTAGGAGCATGTCACTGTCATGGCTGTCCCCTCTGAGGAGAGACAGAATAATTGGAGGAAATTCAACTTTGAAAGAACACTTTACTAAAAAAGATCTCCTCTCTCTCTCTCTCTCTCTCTCTCTCTCTCTCTTTTTGATGTACAAGAAGAGAAATTTGCAGATTCTTTTAGCAGTTAATTTGAACGTTGGAATACATTTTTCACTTGCTTATCTACTTTGGAAACTGCAGTCTTTTTTTTTTTTTAAATAACATTTTTTTTTTTTTAACTGACGACTTGATACATTCCAGCACCATTCTGAGCATGTGGTGTGCATTTGGTTATTGTGTCCACAAGCAACCCTTTGATGTAGCTATTAGTAGCCTCATTACATAAAGAAAGCAGGGTCATTGAGTAACTCGCAGGTCCTTACACAGCCCGAGTTTGGATTCGAGCACAGGTCTGCTGGTCTCCAACATTGGTGTTCTTCTTCCATTGTACTATTCTCATCAGCCTCTCAGAACTTTTTTATGTTCTGATTTTCTATGCTGAAGTTAATCTTTTTGCTAAATCAAATTTTTGGGAAGTGTAAGTAATTAATTGAAAACAGAATTCTCATAACTATGCTGTTTTCTTTCTCCATGCTATCTAATTTGTAATTGCTGATATTCTCTCCCATGTCCTCCCATCAACACTTCCTATGCTGATCTGCTTGGTTATCAGTTAGTCTTTGATTCCTTGGTAATCTGATTTTCAACATCACCATTTTATACTGAATAAATGCTATGCGATGTAAGAAGAACTAAGATGATCCTGCCTTACTTCCTAATAATATTAAGAAAATTCCTTGTCATTGAAAACCATGCTCATGTAAAGTCATCAATTAACTTCCAGGGAGGAATCCATTTCTCATTTTATCGAGTTTACTGAACGCTTTTTCTGGAATTGACTTCACTGTCTTTTTTTTTTTTTTTTTTTTTACTTAAAAAAAAAAAAGATGTATCTATTTATTTATCAGAGGAAGAGACAGAGGGAGAGAGAGCATGAACTGAGGGAGAAGCAGGCAGAGGAAGAAACAGGCTCACTGCTGAGCAAGGATCCCTCTGCAGAACTGGATCTCAGGACCCTTAGATCATGACCTGAACTGACCACAGCCGCTTAACCCACTGAGCCATCCAGGCATCCCTATGTTTTGACTTTTATATTTTGTTCTTTGATATCCTTGTTCTTTCCTTCTGGAATGCCCCTTCTTCATCAATTCCAATCCAATTTATTTTTCATTAGATTCTAAGTTTTTCTTGATTTCCTCCCAGGAGAAATAATCTTTGTGCTTCTACTATTACCATTTTTTCTGAGATCATTTATTGTGTTTGCATCTGTGGTGGTTTCTCCCATTGGAAAGGAAGCCTCAAATTATCAGGAGTTATTTCAGAACCGTATTTGTTCTTCAACCAAGTCTAGCACAATGAATAGCACATGTGGGTTTTCAAGAAATATTTGCTAAATTTAATCAGGTTTTATTATAGTATTTTGCCAACAATTAGAAACTTGACCAATATAAAATATTTGCTGGGAAAATAAAGAGACTGGACATTATTAATTTGAGTAGCTATTATCCATGTAAGTGTGTTTTTGTCTCTTTAGCTCATGGCCATGAAAATGATACAGGAGGCAATCAAATAGTAATCTAGTTCTATTTCTCATCATTAAAAAACCTAAACATGTCTTCAATGTGTTCAAAATTATACTCTTAGAGTGAAATCCATCACATGTAATGTTTTACACTGTCTTGAAAAAAAATGCTCTTTGGAGCCATTTAAAATCAAGATAAAATTATGTAAAATGTAAATGATAAAATTTCAAGGATTTTCTTTCTGCCGCATGTATAGCATTTTCTGGGAAGATGTTATTGATTTGCAAAATAAAAACAATAACATTAAATGCAGTATGCTCTAAATTCGTGGTTTAGAGGATTTGGAGATCTGGGGATGAGGTTTCTCTATAGGAGCCTTGAAGTGAGTGTTGATGTTTCAATTAGTGCCAATTCACAGCCTACGAGAGCTGTGGAGAGCTACCATCTGGTGGCCTACTACACACAGAGAAGAGATGAATGTCTCGTGGATATAACTAACTTCCTGACAGATAATTTCTCTGTGAATAAATCCTCAGAGCAATTCAAGTGTATATTTATTTCAGCTTTTTATTGGAATAGATGAGACAGGTGAACAAATATCCATTAAGGAGTTACTGCCTTTTATGGAACTTATGGTGACAAGAAGGCAATATAAAGTTCTCAATCATTCACAGAAGAATTGTGCAGCATGGTTTTAAGACATCGAATAGCACACTTGGACAGAATAAATGTCTGTTGTTCTCTTAGATTAATATTCCAAATATTGAATTTGAAGCCCAAACTCATGTGGATTTATTTGAAAGTTCAGCTATAAAGCTTCTCAAAGTTATAACCCAGCCAACCAGCAAGGCTTTGAGTTAAGAATTTTGTGGTTCACGCTACTTGAGGATGAATATGGAAATATGATATTAGACAGCTTGTTGTCAGTTTCTAAAAATCATTGCACCCACAGAAATTTTATTTGGCCCACCAAATTTGCACTCTTCCATCTCATCTTTCCTAGCATTATATCTGCCTTGGTGTTTCACATCATGAGGCTAAAGTAAGAACATGCAAAAAAAGTGGAGTCCATCTCCTCAAAAATATCGATTTCTTCCAAAATTGAGTTATGTGGGAAAGGAAATGAGAGAATGATTATATTTAATTAAGTTTTCTCAGACTAAATCCTGAATTTTATTAGGCTCACTGAATACTTAGGCTATCAGCATTTGGATTGGCATTTACTTTCCATTTCTCATTCATGCTACCGTTCGATATAGGCTAGTGACAAAATGATGGTTTACTGAGTGTTTATTACATGGCACATCTTCTGTAAAATCATGATATGCATTTATCATTTAATGTTAAAAATCTACCTTTGAGATAATTACTGTCCTCATTTGCTGATAAGGAAACTAGCCCAAAGTCACCAGCTGGGAAGCAGTTGAGGCAAGTTTCAGACTCCATTCCATCCCTTATGCCTGTGCTCATTGACAGAACGATATGTGTCTTAAATGTTTATATGTACAAACTATTATTCTATACTGCCTATTTCCAAAGCTCTTGCATCATATCCAAAACAGTTAACTTATTAGAGTAAATAAAGTGATCATAATTCAATCAGTAATGTTTAAGATCTTTGGATGTTTATATGAAACCATAGAGAAAAAAAGTAGGATTTATTTTAGGAAAAATATACTCTTTCTTTAAAAAAGCACCTTATTGAGGTATGATTAATATACAAAAGACATACATAATTAATGCATCAACTTGATGAGTTTGGAGATAAGTATACACCTGTGAAACCATCATCACAATCTATACCGTGAACATATCTATCATCTCCAAAAGTTTCTTCTCACCCTATTCGTTATTATTATTACTATTATAACATAAAATGTAACATAAGATCTACCTTCTTAGTAAACATTTTAAGTACATAAACAATGTTATTAACCATTGTTGGTGGGCTGTACAGTAGATCTCTAAGACTTACTCATATTTTATTATTGAAACTTTGTGCCCTTTTACTAATAGTGCTCTATCTCCTCCTCCACCCATCCCTTGGCAACCACTATTCTACTCTCTGCTTCTATGAATTTGGCTATTTTACATTTCTCACAAAAGTAAAGCCTTATAAATTCCTCATAAATCAAAAGTAAATTCTTTATAAATAAAAAGCCTTGCATGTGACGAAATTTTCACAGATGTGTACTTATCTCCAAACTCATCAGATTGTCTAAATTAAATATGTATAGCTTTTAGAATGTAAACCATACTTCAATAAAGTGACTAAAGAAAAGACAAATAAAGAACAATTTTTAAAAAGCTTAACAACAAAAGAAATAATAAGTAAAATTAAAAGATATCCCGCAGAATAGGAGAAAAATATTTGTAAATTTTGTATCTAATACAGGATTAATATCCAAAATATGTAAGAAACTCTTAAAACTCAGTAACAAGGAAACAAATACTCCAATGAAAAATGAGCAAAGGAACCAAATCAACATCAAAGGAATTGCTATCAGGATCTTTAAGGGCTCTCTGCACTCCCATATCCATTAAATCATTATTCACAAAAGCCAAGACATGAAAGCAGCCTAAACATCCATAGGCAAATGAATGGACAAAGAAAAAGTGGTATATAGACACAATGGAATATTATTGTCTAAAAAAAGAAGGAAATCCTGCTATGCGTGATAATGTGGTTGAATCTGGAAAATAAAAATATTGTTACATTGAATAATCTGCCTTATTTGTTATATTTGTTTATGCCTGTATATCACATTAGCCTAATATTAAATTTCTATAGAGCTATTTAAGTGCTTAAGTTATGATATAACACAAGCATTGATTGTTTTATTTATTCATTGGTTGTTGCTTTGAAATCTTTAATGATGCAAGAAGTCCTGGAGGCTACATTACAAAAAGTGTTCTCTTTCAGCTGGGCTGTATTTATTTATAGCCTTATTCTTACTATGTCAGCAGTTATCTCTAAAGATTATTATGCACCAGATTTATTTCAAATCCTCTTCATCTGAAGTAGTACTGTTCTCTGAAAGAATCTATAACTTGGGGCGTCTGGGTGGCTCAGTGGATTAAGCCTCTGCCTTCGGCTCAGGTCATGATCTCAGGGTCCTGGGATCGAGCACCGCATCGGGCTATCTGCTCAGCAGGGAGCCTGCTTCCCCCCCCACCTACCTGCCTCTCTGACTACTTGTGATCTCTCTCTCTCTGTCAAATAAATAAATAAAATCTTTAAAAAAAAGTAAAAAAAAGAATCTATAACTTAAGCTCCTTAGGAACATATTTACTTCTACTAAATATTATCAAAGATTTTTCTAGTACAACAACATGCTAATATAAACATTTGATATCTTTATTTTCATGTATAAAAGACTTGTTGATTTAATACAAATATGGAAAATCTAAGAGTTTAATATAAGTTCTTAACAATGTTTATAAAAACTGTTAGTAGTATTAGTTTGGACAGCACACACACTGAAACTAGAATGATATAGAGAAGAGTAGCATGAGAACAACATGCAAATTTGCCAGTGTTCCATACTAAAACAAACTAAAACGGTAAATACAAAGGCTACAAAATTTCCTTAAAAACGACAAAGGGAGTTAGAGAGGAGAAGGGAGTTGGGGGAAATTTGAAGGGGAGATGAACCATGAGAGACTATGGACTCTGAAAAACAATCTGAGAGTTTTGAAGGGGCGGCGGGGTGGGAGGTTGGGGGTACCAGGTGGTGGATATTAGAGAGGGCACGGATTGCATGGAGCACTGGGTGTGGTGCAAAAACAAAGAATACTGTTATGCTGAAAATAAATTAAAAAAAAAAGGACAAAGAACCCCCCCCCCCAAAAAAAAAACCGACTTGATTGTTATAATGAGAAACAAATTGGATATGTGTATGTGCTTAGCTAATATATATGATGGTCAAATACATACCCTTTAAGCTTAGCTGAGTTTATCTATAGCCTTATCTCAGTGATGTCTGTAGCCATCATGCAATCAGCCACTTCTGGTGAAACTTTGTTCCAAATCAATGTCTTATTTCTCTATATTGCTACATAGGACCAAGGTGATGCTAGAAAAAATATTAAGTGATATAGATCTAATGGAGACATTACTTCAAAATTCATCATGACCTAAGACACTACCACTCAATAATTTGCTAAATAAAAATCAGAGAACTTTCATGAACATAGTAATACTGAATCATTTATTTCCAGGCAATTTATATTTGATATTGCCCTTAAGCTATTTTCCATGTCTTATGACTCCTATACTTAATGCAGCATTTCAGCTTCGCTCTATTTCTTTCTGAGCTTGTGTGGAACCATTAGAAGCAGATTAGTAACTATTTATTTTGATGATAGGTGTTTTTCTGTGTGTAATCGAAAAAAGATTCAGAGTCCATGATGCTAGGAAATCATTCTGTAGCGGTGCTTTCTGTCTCAACCCTGAGGGAAGAAAAGCTATCGATGTTGATGGGAAAGGACTATTTGCACAGCACATCCATAAACTCAGTAGCTATTTTTCTTTTGTAACACTTTAAAGATTATTATTAGCAGTTAAATAATACTACTGATTATTTTTATGCCATATGTATTTCTTATGTTCAATTACTTAATGGATAGAGATTAATTTTGCTCAGTATTTTATTTTAACAGAGCTCTTGGTTAACAATGCACTATTGTGCAAGGGTCTACCCTTGCTTGCCTTTTTGTTATGATACAATGTAAACCCATGAACCAACACACACATCAAAAATTCAACCCTGGGGGTGCCTGGGTGGCTTAGTCATTAAGCGTCTGCTTTTGGCTCAGGTCACGATCCCAGAGTTCTGGGATTGAGGCCTGCATCTAGCTCCCTGTTCAGCAGGAAGCCTGCTTTTCCCTTTCCCACTCCCCCTGCTTGTATTCCCTCTCTCACTGTCTCTCTTTCTCTCTCTGTCAAATAAATACATAAAAAAAAAAAAAAATTCAACCCTTCTTGTAACATGTATCTGTGAGTGTGCTCTTTCCCATCCCATTCTGTTACCTCCCCTCATTTTAGGATACCCACCATTTCAAACACAGTCTGTTATAGTTGCTATACTATACTACGTTATGCTTCACCATACTATATACTACACTACATTATACTATATACTAAGTATACTAAGTATCATTTTATCACACATATATGCTGTCCTATATAAAATATTGTGCTTGGTTGACTAATGTGGAATCATATAACAGAGTATCATAATAGTATAACATGACATACCATATTTTAAATAATAATTTATGTTGACAACTAGTTACCTTCTCTTAATACTTTAAAGATAACATTTCATGTCTTCTGGTTGCTGCTGTTGTTGAGAATTCCATGGTCCTTTCAACAGGCATTCCATTACAGGTAACATTTCCTTTTTTATTTCATGATATTGTCTTTATCTTTTTTTGGATTTGTGACAGTGTGTTTTGGCTTAGATTTTTTTCTATGAATTTTGTTTGGGATGCATTGAGTTTGTGGGTCTATATTTTTACTTCTGGAAAATCTATTCCTATCATGACTTTAAGTATTATCTTTTTAGCTTTCTGCTTAGCCCTTGCTCCTGGAATTTCAACTAGGTATAAGTGAGATATTTTTATTCTTTCTTCTAGGTTTTTTAATCTCTCTTTTTTTCCATCTCCAGTCTTTTCTTATGGCTTTCAAAGTGTTTTGTTTTTTTTTACATATATTTTTCAGGTTCACAAATTTTCTTTCAAATGCACTTAATCTCTCATTTAACCTTCCACTGAATTTGTTTTTATTTCAATGATTATGTCTTTCATTTCTAGAAATTTAATTTTCAGAGTCCAGAGTGCTGACCATATAAATTTAATTTTCAAATCTGCCTATCATTCTTTATGTCTCCTTGTTCTATACTTTTTTTTTTAAGATTTTATTTATTTATTTGACCGAGAGAGATAGAGATCACAAGTAGGCAGAGAGGCAGGCAGAGAAAGAGAAGGGGAAGCAGGCTCCATGCTGAGCAGAGAGCCTGATGTGGGGCTCCATCCCAAAACCCTGAGATCATGACCTAAGTGGAAGGCAGAGGCTTAACACACTGAGCCACCCAGGCACCCTACACCTACTTTTTAACTGAATTTTTTTCCATTGAATTTTCTACATAGCTCTCCTATCCTCTATATCTGGCAGTTCCCAGACATGCAATCCTTGTTTTCAATCTTTGTATTTCTTTTATCATCAGAGGGTTGTTTCTGTTATCATCATCTTTGTTTCCGTTATCATTAGAGGGTTGACTTCTAGTTTTTTGGTAATCTTCATCTAAGATCTTAATCCCGAAGGTATTTGAATAAATTTGCCTCCAGATATAGTTTGTTTCTAATTCTGAGAGTGACTAACACAGACCTACAACAATTTCATTAGCCTACTAACTTGGAGGAGGTATCTCAAGGTGCACTTACTCACTATTCTTTCTATATTCATATGACTAGGAACATCAAGGCTCTGGCCAGCCCATTAACTTGTTTGTTCCAATTCCTGGCTTCTCTGTATTAGAATCTTAGATTCTCAGCCTTACCTCCTACTCCAGTTTTCCACTGCTTCATCTCCAAGCTACTGAAGCTCTGATTCTTGTTCTCTAAACCTGCCTAGGTTTGTTTTTGTTTGTTTGTTTGTTTTGGGAAAATTGAGCCTGGAGATTCCACCTACCATTGGTGAAGAGAGCAGTGATACAAAGAGTGAAGTCTCACTGGGGAGACATCACCACTCTGGTGAAATGTTGGTGAGTTTTTCAGTCTTCTCTTTAAACACATGTACTATAGAGCTATGGATATAGAGATGATATATGATAGATGATGGAGAGAGAGAGACAGAGAGACAGAGATAGCTATAGATTTTTCACTGGCATTTTGCTTCATGTTTTCTTAAAGATGTGCCAATAACACTATTCTACATAGGGGAGTTATTTTACCTACTTCAGAAGAGTGTCATACAGTGTAAAGGCTTTCATACTGTTTTCCTAACATTCAAAATCAATTTTCATTTCATAATGTTATACTTCTGTTTCCTAAAATTCTTCCTGTAATTGTAGATAATGATCACAGCCTCCTGAGTTTATATATTATACCAATTTCTTTCATTTTGATAATGTTCTCTTATGTTATATTAGCTTAGGCTTTATTAAGGATTTTGCTGAATTTTCAAAACATGTTTAACTACTTATAAAACTCTTAAAAAGAGACATTCAGTGAGAAAACCAAGTCTGTGTAAAAAAGCAATTGAGAACACTAGACAGTATACAGTAAAAATATAATTACTTTAAAAATAGAATCTGTAAACTAGGTCACTGAAAAACTGTCAGAATATTTTGGTTTTTGTTTGGCCTCTAATTTTTTAACAATACTATTTTCAAAGAAAAGGAAGTGAAACTACTGCCTATGAGTTAAAGGATTTAAGGAAACATGCCATTATAGGAAAAGCTAATGATCTTCATATGCCTAGATTAAAAAATATACGAGGTGATAAATTATATATATGCTTATTCAATTGCAGCACCTAGATGAAAGTACAAATGTGATATGTAAAACTATAAGCAGTGCTTAATTAAATAATGACTCAGTGCCTGGAGAAAAAAAAGACCTATGCAGTAACTATGTTT
Organism: Mustela lutreola; assembly: GCF_030435805.1. Lineage (NCBI taxonomy): Eukaryota > Metazoa > Chordata > Mammalia > Carnivora > Mustelidae > Mustela > Mustela lutreola. The sequence goes on from NC_081300.1 coordinate 40,963,455, forward strand.
TTTTGTTCTTGGTAAAAATGCAAATGAAATCATTAATAGTTTATAAATGAACCTAGCTAAGAGACAGCTAATGCATATCCTTTTCTCAATTAAATAAAAGCAATAAGTGTTCCATGACATTCATTGAGGTAAACTCCAAAATCACCTTATATTTATGAAATATAAGATTTAAATATTTATCTTAGTATTTTTCTCCCATGAAATCCTTCCCTATGCTGCTATGAATCTTGGCATTAAAGTTAGTTGGAACATCATTTTCTCTCATTATTCTATTCAATTTCCCTTCTCCTCTCTTTTTCTCTTCATGCATACATATGCATATATACACATGCACATGCAGATATTTGTATCAGAAGAGAGAGGATAAAAGACACAATAAAATCACATCAACCTATATGATTTGGGTCAGTTCCAGAATGAGTAACTATATTCTTGCCACTGAGAATTATTTATCATGTCAGAGTAAGGGTTTGGCATGGTACTTTTCACTTTAATATTTATAGAATTTGATTGCAGAAGACTCTTCTACTCAAGGACTTTATAGTGTAGTAGAGAAATGGAATGAACAAAAGCAAATGTGTTATGTGATCAACTCTCAGTGATTAGTATATTTTAAAATTGTGTATCTTCTTCATGATGCAGTTTTGTTTATATCCAGATCATCTTCTTTCTATACTCACAATTCTACTCAGTATCTTCTGCCTCCCTACCCAAGGAATGCAAATAATTTTAATTCTAGCCAGAAAAAAAAATGTAATTAGGAAAGCAAATCCCCTGAAAAACTGCATTCCTAAAACAAATATAAACTGCCCTTAACATTTTTAGATTATCAATGTGTGCTTCCCTTCATTACAACTAATAGTTGAAATTCTTATAAATAAGTTATTTGAATAGGGTTATATACAGCAAACAAAGAGTATAGATTATAGAAATGAATAAATAATTATTCAAATATTCAAATATACTTTGAAATTCACTTTGGTAGTAAGGTAGTAAGTAGCATGTCAAATTGGAGGAGAGTTTTCAGGAGGAAATAATTTTATTTCTTTATTTAAACTTTTTTACTTTTATTTTAAGTATAAAATATTGTCATGCCATAAGAAGATGATACATTGTTATGAAATCATGACTGAGCAAAGAATTTTGTGTGGGAGAAGATCTCATGTTCATAGAGGGGGGCAAGATGAGCCAAAGCAAAGTATGACAATAAGAAGAATTTATATTTGTATAGTACTTTTCAGCTGGTGAAGAATTGTAACATCCATTAGTTCATTTGATATGTAAACTTTTTTAATTAAGAGGATAGATGTTATCCCTCCAATTTTCAGTATGAGAAAATTCAAAATACATTTGGGCATCATAACCAAGATACCCAATTTGAAATTTACAGAATTAGATTGAATGGAGCAAAATCATATAGTAGTGAATTTTATTATTTTTATGGGGTGACTAAAACAGCTAGCTTATTACTTAATATTTCTCCATCCCTACCTCCTTACTAACAAAGTTTTGATTTTGTTGGATATGCAAGTGAACAGTTACAAAACTCTGTTTCTTAGCATTATTTTTTGATAAATATATGATATAGTTCTGGCATGTGCCTAACTTCTTAAAAGGAAGCCAACTCAGCCAGACTGACACTTTGACCTTTTGTTCTTCCTGGAATATGTTGGAATATAGTTGTGATACTGAAGCTTTAACAGCCATCTGTCACCATAAAATGAGATGCACATGCTAAGGACAGCTGAGCAGAGAGATAAAAAGAAACTGGGTCTTTGATAGTATCATGGAGCTGTTAAGCTTGACTGAAGTTCTTCATTACAGAATTTTCATTGTTTGAAGAAAAATACATACTGGTCTTGTTTATTAAGCCTCTATTACTTACTTGGATTTCCTATTCTATACGGTTGAACTCGATATATTATCCTTTTCCAGTGCATATTATTCCATTCTAGATGACCAAACAGAGGCACCTCGAGGTTAAATGATGTCAAAGATCATGTAGTGAGTAGATTTCAAAGTGGAAGGAGGAACTCCAGTTTTTTGTGTCCCTACCCCTAGAGCTTTTTTCACTGTAACACAGTGGGAGGGCTTAAGGAGTGGTCAGATCTTTGAGGGCAGTAAGTTACCTTCATTTTATTTTCTTTAATGTATCTTTGTATCTTCTGAATGTAAGTATATGTGTCAGACACTGTTTTTGGTACTGGATTTCCAGAGAAGAAAAGTCTCTGGTCTGCATGAAGTTTACATTTTAGTGGGTGAATGAATATGCAAATGAATGTATGAGTAGCCACTTCTTTTCTTCCTTTTTTTCTGAACGACGGATCTACCAGAGATGATAAGGATTGACTTCATTTTTCAAATTTAGAAAAGCACATGAGTATGATTATCACTTCCCTACTCCATCTTACCAATGAGTTATTTGAGACCCAGTGACATTGAAATGTTATGTTTAAGGACATGCAGTTCTGGAAGAAATCTTAACGTTATATGACAAGTTGATTACCAAAGTCATGGAGCAAAGTCAATCCAACAGGATTCATGTAACAAATTACAGGATGCATCTACTAGGCTAGCTGTAGTTGGAAGCTGAAGGGAAGCTGGGTTTCTACTCCTATACTGGGCATGTGGTAGTGGAAGACATTTTGTATATTCTATTCAGGCCAATAGGAAACCAAAGCCAACAAGGAAATGATGGTTTCAGAATGTCTGTAAATTGAAGGGTCTATACTAAATTGTGCAGAAACAAAATGCTTTCTTTTACATCAGAGTATGAGATAACCACCTGTGTCCAAAGGACCAAGCAGAGTCTAAAACAGCAGGAGGATCCACAAAAAAGCAGCAGCTTTTGCAAGAGAGAACACCGAACATTTCTTTGAGATAGGGACTCAGTACACATAGGATCAGCCCTGGGCAAAGTTTCTCCTTTAGAAGTCTCTGCAAAGTAACTGCTTTTTGCAGGATAGCTTTGGTTGATGCTGAGTACAAAGAAACTAACCGGAACTGGGATTCAAAAAAGTAGTTAGTCCATAATGCAATATGTTAACAATTTGGATCAAATCTGGTTCTTCTTTGTTATGGGCCGAATAAGATTCACATCAAATACTTCTCAGCTGTTTGAAGAAAATCAATACAATTTACAGTTATAGCAAAACTTAGTGTGGATTGAGACCAAGTACCTTACCGTACATTTTGTATGGAATAGTAGCGGTTGTTCTCATTTTTATTTATTTATTTCTTTAACTAGTGGAACCAAGTCAGGCTTAATGTATTTTATTGATTTTCTGTCATGCCTTTTTGAATATATGTGACTGGTTGGTAGAATGGCATAAAAATATTTCAACAACTTCCAACTGTTTTCTTCTCAAATGTACTCTACCAGTCTAGATTTGTAAGGTTTTGTTTTACACATTCTCTAAATTATGAAGAAAATGTAAAGTGCAGCTCCATGTGGAAGGCTCCAAAGGGAAACTTTTCCATGTGAGGAGAAATTTCCAGAAGATTTACCGCTTGTGTGATATGTTTGCACAGAGAGAGGATATTAAACTAAAGTTTAAGCAAGTTCCTCATTTTGACTCATAACCTTTATTTATGTGTGTGTGTATCTTTTACATGATTACGAACAGAGTGAAAGAGAACAGTTTGAAGTATAAGAAGTTAATCCTAATATATCATTGTTCTTTATGGAAAAAATGAGATTTCCAGAATTATGAGAATTTGAAAGTTTTTCTGTGCATAGACTAGCTTCCTTTTTTTTTGTATGAATTTCCAATGGGCATAATTAAAATTTTATTACATTCATATTATATAAATATTATATTATATAAATATGTGAAATGATTATTTTTATATGAAGTCTGATATTAGGTATAAAATTTAAGCTTATATATAGGGCATATAATGTCAGATTATATTTTGAAAGCCAAGCAATTCTACATAAAATGTGAAATTTACTTTCAAGAAAGATGTTTATAGCACAGGTTTGTATTTTTGCATCTCTTAGAAATTATTGATCTCATGGTAAATGTCAGCCTTTCATATTTATATATTTAATTTATTAATACATACATAATACATATTTAATTTATTTAATACATTCTCTGTCACAGATGTCAACTCCTTGAGAAATAAATATATGAGGTATACAAGCTATAACATATATACATAATAACACATATATGATGTATATATGAATATATATACATGTTAATTTTAGTAACAATCTTTTTTTAAATTTCATTTATTTATTTGACAGACAGAGATCACAAGTAGGCAGAGAAGCAGGCAGAGAGGAGGAAGCAGGCTCCCTGCAGAGCAGAGAGCCAGATGTGGGGCTTGATCCCAGGACCTTGAGATCATGACCTGAGCCAAAGGCAGAGGCTTTAACCCACTAAGATAGTTACCCCTTTAGTAACTATCTTAATATAGATAGTATTTCCTTATGTTGGCAAACCCAGGGAAAGTAGATGGGTGTGGTCTACCCTTGAGAGAGACATTGTCTTTAGATAATTAAAACTAATAAAACCAACTCAAAACTGATATTTTTGTCACCATAGTAGACAATTCTAAATAATGTCAATAATAAAATTCTCCTCCCTGAAAATATCTTTGGTCTAAGTAATAAAAGTGCTAGAGTTACTGATGAATTTTAAGTAATTAAAATTGTAAGTATGTTTCAAATTAGTAAAATTTATTATTCAGGCTCTAAGTACCCACTACTTCATTTCCTGTGTTCTGTCTGCTTTCTATCTAACCAGTTATGGAACATCAACACATTTTTAGTCTACAAAAGAATAAACAAAATTTTCATGCAAAACATTTTTGTGTGGCCTTTTCTATCAAAGAATAGGTTTCTTCCAAACTCAATTCCATTTCCTGTAACATGCAAAGGTTAGTTCTTTACTCTTTTTGATTCTAGCTTGCCATAAAAAAGACTCATCAATGTGCTTTGCTCAAAACCAGATAAATTATCTACTTTAGATTCCACCATTTAGCACACAGAAGAAATAGAGGCAGTTTTGGCATTTGCAGAATAGAGATGAATTCCCAACTCATACGAACTGCACTTCTGCCCTGCCATTTTGGTTATAAATAAAATTTCCACTCCACTATATAGCAGTTTAAAGAGATTTCATGTTCATAAAAGCAGATTTCAGGACTCTGTGCTTTTGAGAGTAAAGTCGGCCTTGAGAAAAATCATTTAGCTCCCTGATATTTAATCTCATTACCTGTAAAAAGAGGAGCTTATTTCAGAATTCCTTCTAAGTATAGATACCGATGTTGAAGTATCTTGCACAAATCACGTTTTATTTTCAGTTTTGCAGCCTACCAAAACAGCCTAGGCAACAGTGATAACAACAAAAATAACATGAATTAAACATTTCCACCCTTTAGGTTAAATGCTGAATATGCATTTTTTCCCATTGATCTTGGCCTTGCCAAGTTTTCTGAAGAAACAAAACCACCCTCCTCCAACTTGTTCAAGCCCTCAACCTTTTGATTCTTCTCTGTCGGTCACCTCTCCATACAATCCTTTGATGCCTCCTATCCAAGCTCTCATCGGGACTAGAGCAGTAACCTTGTAGTGGTTTTCTGCTCTCAATCCCCCCACCCCCTACAATCCATTTTGTGTAGAGCAGTGAGACTGAACTTTTAAAAATGTCAATTAGATCATGTTATTGACCTGTTTTAACCTTCCAGTGGCTTCAGAATTGCACTCAAATTCATTTTCCTTAGCTGCATTGACCGGAGTCACCCAACGAGAGTCTGCTCGTCCGACCATCTCTGTCACTTCCTGTACCTCCAATGGAGCCAGCGACCAGTCCTGGTTCTACTTTTCATGAATTCCATGTTTGTTCTCACCTCAGGGGCTTGGCATTTGCTATTTCTTCTTGCTGAGAAAGCTCTGGCTTCAGGGCTTCACACTGCTAGCTCTTTCTTGTTAAGTGACACCTCCTCAAAGCCTCCTGCCTATGAACACTTGGAGTAGTTTCACTAGGATTCATTTGTTGCTCTTACTATATTATATCTTTTTAGTTTCAAAACCACCTCTGAGGTGAGAGCCCTCCTCCTCAGGTAGATATCCTGGAGCAGTTTGTCATTTGTGTACAGTCAGTCCCATGTTGTGTGATTGTCTTTAAGTGCGAGTTTGAAACAAACAACTGCATATATAATCCATTCTAGTAGAGGATTTCTCTCAGGGTCTGCTCTACTGTGTAAAGAGAAAATCTGTCATATGTATATTTTATATAGGAGATTTTGTTAGGCAAAAATCTGGAAAATCAGGGTGACTCTCCTCCAGGAGTTCACATGATATATATTTGAATATACATACTTACACACACATAAAAATACCAAATCATGAGTGTCTAGCTTGATCAATTTTTATTGCATCTACATCCCTGTGGACCAACAGCCATATTAAGAAATAGCATTGTGGTGCCTGAGGAGCTGCCCTCTTTTCCACGTCCAGGTCCTATTACCTCTCTCCCTACTGCCAGGGTTAGTTTTTCCTGGCTTTCAACTTTTTATAAACAGAATTGTACTGTGTATAATCATTTGTTTATGGCTTTTTTCCTCCTCAGTGGTATGTTTTTTTAATATTAGTATATGTTGTGTATGGCTGCAGACTTGGGGAGATTGCTCTACAGTATTCCACTAATTGAATAGAACACATGTATTTCATTTGGATCATTTCCGGGTTTGGGGGTATTAAGAATAGGCTGCTCTGGACATTCCTGTACATGTCTTTCGGCAACCATGTTAGGAGTAGAATTGTTTCACCACAAACTGTGCATTTGTTTGCCTCAATTCAATACTGACAGTTTTCAAAGTGACTGTCCCAATTTTACTCCCAACAGACATGTAGTCTTCTTGCAATATTATTGTTTTTCATTTTTTAATGGAAATATGCAGGCACAGAATACACAGTCATTTAATTAAAGCCATCTTCTTTTAATTATGTTTGTTCTATTATATCAACTAAACAAGAACTTCAAAAAAAGTAGAATGTTTCCTGTCTATAGTCATTTCCAAGGGAATGTTGGTTTCAAAATGAGAAAGAACTCCAAATATGATAAATCAGCAGAATCTTGAGAGAGGCAGGCAACGCGGCATAGGGAAAGACCATATGGCCTAGAGCTAAAATGCTTACATTCCAAACTTGGCTTCTTCCTCTACTGGCTCTAGATTGTTCAAATCATTCAGTCTCTCCATTTTCTTAGTTACTCATCTATAGAATGGGGATTAATGAAGAAAAATTTTATATAACTAAGTTTCTGTGAGACTGCAATAAAGCCCCATGTAGGATTCTCTTTCTTTACTAAGAAGTAGAAAAATCCCTACTTCAGTCAAGAAAAATGTATAAAAAGAAAACAAAATGACTTCTCTATTTGATAACACTTGCATATGCCTCTATAGTATTCTTTACTCACCATGCCCCACCCCCCCCACTGTCTCCTTTCAAAACCTCCTGAATTGCACTTGGATATCCATGTGATTCTTTAGAAATGGATTCTACTCATGCTCTTTTTTTTTTTTTTCCAGATTTTATTTATTTATTTGACAGACAGAGATCATAAGTAGGCAGAGAGGCAAGCAGAGAGAGAGAGGAGGAAGCAGGCTCCCCGCTATGCAGAGAGCCGAATGTGAGGTTGGATCCCAGGACCCTGAGATCATGACCTGAGCTGATGGCAGAGGCTTTAACCCACTGAGCCACCCAGGTGCCCCTACCCATGCTCTTTTGAATAGAGTTGCAATTCGTAGGCTTTGCCAACTCATGCTGTCATTTTCCCATCCATAGGAATTATTTTAACAGTGAGAGCTTCAATTACCTCACAGATCTCTTCCAAGACTTTGGGCAGCCTTTTCTTCATTTTCACTTTTTAGAACAGCTTTTTTTTTTTTTTTTTTTTTAAAGATTTATTTATTTGTCAGAGAGAGCGAGCGAGAGCGAGCACAGACAGACACAGTGGAAGGCAGACTCAGAGGGAGAAGCAGGCTCCCTGCGGAGCAAGGAGCCCGATGTGGGACTCGATCCCAGGACGCTGGGATCATGACCTGAGCTGAAGGCAGCTGCTTAACCAACTGAGCCACCCAGGCGTCCCTTAGAACAGCTTTATTGAAATATAATTCCCAGATCATATAATTTGTCCATTTAGGAAGTACAATTCAATTTTTTTTTTAATGTATTCACAGAATTGTGTGACCATCACCACTACCAAATTTCACAGGACTCTTTCAGCATCCCCACAGGATCCCATTAGTAGTCATTCCCCATTTTTCCCAGTCCCAGTCCCTCACAGACCAAGGCAATCACCAGGTTCATTCATTTTTTATCTTTTTTATAAATGAAAAGGTATAATATGTGGTCTTTCACTCAGCATAATGTTTTCAAAGTTTATCTTCCTTGTAGTTTCGTTTTGGGCCTGAACAGTTGATGGATACTTTATCAATTACTGCCAAGGTATCTGAGAATGCCTCTTGACATTGGTAGGGTTGAAGATCTCCTAGAAGTCTCCTCTCTTACTGGATTATGTTAAACTGTTATAAGTCACCCCCTTGTCCCCAGCTCTGCAGATAAAGTTTTCCCCTATGTCTAAAAATGTATTTCCTGAGCTGCTAGGGGTCTAAAACTATGCTAGGCTTACTTCTCCACTCTTCCCATACTCCTTGGATATATTTATGTAAATCTGAATTTTTGTAGCTTTTTCTTCATGTTGTCTGTTTAACTTTCATCACTGAGATTGGTTACAAAGATCAAAGACATTCAGCACTTTTCCCTACTCTAGCATCTGGCTTTTGAGAAAGATATTGATGTAGAGCAACATTGTTACTTGCAAACCACACTCATCTTCATTAGAAGAGCTTCTTTCAATGATCAAAGCCAGCCTTTTATTTCTTTCTGTTTCAAAGTCTGTTACTCCTTGTGGTAGGTCTCAAGGCAGACCAAAACTAAAGACAACTACAGGTGTTATTAAGGCTGAAATATTCTTTCTAAGATCTCTTATCCACTTAGTTTTTTTCCGATTTTAATGATTCATTAATGAGATCTTCTCCCCTTCCTTCTCTTCTCCAACATCTATGTCAAGGAGAATCCTGCATTACAAATTCATGAATACATACATAGAAATGGTTGACAAAGGATGGGAGGGTTGCTTCCTTTTTATGTGCACAGCCTGGAAGTGTTATGATGAGTTACAAGTTTATCACAGTGTTTGGTGATTATTGTAGACTCTGAATTATAAAATATTAACTTTACGGTCTCCAAACTCTTCTGCTTCAACATTTCAAAGACTACATTAGCCTATGCTTGTTTCATCTTTTGCAATTTCCAAAAGCTAGAAACAAACCTGGCAGTGCCAGAATGTTCGTTGCTTAAACTGCGCAATAATTTGAGTGCCTTTCTGACAGCAGCAGCATCCGATACATTTTTTGTGGCTGCTGTTCTTAGTCAAACTAGATTGTCATTTAGCTCACAGTGATTTTATTTGCTTTCTATACTCATACTTACTACTTATGTAATGATCCAAAAAGTTTAAGTTTTGTAATATGAGCTCTCCCTCTACTCCACCCCTCAAAAAAACCTGTAACAATAGGGGAGGAGAAGGTGAAAATAAACTACTAGACAGAATGAAAAGAAAAAAAAATAACCAACCCCAATTATCTTTTTAATTAGATCAGTGTAGAAAATCACTTTAGGCAATGCCATATAAATCAATGTACCTTCCATGATTTATACAGTTTGGGTATGGATTTGGACAAGACTCGTTTGACAAAACACATATAAAGTATTTACTGTGGTCACGGTATGAATAGACAATAACAAACCGAGCAAAACAAAGGGCTTGTTTCTAAGAATGTTACATTTAAAAGTTTGGACAGTTGCCTGTTGTTCTAATTCACTTTGCCAAGACTAAGAAAAGCTGAATTTAATAACAAAATTCATTGAAAAGTTTCAGCCCCTCAAAACTAGAGTTAAGTTAAAAATCTCACTGTAATTAAAAGTTTCTTTAGATGTTGTTTTGTTGTTAATTTAATGACAGTAATAATTCCATTTCAGGGCATTTGGATCTTATATAAGAGATAATATTTGACTAAAAGGACAGGCAACATCTTTATTAAAAGTAAATACTATCCAAAACAAAACAGAAAGCCAAGGATTTCTCAAAGTTTGGGGAAACCTATTTAGAGTTAACACGTCATTCAACTGGGATCATTACTTGAAAGTCTCCAACCAATAACACAGCGGAACATGTAAGGGCCTATTTAGCCAGAGCGACTCCATCTTGGTTAAAAGCCATTTTGTTGTTTGTGCAGTAAAACTTAAACTGACCCTACCTCCCTCCCCCCAGAGAAACTTACTTAGAAGCAAGTCTGGGAAACTAGTAAAATATGGTCAGCTAATTCCTAATAACAGAGCCCAGAATACAAGGCCAGGTCAGCCAGTTCTTGATAACAGAGCCCAGAATACAAGGATGAGTCAGGCCAGGCGGAGACATCCAATCAGTAAGAAACACACATACTTTTTCCCTAACCACCAAAGAATGTAAACCCTGCCATTTGGGCGCTAACCTTGAGCACCAATTCTGACCAAAGTAATAGGTTAGGTCAAACAGCTACTATAGGGTAAATTGTAATTTAATTGACCACCTGTATGTGACCTAACATGACTACAATCTCATTGGCCACCTATGTGTGGCCAGACTTTTGCTCTATAAAAGGCAGTCTGTAAGATGGGGAGGGGTCGCCCTCTTTGGAGGCAGTCCTGACAGGTCAGTCAGTCAATTCTTGAGCCTGTAAGATAGGGGTGATTTCTCTCTTCAGAGATGGCCCTGACCGGTCAGTCTGACTTCTAATGCTTAGCATAAAATAGAGCTTTGCACAACTTTAACCTTGTTTCAGTCTTGTTCCCCTGATCAATCAGTCTGACTTCTAATACTTATCATAAAATAAAGCTTTAAATAACTTTCACTCTGTCTCAGTCTCATTTCGTTAAATAATGGACCTAGCAGAACACACACTTGTAAATCAATGGTTTTAAACAAATTGTATCTGGGGAGTTTGGGAAGAACATGGTATTGGAGAGGAAATAAGATGATAAGGGAAAGCAAAGATTCAGGAGAATCCTGGTTTCTGAAAGTTGAAGCCTTGATGAAAGATTGTTAAAGCCACCTCTGATTTACCTTCAATACCTCTGCCCCTTTGTGCATCTGAGCAGTTTTCTGGTCCAATTCATAGCCCACTACCTAAGACACCTCATGAGATGTTCTAAACAAGATTAGGATTGAAGGTGACCTGTCACTTTTCTGGGAAAAGATTATTAAATGGAAACTCTGGATATGATGCTTTTTCTTCTGGCTGGAAAAATGGAAAGAAAATGAGAGTGATGGAAAGTTAAAGAATAAAATATTTTTTAATGGCAAAAGATATGTAACATTGATATATAACCACAGCTGTATCATAATCCCAGATGAAAGTTTTTTTCCAGTCACTGCTCAGTTTCCCCACAGGGACTGAAATTACCAATTTCAGGGGAGGATTCTGACAGATGGAAAACCTTGCTCTTTCCCATTCTCTCATCATTGTCTTGCCTTTTTTGTGTCCCTGAAGATGCAGCCATGTGTCTGACAGGTCCTCAAGAGAAACGATATGTAAAAAACTACCTTTGTTATTCCTGACTGTTTACTATTTACTATTTCATGGCTAGTAACCTGAAGGTTATTTTTTCAAGTATCCTAAGGTTTCTAGCAAGGCTAAACTATCTAGGTGCACTTGAGACCCATTCCAGCTATTGAGCACTGGTTGGGCACCATGCCAAGTAGCAATAACATGTTATTTAATCCAACCCTCAAAACAACCTCAAGTTGGTTTCTATTTTATCCCCATTGCATGGATTAGAAAATTGAGGTTTAGGGGTGCCTGGGTGGCTCAGTGGGTTAAAGCCTCTGCCTTTGGCTCAAGTCATGATCTCAGGGTCCTGGGATCGAGCACTGCATCGGGCTCTCCGCTCAGCAGGGAGCCTGCTTCCCTCTCTCTCTCTCTCTGCCTGCCTCTCTGCCTACTTGTGATCTCTCTCTGTCAAATAAATAAATAAAATCTTAAAAAAAAAAAGAAAAAGAAAACTGAGGTTTAAAGGGATGGGTAATTTAACTGCTTGAGGTCGTATAGTTAGGGAGCTATGGTATCATAATCCAAATTCAGGTTTATTTCCTGCTATTATTATCTGCTGACCACCCTGTCAGACCATGTTTTATGTCTGGGCAAGAAACGTGTCCAATTCATATTTCTTTCTTTCTTTTTCTACTTCTTTCAATACTTTCTTTGATGTGAGTTTCTTTGTTCTACTTGCTTTCTGTAGAAATAACCATGGTGCCTACTCAGGTGAAGGTAAACTTACTGTCAAAATATTTTATCTTCATTATATAGAATAGTGTTGTTTCTTTAAAGAAAAAAAAAGCATTGTTAGATAATATTGCATAAATACGTAAAATTGGTAAATAAATAATACAATAATTAATTGTCTAAAATTATTATCCTAGAACAATAGGACAGTGGCATAGGGTGGATGTGTACAAACAGTTTTGCTTTTTCCTACTCAACTCTATTTGGGAAAAGCTGAAATCCAAACATTTAAAAGTGACTTGGAGTCACTTTTTTTTTTTTTTTTTTTTTTTATTTTTTATTTTTTATTTTTTATAAACATATATTTTTTATATACATATATTTTTATCCCCAGGTCTGTGAATCACCAGGTTTACACACTTCACAGCACTCACCAAATCACATACCCTCCCCAATGTCCATAATCCCACCCCCTTCTCCCCAACCCCCTCCCCCCGGCAACCCTCAGTTTGTTTTGTGAGATTAAGAGTCACTTATGGTTTGTCTCCCTCCCAATCCCATCTTGTTTCATTTATTCTTCTACCCACTTAAGCCTCCATGTTGCATCACCACTTCCTCATATCAGGGAGATCATATGATAGTTGTCTTTCTCTGCTTGACTTATTTCGCTAAGCATGATACGCTCTAGTTCCATCCATGTTGTTGCAAATGGCAAGATTTCACTTTTAAATGTTTGGATTTCAGCTTTTCCCAAATAGAGTTGAGTAGGAAAAAGCAAAAGATACTTGGAGTCACTGAAAAACAATCTGAGGGGAATGAAGTGGTGGGGGGGTGGGAGGTTGGGGTACCAGGTGGTGGGTATTATAGAGGGCACGGATTGCATGGAGTACTGGGTGTGGTGCAAAAATAATGAATACTGTTATGCTGAAAATAAATAAATTTAATTATAAAAAAAAAGTTACTTGGAGTCAAGATGCAAATAATCCATAGCAGAACCACATCTCAATTCTTTTGATTCAGATTTTAATGATTTTTTGCAACTAATTTAATTTAACTACACATTTAAAAATATTTTCTTCTTCTGAGCTCATCCTACAAAAGGGTAAAATATGAAAATATCTTCATAATGAGGTAAATAGTTGTAACCTAAAAGTTCTATTTAGCCTCGTCATTTAAATCATTTGTATTACATCACCCAGCAAACTTGTTTCATAAAGTGAAGGGATGCGAAAATACTTTCATGTAAATGTAGACACTTTAATGGAAATTTTGTGAATGATGCTTAAAAAATACACACTATTTGAATAATTAACATGTTAGAATTTAACAATAAATCTTTACTCCTTTTCTAAATTCTTAACATGAATTAGAATGATCGTCTTTCTGCTATTTTAGGAAAAAAAATGCTTTAGTTGTTGTTTTGGGTAGTGCTTTAGTCCTAAAATAACAATTTACATTTCTAGCTCTAACATTTAAAAAATGATGCGTAAAATGGCAGATATTAAGAAAAAAATCAGTTCTGATAGTCTTTCTTTAATTAAATCCATTAAATAAATCTATTTATCAGAGTGTTTAATCAACTGATTTCTCAAGACTTGAAAACTGCATCTTTGGGAGATATCCAGTTAGAACAAAAGAGAAAATCCTGCATGCTCTTTTGGTTGGACCTATATCAATACTTTAAAAGCTTTTGCTGCTTTGAAACACAGGATTGGTTTCCTGACAATGATTTATGTACTAATATCCCCAGAATATTGCCTCTTTTTCATAATCATAAAACTGTTCAAGTTTGGATATTAGAGGTAAACATGACAATATAAAACATGCTGACCCTAAAAGAAGTGTTTTTATCACATTCAGCCACACCAGAGATAATAGCAAGTGTAGAAGTAAGAAAAGGAAGGAAAGAGAAAATCTGTCAGCCCATTAACTGCTTTTTTGGGGATGGGACCATGAAAACATTTCATATGTGTTTTTCTGGACTAAGAGGATTAAATGCATGAACACTTTAAGGATATTAATAATTGGATGCCTCACATAAGCCAAGTAATGTGGTATCCTTCTTAACACTATTTTGTCAGTTTTCATCTGAGAGGTTGAGACCAAGGCAGGGTAAGAGGACCCATGGAGATAGAGTCAGGAGTTTCTTATAACTAAGAAATTAGTACTGTCTGAGAAATTGCATGTCCCCCCCCGCCCAGAAAGACCTTGACTATAATGGAACCCACCTTTCTTGAAAGACCATTTAGTGGCCATCTGTTGTTATTGAAGAATGGACCATGGGGTTCTCATTAACCTCCACCCTGACCCTACATGATTTATCAATATCTTTCTTCCAGCTACAGCCAATATTCTGCTCCAGGTGAGATTTGGTAAGCACACTGTTATCCATCCTACTACACTCCAGGGGCTGTGTCCACTTCCTTCTGGCCCTGGTATAATTTGACTGATGAGGTGACACTCTTATTATCACTGAATTTTCTCACTTTTACCTCCACTTGACTCCAGCATTAAGTGTGGAAAGGTCCATCTGATGATCCAAATTCAAAAACATTTGAGAGTCACAGCCTTAGGGAATGATACTGTGAAGGACAACTTGTCATTAATAAATAGTCTTTTTCAAGGCATAGGGAATCACTACTTCATATTTTCTTTAAAGTATGTAGTTCTAAAACAGTTTCTGGCTCAATTAGCCTAGTATCAGTGATTTAAATATTGTTAACATTAGATAAAAACTTTATTTGATCATTTATAGTGATTTCATTAAAATCCCCAATCATATAAAACAGAAAGAAAAATAGATTTAAAAATATTTTTTATTTCACAATTGGAAAATCCATGAAGACTTTCTTTCATAGGGACTTCTGATTTAGTGTAACCTAAAGAGAATGTACTTTCCTTCAAAAACTCTTACAAAAAAAAACAGAACAAACCAAACTTATTTCTATTTTATATTACTTTTCTTGTTTTGTTTTGTTTTGTTTTCCCAAAATTCTATTTAAACTTGTTAGTTAACATTTAGTGAAATACTGGTTTCAGGAGTAGAATTCAGTGATTTGTCACTTACATACAAGAACCAGTGCTCATCATAACAAATGCCCTTCTTAATACCCATCAATATTTAGCCCACCCCCCGCCCACCTCCCTCCATTAACCCTCTGTTTGTTCTCTATCTTTAGGAGTCTCTTATGATTTGTTTCCCTTTCTCTCTCTCTATTTTTTCCCCTTTCCATATGTTCATCCGTTTTGTTTTTTAAATTCCACATGAATGAAATCATGTATTTTTCTTTCTCTGACTATTTTTCTTAGCATAATACACTTTTAGCTCTATCCATCTCATTAGGAATGGCAAAATTTCATTCTTTTTGATGGAGAATAGTATCCTCCCCACCCCCCCCACCCCCCGCCAACTGCATCTTCTCTCCATTCATCAGTTGATGGACATTCAGGCTCTTTCCATAGTTTGGCTATTGTTGATAGTGCTGCTATAAACATTGGGGTACATGTGCCCCTTTGAATTTATATTTTTATATCCTTTCAGTAAATACTTCATAGTGCAAATGCTAGGTCACTGGGTAGTTATATTTTTAACTTTTTGAGGCACCTCCATACTGTTCTCCAAAGTGGCTGCACCAGTTTACATCCCCCTAAGAGTACAAGAGGGTTCTCCTTTCTCCACATGCTGGCCAACATCTGTTGTTTTCTGTGTTGTTAATTTTAGTTATTCTGACAGATATGAGGTGGTATTTCATTGTGGTTTTGATTTGTATTTTCCTGATGATGAGTGATATTGGGCATCTTTTTATGTGTCTCTTAGCCATTTGGATGTATTCTTTGGAAGAGTGTCTATTCATGTCTTCTGCCTATGTCTTAACTGGATTATTTGTTTTTGGGGTGTTGAGTTTGATAAGTTCTTTATAGATTTGGGGTATTAATCCTTTATCAGATATGTCATTTGCAAATATCTTTTCCCATTCTGTAGACTGCTTTTTAGTTTTGTTGACTGTTTCCATTGCTGTGCAAAAGCTTTTTATTTTGATGAAGTCCCAATAGTTCACTTTTGCTTTTGTTTCCCTTGCTTCTGGTGATGTGTCTAGTAAGAAGTTGCTGTGGCTAAGGTTAGAGAGGTTGCTGTCTGCATTCTCCTCTAGGATTTTGATGGTTTCCTGTCTCTCATTTAAGTCTTTAATCTATTTTGAATTTATTTTTGTGTCTGGTGTAAGGAAGTGGTTCAATTTCATTCTTCTGCATGATGCCATCTAGTTTTCCCAACACAATTTGTTGAAGAGACTGAAGTTTTTCTATGGATCTCTTTCCTACTTTTTCAAAGAGTAATTGACCATATAGTTGTGGATCCTTATCTGGGCTCTCTATTCTGTCCCATTGATCTATGTGTCTGTTTTTGTGCCATACCGTGCCATACTGTCTTGATGACTACAGCTTTATAAATATAGCTGGAAGTTTGCAATTGTCATGCCTCCAGCTTTGTTTTTCTTTTTCAGGGTTGCTTTGGCTATTCAGGGTCTTTCGTGGTTCCATACAAATTTTAAGATTGTTTATTCTAGCTCTGTGAAAAACACCAGTGGGGGCACCTGAGTGGCTCGGTCAGTCAAGCATCCAAATCCTGATTTTGACTCAGGTTATGATATCAGGGTAGGAAATCAAGCCCTGCCTTGGGCTCCATGCTGGGCTTGGAGCCTGCTTCAGATTCTCTCTCCCTCTGCCCCTCCCCTCCACCACTGCTCAGGATGGCTTTCTCTTTTAAAAAAAAAAAATGCTGGTGGTATTTTGATAGGGATTGCATTCAATGTGTAGATTTCTTTGGGTAGTGTAGACATTTTAACAATGTTTAAACATGTAAACAAACAAACAAACAATGAACATGGAATTTTTTTCCCCCATTTCTCTGTGTCCTCTTCAATTTCTTTCCTAATTTTCTGTGTGCAGATTATTTGCCACTTTGGCTAGTTTCATTCCTAGGTATGGAATTCCTATGGTATGGGTTTTGATCAATTATAAATGGGATTGAGCCCTTGATTTTGCTTTTTGGCAGCTTCATTATTGGTATATAGGAATACAGATTTCTGTACATTGATTTTATACCCTGCAACTTCGCTGAATTCGTGTATTACTGTTAGCAATTTTTTGGTGGAGTCTTTATTGGGTTTTCTACATAGAGTATTATGTTGTCTGCAAATAGTGAAGGTTTGACTTCTTCCTTGTCAATTCAGGTGCCTTTTATTTCTTTTTGTTATCTGATTGCTGAAGCTAACATTTCCAGTACTATGTTAAATAGTAATGGTGAGAGTGGAATGCCTGTCTTGTTCCTGACTGTAGAGGAAAAGCTCTCAGTTTTTCCCCACTGAGAATGATGTTAGCTGTGGAAATTTTATATATGACATTTTTGATGTTGAGTTATGTTCCATGTATAACTGTTTTTTAAAAAATATTTATTTCCCACCTTATTAATAATTACTTAATTAATATATAGTGTATTACTTGTTTCAGGGGTACAGGTCTGTGATTCATCAGACTTACACAATTCACTGCACTCACCATAGCACATACCCTCTCCAGTGTCCATAACCCAGCCACTCTATCCCTCCCCCTTCCGCCCCCTGACCCAGAAACCCTCAGTTTTTTTCTCGAGGTTGAGTCTCTTATGGTTTGTCACCCTCCCCGGTCCCATCTTGTTTCATTTTTCCCTCAGCTTCCCCACGTGACCTCCCACCTTGCTTCTCAAATTCCTCATATCAGAGAGATTATATGAGAATTGTCTTTCTCTTACTGACTTTGTTTTTATCAAGAATGGATGCTGTATTTTGTCAAATGTTTATTCTGCATCCATTGAAAGAATGATATGGTTCTTATCCTTTCTTTTACTAATGTGGTATATCACATTGATTTGTGAGTACTGGAGCGTTCTAGCAGCTCAGGAATAAACAGGATCCTTTCATTACCCCCATCCAGAAACAAAGGAACTTGATCCCAGATTTCTCTATGTGGTTACCTTCCAGAGTCAGTAACTTGATCCATTCTGTCTTAAACATCTCTCTCTCTTTTTTTTTTTTTTTTTTAAGATTTTATTTATTTGTCAGAGAGAGCGAGCGAGAGCAAGCACAGGCAGACAGAGTTGGAAGGCAGAGTCAGATGGAGAAGCAGGCTCCCTGCAGAGCAAGGAGCCCGATATGGGACTCGATCCCAGGACGCTGGGATCATGACCTGAGCCGAAGGCAGCTGCTTAACCAACTGAGCCACCCAGGCGTCCCAAACATCTCTCTTTTTGGTCCCCTCCTTTCCATCCTCACTGTCCCTGTCCTAATTCTCTTTCCTCATTCTTCTCCGTTGGACAATTGTATTACTCTCCTTCATTATCCTTCTTTCTCTATGCTTATCTTCCTCTAGTCCATTCTCTATATCGCCTCCAGGATGTTCTCTCCAACACAGATATCTTACTGGTCAACAACAAATGTAAGTACAATTATTAAAAACTTAGAGAATAATCTAATCTTCTGCTTAATATAACAGATTTTTCTTAGTGTGAACCATGCATAAATGTTGTATCTTACCTGATTCACCATTCCGTTTTCCCTTTCTGAATTGCTTAGCATTCCTAGACCATGTCAGACTTAGGCTTTCATGCCTGATACTCCTTTCATCTATCACGTCTGCTGCTGATTGTCACCCAAGTGCCTCTTCATCCTGTCAGTCTTAGCTCAAGGCTCCTCTGCTTTATAAATACATCTTGGATTCTCTCAGATAATTATCAGCAATCTGCCTTAAGTTTTTCTTGTATCTGGCATATAACTTTAATATAGCAACAATACATTGCATTGCAATTTTTGGTTGGTGTCCCTAGCCATTTTATCTCCATTCTATACAGTCTTAGAAAGTAGAGTCCAGTTCCATTTCCCATGTTTATGTTATCATATTTTCTAGAATAACCAGATTTGTCAAATAATCTCTTTTATGGTTGCAAGAATAGAAAAAGACATAATAGGCTCTCCAAAATGTGATTATTATTTAAAAAAACCCTCATTCATAACCACATTATTATCTCTAGCCATTAAAATGATTTGGTCTTTATAGGGGACAAACTGCAATAAGATACTGACATCACCACAATTTTTGCCAATGATGATAAGCAGTTATAAGGAAATCATTTTCCATTGGTTACCAGATGTGTATCAACCAGAAAATCTTATCTATTAAAATGTAGGAATCCTAAATTCAGATATTTATATTTGTTCTGTGATACCCAAATTGTGATAGAAACGTGCATTTTAGTTTCCCAAGGTGTTAAGTGAGTGATAAGATACTTTCCCCGCAA
The DNA here is from genome assembly GCF_030435805.1 of Mustela lutreola. Classification (NCBI taxonomy): domain Eukaryota; kingdom Metazoa; phylum Chordata; class Mammalia; order Carnivora; family Mustelidae; genus Mustela; species Mustela lutreola. The sequence continues at coordinate 40,983,127 of NC_081300.1, forward strand.
GGAATAGGACAAGATAGATATCAATTTCAGAAATATAGACTTTGATTATAGCAGGTGGATAGTGAATTCACTGATTAGATAACACAGAATTAGGTGGTTGCTAAGGATGCAGAAGTGAGCATTACCTTATGCATCCCTATATTATTGTTGTCAATAAATATGAAAATTGAATTTCTTTTATTTGAAATAGCAAATTTCACAAATGTTGTAATATAAAGTGAAGTGACAATGTCAACTTACTCTGACTTGAAAATTCCTCACTGACAAGTTTCTTCTTTTTTTAATTATGTTCAAGTCATCCTTCTGATAGGCTAAATCTATGCATGTATAGGGAAAATATCATTAAAATAATTTTTTCTTGGGTCTTTCCTAATCCAGAGAATATTTTAAAAAATTTCTTACATGTCATTCAAAGCAAAAAATAAAGCTAAAGTTAGCTTTAAAAAGCCTGAAGACATCATATATATTTAATAAATCCATATGCATAAATCATACCTTTAAGTATATAGAAATAAAATGTAATTAGAGCCAAGATTAAAATAGGAGGATGGGTGCTTGATAAGTAATATAAGACTAAATTGGATACTAACCTTTTACAAAAACTCTTAGAGTTCAAGCACAAATGCTGGTTTAGGTGTCGTCAGGAGTGAAAACAATTCTCCTAAACCAGCTGTATCTGGCTTATATGCTTAGAAATCCCTGTTCCTTGTCCAGGTATGGCTGTCTTCAGCCATGCCCACTCTCAAGCTTCTCCCCAGTGTTTTGAGTTGACAAATTAAAACAAAATACGTATTTCCTCTCCAATAGTCATTTGGAGCGATGTGAAGTATGTTGGAGGGAGAATGCCTAGAAGAGAGGTGTGTTTCCTAGGAAGTGGGATGAGATCTGTGGACAGCTTACTGTATTCTTAGAGTAGAGAGAAGACTGTTTCCATCCCTTGCTTCTTCTCCTAGCTTGGAGGAAGAAGAGGGAGAAGGAGGAGAAGACAAAGGAGAGGTGTCAGTTAGCCCTCCACCCTTTTCTGCCTTCTGTAGGCCCAAGATGAGGGAGGGGGTAATTTTGAAGTCTAGTGATGTTTGGAGTTTGATTATTACTCTGCCTGAACATAACAGTTACTGAAATGGATCTCTTGGATCCATTGGAGCAAATCATGTGACAGGAGGCTTTTATAAAGCAGACAATGACTGGAAAAGTTATAGGCTTTGCCTGAGGCTTCATCCAGAAAAAAGAAAATTAAACATCACTGACAGGGTTTGCAGGAAGAGTGGAAAAAATAATAAATTTGCTTCCTTTTTGCATCCTTGAGTCCGACTTCTGTGCTGTTCCAGGTGACAACTACAGCTCATGGCAGCTTTGGATATAGCTACAACAACGAAGAAGGGAATTTTGTTTGTACTCTAGTTTACACAAATTCACTGCATGTGGAGCCAACCAATATATATATATGAAAATAATTTTAATCATTGGTTTTAGATACGGATGAACAATTTGCTATTGTGCATAGGATATACTAATATGGTCCTTCTATGCTTCTAAACCTTTAGTGAGATAAATTTTAAGATAGATACATTTTTGAAATCTGTGTTTCAGTTTATATTTACAATGCATTGTAACATGAAACATTCTGTCTCTAAGATGTTTATGTTTGTGGAATATAGAAGATTTGGGGGTAATTTCCATTAAAATTTTATTATATTCATCTATAATTTACAGGGCTGTTATGAGGCTCAAATAAGATGATAATGAACATTATAAGCCTTTGGCAACTTTAAAAATGTTAGATATTATAAATACTATTATTACATTAGTGCTAACAATTACTTTATAGTTACGACACAAAATACTCATCTTTAATTTTAGTGTCTTTTTAGCATTAGGAATATTAAGATGTTAAGTTATAAAATCATCAACTTATTAGACTGTGTTATTTCTGTTTTGAATTTAAAAGCCATTTGATAATGGCTTTTATATTTAAATAAGTGTAGAAGTAGAAATCTAACTATAACACAAAAGGCCAATATTTCACCATACTGCCTGACATTTTTTATTTAAAAATTTATAATAATTTAAAATGGGCTATTGAAAAAATGGTCATACATGTTTTAGTATATGACAAAATAATGGCACACATAGAAAGATACAGAAGGGACATTATATAAATAATAGTTTAAAAAGTCAATCTCTATGATCACCTCTTCTCTTGTCCACAATTAGCCAGTTTAGTATGATAGAGCATGTACTCATAAATAACTTATTGTATACAGTAGAATTATTCTTAACCCACCATTCTGTGATCTGCCCTTCATTTGATATTTACTGGTCATTTATTACAACCAGCTTTTTATGTCATTTCATGTCAATTTATTGCATTTTTCTTAATCCCCAGATAATACTCTATTGTACAGCTTTATAGTAATTATTTGATCTGCCTCCTACTTCTAGATATTAACATTGTTGAATTTTTGGATATTTTTATCTTTAAGAAAGCTGTTACATATTTCCTAAAAACGGGTTTGTTATTGTATTGATCTGCAATATGAATTTTTCTATCTATACTTCCAAACTCCTTTTCCAAAATAGACATATTCCACCCACAAAAGATGAAAATATCTATTCTGTCATAGATTCACTAACATAAGAAATTATAAAATATATTTTCTTGTATCATTTTGACAGTCTGGAAATGGGGCATTGTTGCTGTTATATAGTATATGGTTTTTCATGTGTGTGAATGATCTGAATACTTCTAAGTTTATTTTCATCTTGTCTTCACTTTGTGTGAAATTCTTATTCATATACTTTGCTTTTTCTTTAAATGAGTTTTTAAAATATTATTGATTAGTTAGAGCAGTTTAATATTAGATTAGTCCTGTGACTCTATCTAGCTTTCCTTTTGTATAGGCAAGAGTTCTCAACATGGTAAAGCTACACAATAATTCCTATATTAGAATAATTTTGTACTGAAATAGCTTTGTATTCAAAATACCTTCCTTTTATTACATGAAATGATTATAAAAAATTAATCTGGAGAAATGAGCATGTGGAGAACAAAGAGAATGCTACTAGCTAACTAAAACAGAATGCTAAAAAATATAATCAACAGATCAAGAAATTAGGATACAAAATCCAGGAATATACTATGTTTAACTCATAATTTATGATAAATGTGGCATTTGAAGTCAATAGGGATATTATGGACAATTTAATAACAGATTAAAAACTACATCCAAAATATGTTACTACTTGCATCAGAATTAATTCTGTATCAACTTACATGTATAAATAAATAATAGAAATGTTAGAAGAAAAAATAAATACAATTTCCCATTTTTTGAGTGTTGTTAATCATTCTAAAGACAAGATAAAATAAAAAATCCCTAATGGAAAAATATATGACAATAAAAGACATGCGATTAACAAAACACACCAGATAATGAGAGACAGACAACATACTCCAGAAGTATTTATAACATGAAATAATATTTAAGAAACTTATAGAAATGGATTTGCTAAAGTAGCAAATGAAGTCATCACTTTAATAGAGTCATTTTTCTTCAGTCATTTTTTATAATATGTTTTGATGCAGTCATTTTTGTTTCCTTTTGAACCTGACATTTTGATTAGTCTGGGAAGAAACCAGGTTCTGTAAGCAGAACATCACCAGGAAATAGAGAACAATGAATCGTATGTACTTTGTCTTTTGGAAATTGACCTGAAGGGTTCTGTAAGCATGAGCTGCAGAGAAATAGCCCTTTCTGCATCATCTCACGGAATTTCTGCCCAAACTCCAAGCAGATGAAGGAGGCTCTTCTTTCTGATCCTTTCAATAGCTTGCTGTCAACCAGTCCCATCCCCCATGTTAGAAGAGAAACTATAGAGCTGAAATGGTAGGCCACCGGGGCAGACTACCACCTTACAACTAAAAAGTACAATGGGGCCCCATTGATAAAAAGAGTTGTATTGATGCAATTGGATATGATAATAATTAAAAGAAATAAACAATAATAAAGAAAGAGACGTGTCCACGAATGTTTTATGAAAAAACAAAGCAGGTAGGCACACCAGCTGTACAAGAGACAGAAGTTAGAAACATAGGCAGGCCCACAGCTTGCACCCAAAGACCTCTAGCTGCTGCTGCCACCCTTTTTTCTGATGCCGTCATTTGGATGTTATGGATGTTTGATAGGGTTATTTTTTTTTTAAATTTTTTTTTACTGTGTTATGTTAGCCACGATAAAATACATCATTAGTTTTTGACACAGAGTTCCAAGATTCATTGTTTATGTACAACACCCAGTGCTCCATGCAATATGTGCCATCCTTAATACCCACCACCAGGGTCACCCATCTCCCATCCTCTCCACTCCAAAGCCCTCAGTTCTTTAGAGTCCACAATCTCTCATGGTTCGTTTCCCCCTCTGGTTTCCCCCAATTCACTATTCCTTTCTTTCTCCTAATATCCTCTAAGTTATTCCTTATGTTCCACAAGTAGGGGAAACCATATAATTGACTTTCTCTGCTTGACTATTTCACTCAGCATAATCTCCTCCAGTCCCGTCCATACAAAAGTTGGGTATTCATCCATATATTCCATTATATATATGAACCGCATCTTCTTTATCTACCCATCTGTCAAAGGGCATCTCAGCTCTTTCCACACTTTGGTGATTGTAGACATTGCTGCTATGAATGTTGGGGTACATATGGACCTTCTTTTCACTACATCTATATCTTTGGGGTGAATATCCAGTAGTGCAATTGCAGGGTCACAGGGTAGCTCTATTTTTAATTTTTTGAGGAATCTCCACACTGTTTTCAAAGTGGCTACGCCAACTTGCATTACCACCAACAGTGTAAGAGGGTTCCTCCTTCTCCACATCCTCTCCAACATTTGTTATTTCCTGCCTTGTTAACCTTTGCAATTCTAACTAGTGCAATATGTTATCTCAATGTGTTTTTTTTAATTTTTATTTTTTTATAAACATATAATATATTTTTATATGTTTATATTATAAACATATAATATATTTTTATCATATAATATATTTTTACAGGTCTGTGAATCGCCAGGTTTACACACTTCACAGCACTCCCCATAGCACATACCCTCCCCAATGTCCATAACCCCACCCCCTTCTCATAAATAATTAATTTTTTTTCTGAAACAGAAATGTCTTTGTTGGCTTGTTCTTCTCACATTAAACCTAACACACCTTTATTGTAAGCTATTAAACAAAAATTATGATGAAGGAAGGTATAATTATCCATAATCCAAGAATAATCATTTTTTAAAAGATTTTATTTATTTATTTGACAGAGAGAGAGAGAGAGAGAGATCACAGGTAGGCAGAGAGGCAGGCAGAGGGTGGGGGGGAAAGCAGGCTCCCTGCTGAGAGGAGAACCCTCTATGGGGCTGGATCCCAGGACCCCGAGTTCATGCATGACCTGGATGGAAGGCAGAGGCTTAGCCCACTGAGCCATCCAGGTGCCCCTCACTTTCAATATATATGCTGAATATCTTTTTAAGTTCTGTTGTTCTCTCTCTCTTTCTTTCCCAGCCCCATCCCTTCATCTTTACTTCCTCTTTACCTTCTTAAAAAAAAAAAATCCTAGAATAAGTGTTTTTTGGACTTTCTTTTTTTCACTTAATATAGTTTGGGCACATCCAAAAGCCAACTGTGTAATTATTTTTGATTTCTACAAAGTATTTTGTTATGGTAGGGATCTTGACTATATATATAAATACTATTGATGACCATTTAGGCTAATGCTATTTTGCGTTGCTCTAAATCACTCACATGTACAAATCCTTCTACACTTACCTTACAATATGTCTCGTTATTTAGGTTAAGTTTTCAGAAGTGACATTTATAGATCAAAGAATCCATACATTATATATATACACTATATATTGTGATGCCTATTGTCAAATTGCCCTCTAAAATGTTGTACCTGGCTCTGGTGCTGTCATTTTTACTGCCACTTTTTAATATGTCTTTTATTTTTTATTGTCAATTTTTTATTTGTCAATCTAACTTTTGGAAAAAAAACTCATTTAATTTGCACTTATTGGATTGTTAGTGAGGCTGAATATTTCTCATACATTAATGACTATATTTTTAAAATGATTTCATAATTATTTCCTACACATTTTCATTGTCTATTCTCTCCCTTTTCTCTCCTTTCAATTTTATCTATTCCTATTTGACTTAAAAAATCTATTGTAATAGTCTTTTGTCCTATATATACAATAGTTTCCTCTACCTGAAGTGTATTTTTCAATTGTTTACTTGTGCTGTTATGTAATCTAAAATATTTTCTTTAATGATATCTGTATTGGTCTCATGTTTTAGAAAATTCATTTTTCATCATGATTTTAAAAAATACTAATCCAAACATTCTTTTACTATCTTGAAAAACCATCGTACATGTCGTTTCAGTCAGATGTCTGGACTGAATTCCTTCTCATGGGAACATTTCTCCTTACTGGTATCTTATTCCTTCCAAATGTGCCTTACCTTTTCTTCTTAAAATGGATCAAGTAGATCATATAACAAATATGATGGCAAAATAACTAGTGGATTTCCAATGCATTTAGAGATCCTGAATAAGATATCGGGAGGCATTAGTTATATAGCTTTCCTCCTCCCTCCCTCTCTCATTTCCTTCCTTCCGTCTTTCCTCCTGCCCTGGCTTCCTGCCCGCACTTCCTTCCTTCTTCCTTCCTTCATATATGTTCACTGCCAACTTAATGCCATAGGCACAATTCAAGATTTCAGAGTTATAACAAGGACACAAGGACTGGTAAATTGAGTAAGAGACTAGGCTATAAGTTCCCAAAAGATAGTGTAAGGCAATAATTGAAAGCTCACGGAAAGAAAGGCATATGTAGTATGAACACAGTTTCAGGCTATGACTCAGCTAGGCTAAATGGTAGCCTTTTTTTTTTTTTTCCCAATAGAAAACATAATCACTCTTAGTCAATTCATATAAACTTATTCAATTTGAAATTTAAAAAAATGAATTCAGGATTCTTTCTCAATCCTGCATCTTCTCAGGGACATTTAGCCTTCATGTACCCAAAATATCATCATATCTGGAGGAATGGGAAGCTCCCAGACACTGCTGTTGACATCCTTCTTACTCGCTTGTGCTGAGAGACCTCCCATTTGATTCATTCTCCCCTCTCACCAGGGCATGTCTTTGTAACCACAGCAAATCTTTTTCAGACCACCAGCTCAGGATGCCCCATCCTTGATGCTCTCAGCCAAGGAGCCTGGAAGGGGTTGGGGGATTGCTTGTTCCTTGTGTCCAGCAGAGCATGTGATCACTCTTGTGACACTGCCTCATGTTGCTTCCTTACACGCAAGAAACATGTCCCCTCCTGAAGCATCCGTGAGATCAGTCTACCGTTCAGGTATATATACTCTGGAGCTCACATAGGTAGGACAGGATACAATGCCCTTTCAAGGACTCTCACTCTCCGACCCTTTTCACTTCTTCCCAACTTGCAGAAATCTTTACCAGTTTCAGGTGCTTGGAGATAGCACTTACTGTTCAATTATTTACTCACTCAGTGCCTATATTGATACCAAGAACTTGGCTCTTGATGCTGTAAAGATCTAGCCTCTTGTGACTTAAAAAGCTAAAGAATCTGCCAAAGGGTTGATTTTTAAGTTTTATACAAAAGCTAAACATTGATTTTTTTCTATCTTCATTTCTGCAGTTAAGAGAGTTACCTAAGAGAAGCCAGTGTGCCCCAGCCTGATCTTTCTCTGGTTCTTTTATCTCTTTCCCTCTTTTCCTCTTTTTACCAAACACACACACATGCACACACACACACACACACCTATACTTTCTATGTGAACAAAACTAAATCATATGTGGAATCCTTACTCAAAGATCTTAGGCTTGATCACAGAAGTAACTTAGGCAACACTTAAATGTTATTAACATCTTTCACTATAAAGAGGTGCTAAGAGTCAACCTCTAAGCTTTAATAGGCTTTATACTCATTTTCAAGATTGGCAAATCTTGGGGAGATATTTAGAGTGAATGCCTTATAGGTTTTGTTTACTATTTCTCACATATTTAAGATTTTAATTTTGTAAAACATGTCCTGCAGATTTTGCTTGCTTAGCCACTAAGTGGGAAAGAAAGGTGAACCAATAAGTGAGACGTAGTCTTCCAGTCTCTAGACATGAAAAAAACAGAGGAAAGAAGGACCAAGTCTTTTCAGGAAGAACATTTTCTTTATCTCCTTATATATTTTTTTTGTTCCTTTCCATCGTCCTGCAGTCATATTTTCTGGAATTAAGCACCAGCAAATTAAATATGCTCCCCCAGCTTGTAACCCTGCCTTCTGAAGGTGATCTTAGTAATGTCCTTTTTCCCCCTGTGTATACAAAAATACTAACACTGATAGATGAAGAGTGTATAAAAAAGTGTATAATGAATTGAATTGTTGTCAACTTGTCCAGTTTCTACAGGGATGTACCTTTCTTTGTTGCATTTAATGACTGATTTTCTAGGTTAATTTATTATAAGTGATAAAATGCCAAAGAGATCACATTTGGATTTAAGTGTTAGAATTAAGTTGAGGGTGCCTGAGTGGCTCCGTCAGTTAAGAGTCTGCCTTTGGCTCAGGTCATGATCTTGGGGTCCTGAGATCAAGTCCCATGTAGGAATCTCTACCCAGTGGGGAGTCTGCTTCTCCCTCTCTCTCTTCCTCCGTGCTCTCTTTCTCTCTCAAATAAAGAAATAAGGTCTTTAAAAAAATAAAGAATTATATTGAGTCCACTGCCTTCCTTTCTTCTTTTATTCCAAATCTTGTTGTGCTGTTTCAGTGCTAACTGCTCCACTTACTTCAGTGTCCTAGAGTTCAAACTAAGTATTCTAATATCAGTACTTTCTTAAAAGTCTTGGCCAATCAGTAAAAGTCTCATTGTAGGAGAAACGCACAAGAAGTTAGGCCTTGGGTTGTTCTTTCCTGTAACTCATGGTAGTGTAATGGCGGTGGAGTAGTCAGTCTCTACAATTTGTTATATCAAAGCTATTAAGGTAATCCACACCTATCATGAAAAAGTCAAGAAGTTTTACTTGTTTGAGGTATATTTTAGGGTCTTGGAAAGAGTAATTGACTAGTGTGTTCATCCGAAACAGAATATCTACAACTTTCTTAAATATTCTCCTTTTAAATCATTGAAATGTTGCCAGAGAATACAGGAACAGCTGTTGAGTAGGGTATTAAATTTAGAGTAACTTCATATAGGAATGTTGATTTAGACAAGACTTTGGCATAATTATCACTGAAATATTCTATAAATAGAATGGTATAGAATAACTTCAAAGGTATAATTTCTGAAAATGCAGTTGCCCCTGGGAAAAGGTGCAAAGCAGAACTACTGTATATGTTACTGCTTCTTCTGAGATACAGTAGTAATTCTACAAACCTATGAGACATGCCTTCTTACCTGTTTAGTTTGTCTTATCTTAGCACCCTATTTTTAACTTCTTTAACCCTACAAATTTCGAGGCAAAGCCTTATAACATATATTTACAGTATACGCATGCAAAAATGCTTTTCAAAGAGTATGCTTTTGAGATTTTTGATGGAAAAGAAGCTGCAGGTGACTTTCTATTAACTTATTCATTAAGTATTCATTTTGCATGTTTACTGAACTCCTAATTCATTCTATGGATTCTGGGTAAGATGAAAGGGTGACATTTTGACATAGGTAGAACATCTTAGTAACAGAGTAGTAAGTGAAAAATTACTAGGTAAGGGGAAAGTTAACATTTAAAAAAATATTTTATTTATTTGACAGACAGAGATCACAAGCAGGCAGAGAAGCAGGTAGAGAGAGAAGAAGGGAAGCAGGCTCCCTGCTGAGCAGAGAGCCTGATGCGGGGCTTGATTCCAGGACCCTGGGACTGTGACCTGAGCTGAAGGCAGAGGCTTTAACCCACTGAGCCACCCAGGCACCCCTGGAAAGTTAGCTTTTGTTATTTTCTCAGCTTTTTAAAAACTTCTCTTTTTTTTATGTGAGATATGGAGAGGGAGAACATTTTGGCAGAGCTGTGGAAATCAATATTATTTTATCTCTGGAAAATAATGAGCCCAGTCTTTACAGAACCTGTGTGTTTTCTCTTGAAACCTCTTACTGCCATTTCTATACATTCTAGAAAGTTGTTCAGCCTGAGAAGTAGGGTATTCAGGAAAATGGTTAACTTATATGTATCATCTTTCCAATCAATTCTGTAAAACTCTGTACTACACTTCGCCTATTGCAGGCACATATTTTGAATTCAAAGTAAAGATAATGATATTTGAACCAGAAATATTTCCATAACTGGCAGTGAAAATCTAAATATATCAAGTGAGAAGGCTTACCAGAAGATCCCTCAAAGAGGTGAATATTGAGTTTGTCATTAACAAAGAGAAGAAAAAAAAAGAAGAAGCTGCAGAATTTCCTGTGAACCAGCACAGCAATAGCAATTTCTAGCTCCTTGTGTGCTCATATGGACTGCACACTTAACTCTAGAAGAGCTACTATCCTTATTTTAGTCACATTTATTTTAAGAGCTTATGTTCCTCTCCTGGTCTCTATGAAAGAAGTCTATAGGGAAGGAAGGATGCTCTTCTCATTTTCACAAAATAAATGAACAAATGATTGCTTGTGTGTGATTAGTTTGCTAAAGAGAGAACAAAGGCCGACCTTGATGAGCATTTATGGTGATGGCTTCTTTGAAGCAAAGCTAGCCTGGGTGGGTGTTTCAGATGCACTTTCTAGGAAACCAACTGTGAGATGGAGTTTGTTGAGTAGGGTGGGTATATAAGGACAGCCCTTGGGTTGAACATTTGTGAAAGGAAGGTACCATACCAGGCATGGGAACGAGAAGACACTGAGAAGGCAGCTCCAGTCAGAGCCTTAGCCAGTCCAATGGAGAACTTTCTGGAGTTAGAATGACTTTTCGGGCCACATGGATGAGGACTCCATGCTTGCACTGATGAGTCATTGGTGTAGGACACCCTGGGAAGGGGCAGGATCTCTGATGTTTCTGGCAATTGAATGCTGGCTACTGTCAACACTTTGCAACTGGAGCAACTTCATTGAGGTACTCCTTCACCAGTAGGGATCTGGGTGGTGTGTTACAGTGTCCATTGCAGTGGGATGGAACTAGGTTATAAAGACCATGGCAAGACAGAAAGAAAGATTGAGAAAAGATGAAATTTTGAATGGTGAACCTATGTCTTTTTTAAAAAAAAGATTTATTTATTTGAGAAAAAGAGAGAGCATGTGAGTCAGGGGAGGAGTTGAGGAAGAGGGAGCAGGAGAGAGAGAATCTCAAGGAGACTCCCCACTGAGTGCAGAGCCCAATGTCAGGCCTAGATCACACAATGATGAGATCATGACGTGAGTCAAATTAAGAGTCAGATGTTTAACTGACTAGGCCACCCAAGCACCCCAATGTCTTTTTTTTTTTTTTTAATAATACCATAAAGTTCATTCCCTTACTAGTATGGAGGTTGCATAGGACTGGGTAGAGAGGTCAAAGCCAAGGGAGTTAGTTTAGAAAACTGTTGGAATGATCCTATCATGAGACAATGAGACCCTGGCAAACTAAAAGCCATGGGGATGACCTGAATAGAGCCTGTTTCTGAATGAATTGAGGGGTTGGAGAGGTGTGCTCCAATAATTTTTGATCTTCTATGTGCCAGATGCTCTGTCTATATTTTGCACTTAATATGAGATAGACCTTATTATAAGTTTGTGCTACAACACAGCAAATAGGCACTTTGAGAGGTTAGATGAATTGTGTGAATTTTCTTTTCTGGCAAGGGAGGAAGACTAGATTTATCTGGCTGTAGAAACCATACATTTTTATACCTAATCACATGTCTCTTTTGTCAATTGATAAGCTAGAGCATACATTTCATCTTTGAAGTGCAGTTTGGCTAGAGAATGAGGTGGAAATATGATGATAAAAGAAAGTAAATGGTGAAATATTCTGATTTTCAATGGTGAGGAACCAGGATTTCTAAAATGATACAAAAGTTTATCAGGTAATAGCATAACACCCTCATTATGCACTGGAGCTATGTGTTGAAGAAAATATACTTAAGTCTTCATGAAAACTCTATATGGATGGATATTATTATAATTTTCATTTTTCAGATGAGGAAACTGGGTCTTAGAGAATTCAAATAAACTGCTGGAGGTCAAGTAGCTAGTCAAAATGGAACTTGATCTTTTTACATTAAGATTACCTGACTTTAAAGCTACTAAACATCACACCTTGTTAAAATTTGCCTCTTTATCAATGGGGAGTATTTTATTAAATAAATTTTAATCAATTACTTAAATCAATTACTAATCTATATCCTCACCTTTTGAATATTCATCAATAACTTTGATGATCTTGCTTTTTATTAATTTTTTTAATTTGGCTAGTTAGCATTTTATAAAATGAGCACATTTTAAAATTAACATATAATGTATTATTTGCCCTAGGGGTAGGGGTCTGTGAATCATCAGTCTTACACAATTCACAGCACTCACCATAGCACATACTCTCCCTAATGTTCATAACCCAGCCACTTTATACCTCCCTCACCATGCCCCAGCAACCCTCAGTTTGTTTCTTGAGATTAAGAATCTCTTATGGTTTGTCCCCCTCCCGATCCCATCTTGTTTCATTTTTTCCCTTCCTACCCTCCATGATCCGCCTCCCTGCCTCTTAAATTCCTCATATCAGTGAGATCATATGATAATTATCTTTAATTGACTTATTTCGCTTAGCATAATACCCTCTAGTTCTATCCACATCATTGCAAATGGCAAGATTTCATTTTTTATGACTGCATAGTATTCCATTGTATACATTCACCACATCTTCTTTATCCATTCATCCATTGATGGACATCAAGGTTCTTTCCATAGTTTGGCTATTGTAGACATTGTCACTATAAGCATTTGGATATACGTGTGAAATGGGCTCCTTTAAAGTCACCACCAATTCTTTATATAGGGTATAAATATATGCTTAAATTGCTCCTATTCAGTCAGATTAAGACTTGCTCTACTCATTTGCTAGGGCCACCATAAAAATGTACCTACCCCAGACTAGGTGGCTCAAAACAACAGAAATTTATTTTCTCTCAATTCTAGAGGCTTGAAGTCTGAAGTTAAGATGTTGGTAGAATCATGCTGGCTCTGAAATGTGTAGGGAAATCATCCCTTGCCTCTTTCCAGCTACTGGTGGTTTTCTGGCAATCCTAAATGTTCCTTGGTTCATCCACATGTTACTTTAATCCTCTGTCTTTGCGTGATCTTCTCCCTGTGTCTTCATCTTCACAGGACCATATTATGCAGACAAGAGTGATGGTGTACTGAAGGCCCTCTCTCCTTCAACATGACTTCATCTTAACTAGTCACATCTGCAATAAATTTATTTTCAAATAAGCTTGCATTCTTAGGTACTGGGGAGTAGGACTTTAATATATTTTTTTGCAGGGGTGACACACAATTCAACTCATAATCCTTACATACATAAACTCAACCTGCATGATCAAAATAATGTTATGTTTCTTACCATGTCTTCAAAAAGAGAGTAGATGAAGCTTTGTTAGGCATATTCCATTATATCATTCTTTTTAACTATTTCATCTATATGAACAAATTAGATTCAGAGATAGAAAATTATTCCTAAAGGACCAGAATCTAATGCTCTCTCTTTTTTGTATGGAATTCCAACTGATATTATTGAGTGTACTCCTGCGGGGAGAAAACAACTTTACTGATATTACTTATGATTTTGTTATTCCGAGTGGGTTGCATTTTCTTTTTGCTCATTTAGATACTTTCTCTTGGAACACAGAGTCAAAACTTGTGGAGTGGGCTTGGGGAATTTGTTCTTCCGAAAGTGCTTTATTCTAATTTTATTTTTTATTACTCATATTGTAAATGAGACAGGCTGAAGAGGCATTGCCAGACTAATTTTTTTTCAGCCTTTGTAATTTGGATTACTTTCCTTCCACATACATCTATAAGAATTTCTTAGATGTAGATATCAAAGAATTTTAATATTTAATTTTCCCCTAGGAATTTGATGAACAAGATATTATGTTTATTAAATTGGTCTTAGGGGTGCCTGGGTGGCTCAGTGGGTTAAAGCCTCTGCCTTCCGCTCAGGTCATGATCCCAGGGTCCTGGGATCGAGCCCTGCATCAGGCTCTCTGCTCAGCAGGGAGCCTGCTTCCCTTCCTTTATCTCTGCCTGCCTCCCTGCCTACTTGTGATCTCTCTCTGTCAAATAAATAAAATAAAATAAAATAAATAAAATAAAAATTAGTCTTAGGGCAGGCATCCCTAAAGCCATAGCCTATGATACATGATTTGTATTTAGATATCATTAAACTATGTGTAAATTGTGATTATTTCATACATGTGTAACATGGACATTGAACCTCTTAATTGTCAAATGTAATTATCTGTTTCTAGGTTTCAGCCTTATTTACCTTTCTACACATTTGATAATTTCTTTCTCCCTCAAATTCTTCTTTATTTCTGGTATCCACCACACACCACTAGTACTTTACTTTATACATGAACAGTCCTTTTTAGCATCCTCTTCTGCCTTCTTATCTGCTGTCTACCTCCATGCATTTGCATTTATTCTAAAACATAACCTTTTTATCCATATGATAGTGTGTGCACTGCAAAAATTTACATATCTATAGGCCAGTGTTCCCAAATTTACTTTTCTAGCCTTGATATCACCAAGTCTTTGACCTGAGTTGCCCTATGAATATTTTCTGGGTGTTTGTGTTTCTGAGTACAAAATGTGCCAAATTCATTATATTTTCTACTAAAGAGCTTTTGTGGTAAAGTAGATATCATTACTTCCTCAGTTTACTCATTTTCCATTCAGTTTTGCAATTCTTACCCCAAAACACAAAGTATATTTTCCCCCTTAGATTCTGGGCTAGATAATGAGGTGACTTGGTCTGGCTGATGGGATGCTAAAAGCAAGAGCCTTTTCAGCATGGAGGGACTAAAATATGCATGGACATGTTCTCTTGCACCTTTATTATACCATACCCTGTCTAGCTTGCTGGTCCAAGGAGGTTGTGCAAAGAATGTAGTAGAGCCAATCCACAGACCTATATTTGAAGTAAAACTACCCAGATGAACGCCCAAAACTCATTAGATCCACTACTGTGAGTGAACCCAAATGATAAAAATAGAGGCAACCTGGTAAGATGTGTGAGAAGTAGATTGTTGTCTTGGTGTGTCATTGAATTTTGTGGTTGTTATACAGCAAAAGTTTTCTGATGCAAAAATTGGTACTTGGAGTGCTAATAAAACAAACAAAAAAAACAACCCTAAAATACATGGCATGATTTTAAGCATGGATGGCAATTTAGGAAGAAGCCGACATAAGAGGTTGAGAAAATGGTAGTCAGTATGATATAGTCATGAAATAGTTGTTAAAAGCTGTCCTTTGTTATCCTCTGGAAGACTGATATCAGATGTAATTAATTTCTAGATTTGGGCAAGATGGACTCCAGGCAGAGTGCAGAAGGAGAGCTCTAACTTCATTTAGATGGATTTAATAAGGCAATAAAAGTGAGAAATGAGGTCAGAAAAGAACTACCCAGTTAGCAAATTGAATGAGGAGGTAGTAGAGAGCTTCCATAATATACTGTTTATAAAACTTAAAAATTCTTCAGCCTTTGTAACCTTGCAAAACAATAAAATATTCTCAAATTAAGATAGATACAGCTTTGGGGCAAAGACAAAAATCAAGGGCCTTTAAGGTGTAATTTAGGGGTGTAGGCCAAATCAAGAAGTAGCCCTCCTGTGTTTTCCTGATATTTGGAAGAATTAAAGGCACCTCGTATGTCTTGTAGGGAATAAAAGGGCCTCTACAAAGCATAGACCCAAAGATTCTTAATGGGTCAATGCTACTCAAAGCATGCAAAGGTCTGTGGCCTTTATAACTATGGTTCATGGAAATAGAATATACAATAAACCACACATATTTTTCACTTTTGTAAATGTTGTTGACTATAATCAAGTATATAAACAATCAACTCATATTTGGGGATAGTTAGCTAAAGTATGATCAGCCTGGCTAAAAGGGACTAAATTTGTTTAATATCTAAAATAACTTATATGTCCCCAATTTTGCAGGCAGAAATTAGGCTAAGAAAGCAGAAGGCATATCTTCCAACAATCTCTTTAGAACTGGACAAAGGTGATGACAAAAGTGGCTGAAAGCCCCCTTAAGAGGCAGAACTGGGACCTACTCAAGGGACTTTTTTTTTTTTTTTTTTTTTTAACTTCCAGAGAAGGGTGGAGCATGGAAACATTTACATAGCAGGAATTCTGAGTTGCCAAGGAGTAGTGACTCCTATGTACTTTTCTTTTTTTCTTTCTTCAAATGGGAATGTTTTTTAGAGTTTGCTGGTTTCTATTTCAAAATTTGTGTGATGTATGCATGAGGTCAAAAATTTACTTGTATGTTAGTTTATCTCTCCCCTTCTCTCTCTATTCGCAGGTCTCTAAATCAAGAGAATGTGTGTCTCAACTGAATATACTTCATCAGATCCCAGATTTTGAGACTGATATTGACTAGATAAGACATTTGAGGATTTTTGGATGGAGTGGGAATGAGTATATTTTGCATGTGGGATAAGTGTGTTTTTATGGCCAAAGGGACATCTCTGAGGTTTACTTTAAAGACGTTTACTAGGCATCTTCAGGTTCTGAAGGTAACATATTCTGTCTTAGAGGATATCACTCCAACTATTTTACTCAGTAACATGAAAGAAGTTTAGTAATTTTTAAAGAAAACCTATAAATAAGTAAGAAAATAGTAGGCAAAAAAATCTCTGAAAAAGCATGCATAGTTTTATTCCTAAGATTCAATGAAGCAACATTTTATTTTTCATAACGTGGTAGGCCTAATCTAAAATGGCTCCCAGTGATCATGGTCTACTGGTATTTATGCCCTGCTGTATGCTCTAGGCTTAGTTATCTATTTCTTACAAATAGCAAAAATTATAGGTTGTTGCTTCCTAGGTCAAATTAAAGAAGATAGTGACTTCTGTCTTGTTCTTATTTATTCTCCCTTGCCTTTTTGCAGTCTAATTAAGTTGACAGTTACTTAAGGTGGTTTTTTTTTTTTTAATTTTATTTATTTGAGAGAGAGAGAGAAAGGATGAGAGAGAGAAAGAGAGAAAGGGAGAGAGAGAACAAGCAGGAGAGGGGCAGAGGGACAAGTAGACCTTCCACTGAATGTGGAGCCTGACACAGGGCTCAATCCCTGAGATCAAGACCTTAGTGAAAATCAAGAGTCAGATGTTTAACTTACTGAGGCACCCAGGTGTCCTTATGGTTGCTTAAGTTTGAATCCATTCTTTACTCCTCTCTTCCCCCATGTTTTAGGTATATGGTATCGTACTTTACACTCTTTTATTTTGTGAGTCCTTTGACTGATTTTTACAGATATACTTATTTTTGCTGCTTTTGTGTTTCCTACTTTTCTTGTATCTACTTATTTTCTTTCTTTTTCACTCAGTCCCCTTTAGCATTTCTTGTAGAGCTGGTTGAGCGATCATGAATTTTTTAAAGTTTTGTTTGTCTGGGAAGCTTTATCTCTCCCTCTATTCTGAATGATAGTCTTGCTGGACAAAGTATTCTCGGTTTTGGGTGTTTTTGTTTTTGTTTTTTTTGGTTTGTTTCTTTTCTTTCAGCATTCTATCATGCCACTTTCTTCTGGCTTGCAAGATTTCTATTGAAAAATCAGCAGATAGCCTTATGGGGTTTCCCATGTATGTAACTATTTTCCCATTCTGCCTTTAAAATTCTCTATCTCTACTTTTGGGCATTTTATTTACTATGTGTCTCGATGTGGATTTCCTTGGGTTGATTTTGTTGGGGGCTCTCTGTGCTTCCTGGATCTGGATTTTGGGTTATTTCCCCAGATTCAAGGAGTTTTCAGCTATTATTTCTTCAGATAATTTTTCTGCCTCCTTTTATTTCCCTTCTCCTGGAGTCCCTATAATACAAATGTTATGTTTGATAGTGTTGTTGAGTTTCCTTAATCTATTCTCATTATTTAGTAATATTTTTTCTTTCTTCTATTTAGCATGATTGCTTTATTCTGTCCTCCAGGACATGGATCCATTCTTCTGCTTCCTATACTGTACTATTTATTCCATCTAGTGTATATTTAATTTCAGGCATCAAGTTCTTCATCTCTGATTGGTTCTTTTTTATGTTTTCTATCTCTTTGTTGAGGGTCTTACTGAGGTCATCCATCCTCTTCTCAAGTCCAGTGAGTATCTTTATGAAAATTACTTTAAGTTTCCTATCAGGCATAGTACTTCGTTTCATTTATTCATCTTGCTCTAATTTTCTCTTGTTCTTTCATTTGGGACATATTCCTCTCTCTCCTCATTTTGTTTAACTTTATGTGTATCTGTTTCTATGTGTTAGGAAAGTCAGTTATGTGCCCTGCACTGGAAAGTAATGGTTTTTATGAAGAAGAGGTCCTACAGTGACCTTTAGTGCAATTGTCCTCTGTTCACCAGCACCTTGAAATTCAGGGGTATCCCCTTTGTGTATTTTTTTGCACCCTACTCTTGTGGCTAAGCAGAGTTTGCCTTAGTCCAATCATCTGTAATGCCTCTTTTTGCCTGTTTTGGGCAGGGTTTGGAAACTATGTTGTTAATAGTCCCATCAGAGTCTGCCTTGGGCTTGAGCGGAATCAGATCAGGCATTTGTCAGAGCTTTAGTTACACTGAACTGCCTGGCAGTCTTGTTGTTTTCACCTGGGAGGCTTTTGTTGGTGGATAGGGCCTGCAGTCAGACAAGATATCTGCCTCTACACCACTTTGCAGCTGCAGTTGAACTGGTTTGTGGGATTATCTTCCTCTTTCCCTCTCAGGAATCACTTCAAAGTGGTGCTGGCCCCATCAGGGTTGCTTGCATAATGCCATGCCAAGGCCAAGTGGGATGGCATGAATCCACATAAAAGCATGGGGGCTAGACACATGGTAGTATCAAGGTTTACAAAGATCTGCTATGAGAGGAGTCCTGGTACTGATTTGGATAGCAGCTGAGACTGGTTGGAAGAAGTGAGTCCATAGAAGAGCATGGAGGCTTGGCATGCTGTTTACAAGCCAGGTGGAAAGTGTTGGTGCTGCACTGGTTCCCACAGGTGTCCATGTAGCTAGACTGGGTGTGGAGGGGCAGTAAATGGTGCCTACCAGCTCTTCTGTTGTTGGAGAAGTCTCTCAAAGATCCCTGTTCCCTGCAGCACACACTCATAGATTAGTAAACAAATCTCTTCCTAGGTATCTGAGTCATCTTTTGAACTACTGCTTTTACACTCTATCTCAGAGGGGCTCTTTATTGTCCTATCTCTTTAAGGATGGGGACTCAGGTTTCCCTCAGCATCTGGCTCTCCTAGAGCCAAGTCACTGATTTTTAAAGTTCCACATGTAAGCCCCATTAGTTATAAGAATTCAAGAAATTAAGACCCTCTGGTTTTGAAAGCCAAATATTATGGAATTCACCTTCCCAATGAGGGTCCCCTGTGTCTGGGGTGCCTGGTATAGAGTCTGCTCATCTCCATTCTCCCATGCTTGTGGGGGTCGCCCTCTTGTGGACAGTCTTTCAGGTTAGCTTGGTTCCCAACTGTGTCTTTGCCCTTTGTACCATTTTTGATGGGCCCTCTTCTCTATATTTAGAGTTTGTTCTGCCAGTCTTTGGGTAATTTTCTGAGTCATTTACACTAATGTGGGTGTTATCTAATAGTATCCATGGGAAAAGGTGAGTGTAGGATCCTCTCTACACTGCCATCATTCCCCAGAAGTCTTTTATCTTCTTAATTAGGGATGTTTGTACCATTTTGGAAAATTTTTAATAAGATTTTGTTCCATCCATACCATCAGCAACTATATAATCAGTTGTATTTATCACAATTTTGACTATATCTAAAATATATTCAGATTTTAAAAATTATTAAAACAGACATCATTTATATGTAGTTCTGCTTACAGACAGAAACAAGGTCAACAATAAATTGCTTTTCCTTAACTAGAAATTCTTGACTGGTTGTACTTGAGGATTTAATTTTTGAATACTTAATTGAGTTTGATAGGACCAAAATGATATACATTCAAGAATGTTTAACATGAAGTGATGATCAAAATTTGAAGTATTTCTTTCCTGGCCTTTAAATATGAAACAAAAAAATGTGCTCCTTAATTTCTCCTGTGTGCTGGGTGACAGATGGGAGAGGAACTTCCTTCATGCCCCTCCCGCAGTCTCAATGCTCAAGGGTAGCATTGTAGTTCCCATATCTCCAACTTCATAACTTTCAGATATGCTATGTCTTTGACTACCTCAGAGATGTGCAACAAAGTAACTGAAGGTAACTCAATTCCGTATCTCAGTCTCATGACTGCTTGGGAGGTCTTATACTGACATCTGAAGCCATCCATGCATCTTGAAAGGTGAACTTCTGTGTTACCTCTTAGTAGCAAGAATTCCTTCCTTCTCTAGCCTTATGAAAAATTTGCCACTATAGATTTATTGCTCCCTGTTTTCCAGACTGGCCCTGGACACAAGTCATATTCATAAAATTCTGTTTCAACCAAAATGGGAATTTCTGGCATGTAATCAGGACTATAATAGCAAATATTAAAAACTGAACAAAGTAGAAACTTTACAAGAGAAATACATACGAGGTTTACATGGAGGACTATTTCTATGCTAATCAAGCTCAATAACTGTTTGTTAAATGATTTTTTTTCCCTTTCCTATTTCCTTTCTGAAGCTTGGAAAGTTTGGCCTGTACAATTTATTATCCAAAACTTTAAATTTTTACAGATATTAACTTGAAGGTTTTGAAATTGAGACCAGGTGGTTCAATTCAGGGCCTTACATTTGGGATATTGGATTCCTCTAGGGTAGCAGTCTGTCAAGAAAACCTTAATGCAGCACAAAGATAAATCCAGATTCTTGTGCCAAGACTTGAGGGGAATGAGGCTCTCTGCATGAACTAATCTAAAGTTCTGACTGTGTTGATGAGCAGAAAATGGTGAAATTGTAAATGCATAGTTATTATGGGGATGGAGACATTGCCTTTTAGAGATTTCTTCTGGTTTCATTCCACTCTGGGGATAGGAGATCAGGAATATTTTAAATGGCTTAAGATATCAAAGCAATATAGAAATACTGCTCTAGCAAGGAAGATTTTCCTATCAGGGAAGTTTTCTAAATTAACAAGATTTGTTTATCCTTTAGTTCGCCAACATTATTGAACAGAATTTGTCTCCAGTATCTGCTTTTGCACGCATGCTGTCAAAGCTCTCTCAATCTTTCACATCCTGTTCATGTTTGGGGACATTTTATTTTTTTCTTTAATCTCTCTGGATTTTTCACTCATATTGCCTCTTTTTCCAAATTTTTTGATTAAAGCCTATATTCTAAATACTTATTTTCTGAAAGCTAGAGTGGGCAATGACTGTGTTGTTGATTTAGGACTTTGCACTGTAGCTCATAGTTGCTGTGGCTCTGAGTTCCTAAGCAGAGTTGATAAGCACATCCTCATTCACATACCCATGTTCTTAGCCTGTGGCTCAAATCCAAAAGTATCTGTTTATCATAATGAGTTTGATTACCAAAAGCCAGAATTTGACCCTGCCCACTTAGTCAGTTCCACCATGAAATAGCAATCCTATAACTGGGAAAAAGCATTCAATTACTACATGCTCTTAAAATATCTATGAATAGAAAAAAATAAGTAAGGTTTGATCATACATCATCATTTAGAAGTTTCACTTTGATAACCCATAAGAAGTATTTATCTTCTAAATTCATTTCATAGCTAAAAAATAAAAAAAATCAAAATTTCCATTCCTATGTATTACATTAAGTTTCTTAGCATTTTATTTAAAATTCTAACCCAGCCTTTAAAACAGCTGCCACTTTTTTACAGAAACTCTGTGCTCTGAGCGTATTTACTTATGCTTTCACATTTTGTCAACATTGCTATGCCCTCTGATATTTATAATGCTTTCACCTGCTGCTTCATTTTTAAAGAACATTTTATTTTATTTTAAAAAACGTATCATGGTACAACTAACATACAATGTTATATTACTTTTAGTTTATATTAACTACAATGTACATCAATATGTGCAACATATTGATTCATTAATTCTATACTTTACTCAGTGCTCACCACTATAAAGATAGTCGCCATCATCATGTTATTACAATATTATTGACTATATTCCCTATGCTGTACTTTTCATCTCTATGGCTTCTTTATTTTATAAGTAGAAGTTAGTACTTAAACCCCTTTACCTATTTACTTTCCTGATCCCATCTCGTGCTTATTCTTCACCCATATGTGGTCTTACTTTCTCCAGAAAGGCTTCCTAAATGACTGAGGCTCTCTTGATCACACCTATTTAGATTTAACATACAATATGTTATGTTGTGAATCTCAAAAGATTGAGCATAATCTTTACTTTTGTTAAACAAAAATACATTAATTTCCACCTATGCATAACTATTGTCTTAGTGACTGCGGATTTTTTTTTTTTCAAGGAGAGGTGCATCAGTCAATCTCTCAATTCATTGCATTGGCAATTTCTGACAGAAATAGTACTTTGTTCAACATTATCATAATTCTGAGTGAAATCAATAGTGTAGCTCATTATCTAGTCTCTCAGTTTGTGTCCCCCTCTTATTTACCATGTGTGTTGGAATTATTAATTAAATTATTTATTTTTATTTATATTATAATTAAAATTAATTGTTAATTATTATTAAATTAATAATTTATTAATTATTAATTAAAAATCCAAATTACTGTAGTGAGAAACTGAAGAAATGAATCCAAACCAAAACCTTAAGGTACACTGAAGAGAGTGAACAGAAATAATAACCTAAACCTAAAGTTTAAGTTTTCCTAAAATTGGTTTCTCAGAAAAGAAATTTTTATGTAAGAAATAATGGCAATTAAGAAAATAACTAATCAGTTGCATTTATTTCTATGATAGATAGCTCTTCAAATACAATTACTTTTTTCTCATTTGAGGGGATGGTAGTAGTGTGGCACCACAATATATTCATCAGTCCTCTGAAATACTCTCAAATGGATTTTTTTCCACTAATCAATGCTACCAAATCAGAATTTAGTTGTGCAAAGTTGTGTCCCACTTGTCTTTCTATCTTTTAAATTTGTGCAGTTGTTTGAGCTTCTATTTTTCAATGATAATTGAAAATAAAGATGAGCTTATAAAAAATAGTTTTTAAAATTTTTGTATTCATTCTAAAGAGAAGAAATCTAAAATCAAAATTAGACAGAAGACAAAGGACTAAAAGATCCTTATTTTGAGTCCTTTAGAAGAAAGAAATTGGGCTTTTTTGAGAAGCCAGCAGATGAATAAGTAATATTTGCTCTTTAAATAAGAATTGATTAAAAGATGGTTTGGACAGAAGCTCTAAAACAAAGGTGGTTGCAACATTGACAAGAAGGAGCAGATATATAGCTAACTGGTGTTTCCTGAATTAACACAACTGAGATTCTAATACTGAATACTCACATTCTTAAGCAATTAGGCTATGTGAAATTATATACTAGAAAAGAAATATTAGCCAATGCTACATATCAGTTAACTGTTATCTTTTATAAATATCCACATTAAAAGCAGTCTATGCCACAGTATTGGAATCTTTCATTTTGACCTTATTGATAAAAAAATGCATTATTTACATTAAAATATTTGTTAAAAAATTTACTAACATGATAACCATTCAAATGAGAAGAGTAGAATAAATATAATTATAAAATCTATAAATAATAATTCAAAATTCAATAGTATTTCATAACAAAGTAGACATTCAATTATTTATTTCATGTCTTCCTTACTAGTTGTGGGCAGGGTTCTATGTCTTTCTCATTCATCATTATTCGCAGAACTAGATCAGTGTCTGGCTTATAATGGCCACTCAAGAGTATCTGTTGATTAAAAGAGAAGCAGACTTCATAAACACAGAGAACAATTTGGTGGTTGTTAGAGGGGAGGAGATGGGAGGGATGGGCAAAATAGAGGAAAGGGATTAACATTTTAGGATAGGAACAGATTTCTTAAACACAAATCAGTGAAAAAAATAGAAAGATTGGCAATCCAACTTAAATAATGGGCAAGGGGCTAGAATGTACTTTACGAATGAGGGCAGGTGGAAGGCCAACTGACAGATGGTAAGATGTTCCTCCTCCTTTTCAGGGAAACATACTGGAAGCATGATGGGATGGCCCTGAGCACTACCAGAGTGGCAAAAACTGCAAGCTGGCCAGGATGTGAAGCAGCATTTAAGCCTTGGTGAGAGTGCGAACGTAAGACTGTTACCAAACACTGTCCACATTTGCTGTGCAGCTAAACACTGACATACACAGTGATTCCACAAGATGTGCACCCCCAAAAGGCATTCAAATGTACACCAGAAGACATGTACAAGAATGTCTACAATGAATAACATTATTCATAATTAAAAGTGGACACACCCCAAATCCAAAAACAGTAGAACTGACAGAGAAATTGTGGTATATTCATGACACAAAATATTATATATTGTATAATTCCATTTATATAAAGCTTAAAAATCAAGAAATACTCATCAGGATAGTGATGACTTTGGGGAGGAAAGGTAGTGTACTTCAAAGGTACTTGGTCTGGATGATGGTTACCAAGGTGTGTTTATTTTGTGATAATTCAGTGAACTGTAAAACTTGTGACTTGTATACATTTATATGTGTGTGTTATATTTCAATAAAAAGGTAAGAAAAGTTTAAAAATATTTACCAATTAATGAATGGATGAATTAACAAATGAATATTTAACAACTATAAAAATAACCAGACCTACTATATTGTGCTCAATAAAAGACCTGTATGCAGTCCTGTACACATCAGCTTTCTATGAGTTATAGAGAATTTTTAAGGTAGAATCAAAATAACTCTCTTATAACTTTACACTTAATTAGGTTTTGTATTTAGTAACTTAAATATTAGAAAACAAGCTGAACCTAAATTTAAAAATCGTAGGTTCTATACAATGATTTCAAGATTATTTCATTTCTCCTTTTTTTCCCTCCAGATATATTAATTAGGGCTATGAGGAGCATAAAAGTCTGATTTAAAATTTATTGGCCATATTTTACTAAATTATAAATTTTTTGGTCTTATTGAAATATGTCAATATATTTTTTTAAATTAACCTTAAGCTAGCTTACTATATCCTTTTAGCCTCAAGCTAGGGAACTCTCAAATTAGGGACAAATGCCCATAAAATCATAGTTTTGAAGTAGTAATTATAGTGCTCTAATGGAAAATAAAACAAGGGTATAATTAGTAAAATAAATACCCTCCCACAGTAATTGGGAGATGAGAGTGCTATTTTTCTTGATGTTTACTTTTTAATGGGACAATTCCTAGGTCCCTGAGAAAGATATTTCTGGGTCCTTAAGATGGTAAAAGACTAATTTAGCTTTTAAGGATGTACAAATTTTTCAGAGACAGAATGAGAACATATTACAAGTCAGAGACAGAGTAAGAACATATTAAAATAAATGGTATGAGAAGGGAGGTGGGGGGAATCTCTTCCCTTATTTTTAACAGAGAGAATTAGGCCTATTATTTTTAATTTGCATTTGCCCTTATATAAGTATAGTCTAAATTAATAGCCGCTGAATGTGGAAGAAGGGTTAATATCAGGAATTTCTGATTTTGATTCTAAATTTCCATTCTCAGAGTTGATTAGACTCCTCTCCTCTTTGATCATATTTTATTTATTCTTCAATGAGTTCAGGTGTTATTTCAACAGTCAAGTTTCCAAAAAGCACCTTGGGCTGGGTTACCTTTCCTCCATGCCGAAATCTGTACACATTTATTATACCAGATGGTGCATAATAATTCTTGATAATTACAGTTTGGTCACTGGAGCTGAATAAAGACAGGATAAATTGTCACCTGTATTATATAATGGAAAGAATGCAGAAGATGAAACTGGAGGTTGCAGTTATGTTCCAGCCTTGCCATGTACCAACTTGCTAAGTAATTATAATATCTACTTCCGTGGGTTACTGGGAAGATTAAATGAAATTATGTGATTAGCACAGTGTAAACCATAAAGCAAAAGTGGGTCTGAATGGAGCTCAAGGAATGTTGTTGGGTTAAATACATTTTCAAAATCCTTCCAAGACCCAGGATTTCACACTTTGCTGATTTAGGATTTAGGATAATATTGCAGGATTTACTTCTTTAATTTCCACAGTTCTTTTCATTCATGTCATTTAAGTATTTACACTTCAGTTTTATTTGTTGAGTTTCTTAAATTTTTTTATGATCTGGATGCTAACCTTTGTGCATGGAATCAGATTAATTAGTGTCCATTAATGTTTCTGAAATTTATTTAGAATTGGAAATAGGCCTAAATGGACATCTGGTATGAAAAACAAGTTGAAAGCACGTTATTTCCTTGGTGACAAAATATATTTGATTTAGAATTACTAGATGATATTATTCTTTAGAAGTTTACCTTTTATTTGTTGTATATTTAATTTCGATCCAAAAACTTTGATTTTGCCTGGCAGAGAAGCAAAGTGTTAAGTTGCATTTGGAGATGCAATGTTAATTGATTCTTAAAACACTTCTTTTCCATAAAGCTTGAAAATATGGTGTAAAACACTAGTTCCCTTTCTAAATACATATTGGAAATGCTAATATTACTTTTCTGACACAATAAAGGGTGACTTTCTACCTTTTACAGAGTATATTTTTTTTGAGCATTAGGGCACATGTTTAGATACGCCAAGCAAATTAGGACACCTGCCTTGCTGATGCCAGGTAAATGATGCCTGAGAGATCAGTAAAGCATATTTTCAAAATATATTTATATAATAGAGCCATGTTTTGAAAACTATAAATTCCTTATGCTCCATTTTTTCCCTAAATATCTGGCACACATGTAAAATCTGAGAGAGCAATCCCTTATGCATATTTTACATGAAGGATGATCTGGTCAATTGTCAGTATGATTAAATATAAAAAAAATGATTTGTTAACATTAACTTCCTATACAGTACCTCATGAAAAACAAACCAAAAAATATCTTAAGAGGATTTAGCAATTTTAAAAAATTTTTTTAGAGAGTTCTTTATTTTATCAGCACAATATTATTAGTCAGCCCATATATGAGTTTTAATATTGGCATTTTTGTCTCAAAATTATATATAATTCAAAATTATAAGTGTATCTTCAAACTTGAAATGAAAACAATCAAATTGAACTGTAGTTGAGTAGAGAATGCAAGGAAATGATTAATAAGAGAAACCAGTTAAATAGTGAAATCTATGAGGTTTAGAGAATGTAAATTAAAACAGGAAGTAATGTAATGAGAGAAACTTTGAAAATAAGGTGATCATTGCTTTACATGTAAGTGTAGCTAGTAAAAATTCCATAATTTTAGTTTTGATGTTTTCAGGTATCCCTCTGAAGACCAAGTGAAAATCAGATGGGCCTGGGTATGTCTAGCAAAATGGAGACCAGAATCTCGGGTTGTTGCTAGTGTTCTAGTTACATCAGAAATGAGGATTCTCTGAGGGAAATTCATTCAACAAGAGGGAAGAATAAGCCATAAACATGAAACATGATTTTCTGAAAAGAATACATATTACAAGTATATCCTTTTAGATATTTTTGAATTATGGGCCCAAGACCAATACTGTGGGAGCAATAGAAACACAACCATTAGGGCCTACTAATAAACTATAGTGAAAAAGTAGAAACCAAGTGTTACTCCCGCCCCCCCCACCCCTGCCTCACTTTACCACATGCTGTTGTCAAAGGACTATAAGTGGCTAAAACCACAGAAGTCACCCGAGGGACACTGTCATCATGTAGCATACTGGGAGACTCTGTAGTGCTCAGAAGGAGCCCCCACACCACACCCCTCTCCCAAGCAGCATGGTGCTAGAAATAATAAATGCACTGTTAAGCATCTACAAGGAATCACGGAATCAAAGAAATACTCAGAGGGAAATTGCCATGAGAGCTGTTAGCCTTCATCAGAAATATTAAGGCAATGGTCAGGAAAAATAAGGTTATTCCTTTTCTTATTTTTTAATTTTTATTTTTTTAGAAGATTTTTATTTATTTATTTGATAGACAGAGATCACAAGTAGGCAGAGAGGCAGGTGAGGGGTTGTGGCGGGGGGGGGGGGAAGTAGGCTCCCCGCTGAGCAGAAAGCCCTATGTGGGACTTGATCCTAGGACCCTGAGATCATGACCTGAGCCCAAGGCAGAGGTTATAACCCACTGAGCCACCCAGGTGCCCGATGTTGTTCCTTTTAATAAGATTCCATCTCTATGCACAGGCAAGGCCTAGGGAAACTGGAAGAACTCTAGAGTAAGTGATTAAATATCCCTGTCCTTTAAGTGTAAACAGTTTGGAGAAGTTCTGATGATAGTCTCTTTGGTGGTTTGCAGGAC
Source organism: Mustela lutreola (assembly GCF_030435805.1). NCBI lineage: Eukaryota > Metazoa > Chordata > Mammalia > Carnivora > Mustelidae > Mustela > Mustela lutreola. Next base: position 41,011,710 of record NC_081300.1, read on the forward strand.
TTTCCAGGAGCCTCAGTATTTGAGGCAGTTTAATGGAGGAAGGCTTAAAGGCTTCCTTTGTAAGCTCCCAAAAGGAGCTGTTGAGCAAAACATATTGCGCATCATGGACTTTCCAAGGCCCAGAGTATGTTTTCTTCCTCACAATAAGCCTCACTGTCTGTGATTTCCTTTGAGTAAGTTGTGAATGAAGAAGATTGTTGGTCAAACTCTACTAAAACCTCAGGCTCATAAAAGGACTTTTGAAAGTATCAATGGACTTTGGTGGATAGGGTTAGAAGGCAAATCCAGTAGCAGCGCTACTTTATAAAAGAAGTAGCTGAGAGTAGAAACCTGTAAGTTTACTTGGGGGTGGTGAACTTAGTTTCACTTTGATCCTAGGGTCCTATTAAGTAAGAAAAACTCAACAAAAAACTTGGTAAGTTGCGGTATGTGCTTTATGACCTGCTAAGTAGTTGATACATATTGTCTCCTTCATTCCTCACAATTACCTTAGGAAATAGACATTATTACTAGCCCCTTTTATAACACGAAGAAACAGAAGTTCCTGGAAGATAGATGAGTTGCCTAAATTCTCACCATCTTTTAGGTTCAATCCCTGTGCTAAAAATGTTACCTGCATTACTTAATTAAAGCTCAGAACCACTATTGTTTTTTTGTTTTGTTTTGTTTTTTGAGAGAGGGAGAGAGAACTAGTGGGTTGTGGAGAGAGAATTCCAAGCAGACTCCACCCTGCAAGGAGCCTCAGGCAGGATTAGATCTCTAAATGGAATTGAACAATTTTTAAAATGATAACCTCTGATAATGTTATATAATACAGCATTGCATTATGACAAGTATTTAAAAACCAGAAGTCTTGGTTATAAATAGTTGGCTATTTTCTCACTAATTTTTTCTCAAGCCCATTTCTCTTAAGTATGTGTTTGGTATCCTTCCAGAACTAATTACGCATTGTTAAAGAAAAAAAATCGCACCAGACAAGACAAGTATACAGAAGTTGATGTTATTCCAATATTATTGCCAGCAATAGGGGAGAGGGCATAAACCAAGTCTGGATAATCATTTCTGCTCTAACAAAGGATGGAGCAGTCTTAAGTATGGGGGTAAATTAGCAGGAAAGTCTTGGACTACATTGTGGGGAAATTGATCAATGATATAGGTAGAGTGCATGGAGTTTTCCTGAGTTTATAAATGTTTTTATGATGAGATCATCTGTATTTGCTAATTGACTCCCATCCAAGTTAGGCTTCTGACTTCCCACAGAGACTGGGAGATAGGGGTGTTACTTTAACATGTACATTTTATTTTTATTTGTTGATTTACTTTTTAAAAGATTTTATTTATTTATTTGACAGAGAGAGTGAGCATGAGCCAGGGGGAGAGGCAGAAGCAGACTCCTTGCTGAGCAGGGGAGCCCAATGTGGGGCTTGATCTAGGAACCCTGTGATCATGACCTGAGCTGAAAGCAGATGCTTACCCTAATGAGCCACTCAGGCATCTCAGTGTTTACACTTTAAAGAGATGGTTTCCAGGTCCTTGTAAAAGACATTTCCTGGGTTGTAGAACTTGCAAGAGATGAAGAGAAGATTTACATACTTTTTGAAGAAGCAGAAAGAGAATTTACAACTATAAGTTTTCTAAAGTAAATGCTCTAAGAAAAGGGAGATTAGGAGGTTATAGTCAGAAAGAAATCTGTCTAAAGTTTAGTCAAGCTGAGAGGACCTTGAATACTGTCTCAACTACCATCATTTTGATTTTTTTTTTTTTTTTAAATATATCCGTGACCTTCTTAGGAGTGCTTTTTGCCGTATTGGTCACCACAAATAGTGTGTCTGCCCTACTTGTTAAGGGACGCTCTTAATGACCTTATTGTCCAAGTTGAGAGAACATTCCAGCTCCCAGCTTTCCCACAAATCCAGGCAAACAGAATTTGAGACTCAAGATTTATCTTTGTTGCTTTTAAACCATCTCTTTATTTCATGCTACATTTAATCCAGCTATGGTTGGCTGTCCTGGAGGCAGCCTCTTTTTTTTTTCCTCTGTGCCAACACTGAAATAACATTTTTATCACGTTTTAGAAGGCTGATTTTGCAAAGTATTGGTGAATAATGTAGATCTTACTAAAGAATTATGAGGGAGGAAAAGGATAAGAATTTAGTTTGCACACAAAAATGTAATCCTAATTTTCCTCAAAGGCCCCCTTTCCTCCATCCCTTTTGAACTTTCTGTGAATATCTGCCCTCTCTGGAACATAGAAAAAGCTTTCTTCCAGCTTCCTCAGAGATTATCCTGGGGCCAGGAGGTGGAGACACAGTCTCTCTGTCTCTCAAAATACCCACCCCACCTCCCAATACAGTGTGTTCTTCTATCAGGAGATTTTACTGCTAAGATTAAAAAAAAGTGGTTCCATACCAGTAGTTATATTAAGATTATTCTTCCCTAAATGGAATAATACTTGAACAGTGGAAGAATTGTTTTCAGATATATAAAAACTTGAAAGAAAAGTCCCGGGGAAAGAACATGCCTACATAAAGTTTTTTCCAAGACTCTGAAACTTCCAGCCAGAGTTAAATCACTGATGTGTGATTTTACTGTGAATTTTGGCTCTTCCTTACTCATGCATAATTAAGTTCCATTTCTTAGCTCCTCATGATTCTGCCAGAGCTCTCAAGCAAATCAACTCAACTTTTCATGAGTCCTTCCTGTTATGTGGCTAAAGTTAAGTTTTGTTTTCGTCCAATGAAGAATTAAATCATAGATTCCATAAACTAAGCCAGATCATAGAAAATTTTAAACAGGTTATTACGGACTAGTGACTTTACAAAATCTTTACACATTTATTCCTTTTTTTAATTCTTTTTTTGTAAAGAAGGCATAAAGTAAGTTTTACTGTTCAGGGGTAAGTAATTTCAGGTGTTATTTTCAGATCATAGCATAGTGGTTCAGCAGCTACAGGGTAATAGGGCCAGATTCCAAGAAACTTCTTAGTAATAAGGGGTTCACAGACAGAAAACCATGACTTTCAATGGAAGAATGAAACCCATCATCACCATGTTATGAGCTTCTTAGTGTCAATAGGCTCAAATTTAGAGAATGAAGGTAAGATACTCTTTTGTGCCTAAAAAGCTCAGGTTTTTTGTTTTGAAATAGAAAGTTGATAAGACTATTATTTAATGGTTGGTGAAAAATCTCCTACCGAAAAGGGCGACTCTCAATTTGTCAGTTTTATTTTAAGGACAATCAAACATTGTATCATTAATGGGCTTAAATTCCTAGACAAACCCAGAAATGCTTTTTAATCTGTGATAGAGTTGGTAAAGTATATAGATACAATGAAGTGTGATTGAACCAAACCTATTATTATTATTTTTTCTTTAAAGTATCACCATCCAGTTAAGGCATTAAAGGCATGAAATACATGAATAATGTACGTATCATTGTCTTGATAGACTAGTTCCACATAAAAATTGTAAGAAAGTTTCAGAAGGATAATTGAGATTAAAAGGTAACCTAATCCCTTAAATCTCCCCTTGAATATCAGAAAATAGGAGGAAAGATATAGAATTAGGAAAATAATGATTGCAAAGGAGAAATGGCACTGTAGAAAATGAAACAGTACTGTGGGTATTTTGTTCATTTCTTATAAGAAAATGTAAAGTAACATTTTAGTGATAATAACTGGAGAAGTAGAAATTTGGGATTGCAAGAGAACAGAGTAGAGGGCACCAGGTCACCACCCATCTTCTATCCTCCTCTCCATTCAGTTGGCCATCTTTTCAGAGGAACAAGCATGAAAGTTGGAACCGCGACAAAGAACTTCTGCCAAGGAAGGGAGATGGATAAGACATGGTCAGTGAGAGCAGTTTTAACATAGAGATTAAGATGGAGAAAGTTTCCTCCAGCAGTCCCAGACTGAAAGGAAGGTAGACAGAGGGAGACTTGAATAACATAGAAAAGTACAATTTCGAGGGCAGCACATCCTACCTCAAATACCTTCTTTGCAGTTTTGGTAATGTGGAAAATGTAAAGGAAAGACACACAGAGGAAAAACCTCTGTGGAAGCAGTCCAGGGGAAATGATAATAGCAGAGGCCAGAGGTGATGGCTAGAAGACTAGGAGGACGGAACATGGCATCCAAGATGGTGTGGAGTGTTTGCGAATGAATCCCATTTGCATGTTAAGAGCGGCCTGTGTAAAGTTCATTCTAGTGATTTGGACTTTATAAGCCATTTTTTTGGTAAATAGTTCTCGTATATTGACAGGGCCTGTAGAGAATGTTACAAACGTTCCCCAGGACATTGGTTAGGATTCCCACCATTTCTGAACTGTGTTCTATAGCACAATGTAAAATGTAATGTAGAGCAAGAAGATGGGAATCTAAAGATAGCATAAAATTAATAAAAGGTTGCACAGACGAGGGACAGTCTCACTATCCTTCACCATGTTTTGAAATAAGTTTTAGGTCTTTTTTTTTCTTATGTTCTTTTTAAGGAGGATTAACTGTAGTGTGTTCAAGTATCTGTAATATACCAGTTGCTTAGATGGAAAGGTATCTAAATTTCCATACCTTGAATATCATTATATAAATCAAAACATATTTTTGATGGGTTTAACCTTTTATTTTTATAAACTTTTAAAATATTGTATATTGACAGTTATTTTGATAATATGAAATAGTTCTTCAATTTAGCCTCAGGTAGGAGAACTATTAGAAGCTATAAGAGATTTCAAAATCAAAGTAGGATTCATGCTCTCTAAAGCAAAAGAAAATAATGTGATAAAAAATCAATAAAGAACTTTTAAAATATTAATATATTCCCTACATAATCTTTTATATGAATTTAATGAAAATTTAAAAAATCATGGAAGGGAATAATTACTTTTAAGATTGCTAATAAAATTTCACTTTGTAGGTATAAACGATTATGCAGATTTTGGCTACAAAAAGACACATGTCCACTTTTGAAATATTGGAGGGGTTTGGTTTTTGCCTTAGCTTTCAGCCCTTTCAATAACACAGCTGAGGTGGATATACATATCTTAATGACTCATTCCCTGATGAATGCAATTCTGTCCAATAAAACAAGGGGTTTTTAGAATTTTTCATAGCAACCAGATTCCACAAGTGCTGCCTAATTTAGCATAGAATTCAAAGTCAGAGAATGTGGCTGTCTTTGCAATACGAAATAACATTCAGAAGAATACATTGTAATTAAAGTAAACTTCAGAACTTGAATATAGCAATTATATGAGGAAACTCAACTTTTCTTTCATAAAAATGAGATTTAAGTGACCCATGACTGCCAACCTCTTTTATGTTTTTAATAAATAAAATGTTCAACTTCACATTTTTATAAGTAAGTTTATTTATTTAACCAAGTTTTTTATAAGGATGCTTAAATTAAATTTATCTCTAAATTCCACATGTATCATGCTTGGGTTTCACCTCTGCTCAAGTTAAATAAGTCTGTCAGATCACAGAGACAGACACCGATTCAACAAATTTGGTGGTGGCAAATAGATGTGGGTGGCACTTTTGTGATAGTGTGCGTCTACCAAAATTGTCTTCAAATAAAATAGGACATTAGGTTTTTATTTTTACTTTAACAACAGGTAGAATCTATGCATCTTACATTATTTTGCTAAGATTTTTGATGATAAAAATATTCAATTAAAATCTTTAATTGTCACTAGGGGCATGGATAATGAGTAGTTGTCTCCTATGAAAACCAAAGATTTATATTTTAAAATTTTTATAATTTTACTGGCTTTTATAGTTTTAAAATATTGCTCCTCCTTTAACAATAAATTTTATTAGTAATTATAAGTTGGCAGTAGATGCTATTAAGTCTTCTGGGTTTTTTTTTTTAATGTTTTCACCCAATAATAATAGAAAACCCGCTTGTAATAATTCAAGCAGTATATATTAACACCTAAGAGAGCAAAGAAGAAATCTCATGACGTAATAAATTAGATTGGTGTAATCATCATGTTTATAATAATAGAGAAAATTTTTGTCATTGTTGGCTGGTTATATGAATAAAAACAGGGATTATAATCAGCATAATATTTTGGAAGTACATCATACCTATATTCTCATATAGTTGAAATTAGGGATTCTAAATTATGTATCACCTCAACTGTGTTATGTTAAAACTCACTATTGTATTTAAATGCCATGACTTAGAGTTATTTTAAGACACATGTACATGAGAAATGCAATATCTCCTATATGCACTGAAAAGTCTCTGACATAAAATTTGATTAATTTTTTTCATTTGCTCCATAAATATTAAATAATCTGAATTACTTGTCCTAATCTGTCACTCTGTGGATGGAATAACATTGTTTTAGACTTTTGTTACCTAGATGTATAAAGAAGGAAAGATGACTTGTAACAACTTACACTAATACATGCTTAACCTTAAAGGATTGCAGTACATTAAAAAGAAAAAGCTTGACAAATCTTGCCCACAGTTAGAAATCAGATTATAGTGACATGTCAAAGCTTTTAAATAATCTCTCAACATGGTATGTCATGGTTAGTAGTGTGTGTGATATTTTGGCTGTTGCATAATATTGCATTATATAAATATGCCATAATGTACAGATAAGATGATTTTTCTACAACTTCTTACAGTAAATTTAAGTTGTTGCAGCTTAGTTTTCTTTTATAAATAATGTTGCAATGTGCACTTATATAACATCTTTTCATGCACATGTGAGAGTACAGTGTTGGTTGATCATGTGCTGTATGTACATTTTTAATGAAACTAGCTAGTGAAAAAGTACTCTCCAAAATTTTACTCATTTATACTTCATAGCAAATGCTTGAGAGTTCAAATTACCCTATATCATCACCAGCTCTTGGTATTATAGGACTTTTTTGCTGTTACTGTTAACAGATGATTGTGAAATATTATCTTACCTTTGTTTTACTTTTGCTGATTACTAAAGAAAATGTCATTTTTTCATTTATTTATTGGCTGTTTGGATAGCTTCTCCAAATTTCTTGTTAATAGGCTTCTCTCATTTTGTGATAGACCTATATATTTCTTAGTATTCATGGGACTCCACCACACAGTTTGGTAATTAATTTTTTGTAGGAGTTTTGAAAATACTTTTCCCAAACCCATTTTATCTCCTTTGTTGTCTTATTAGTTGTAATCCTTTGCTTTATTATTTTTGTGTTTGCATTAGGGTTTATAGTATACATCTTAAGTTATCACAGGAGAGTGTGACATTATAAATGACCTTATAAGATTTAGTGTACAATCTGAAGACTCAATAGTATACTTGCATTTTTCCCATCCCAGTCATTATGCTATCATACATTTTGAATCAATACATAATAAACCCCACAAAGGTTAATATTAATTTTGTATAAACATGTAATTAATTTTAAAAAATTATTTATTTATTTTATAGAGAAGCAGCAAAATAAGAGCAAGAGCACGAGCAGGAGGGAGGGCAGAGGGAAAGAAAAAAGCGGACTTCCCACTGAACAGGGAGCCCGATTCAGGACTCAGTCCCAGGACCCTGGGATCATGACCTGAGCTGAAGGCAGACTCTTAACTGACTGAGCCACTCAGGTGTTTCTAAACAGGTAATTAGTTTAAAAAATTAAAGTAATAGACAAGAATCATATATTTCTCATGTTGTTACCATTTCCAATATACGTCACTCCTTTCTGTATATTGTTTTTCACATGGAATCATTTTTATTTTGCCTGAAGTGATTCTTTTCATGTTTCTTACAGTGTCAGCTTTCTGGTTATCAATTTTTTTTGAGACATATATTTCCAAAAAACACATGAAGGGGCTTTGTTTTACTATAATTTTTTAAAGATCATTTTCATTGGGAATAGAATTCTAAGTTAACAGTTTTTTCTTTTTATATTTAATAATGTTTTCTGCTATCTTGCTTGCTGTTTAGTTTTGAGTAATAAATGTGATATTTTTATGTTTGTTTTTCTGTATATGATGTGTCTTTTTTGTGTATGATTTTAAGATTTTTTTCTTTACTACTGGTTTTGAGAAATTTTATTATAATGTGTCATAGTATAATTTTCCTCATTTTTTGTGATTGATATTCTTTGAACTCTTGTTTTTACAGTTTTCATCACATTTGGAAAATTCTCAATCATTATTTCTTCAAATACTTTTTCTATATTCCCATCTCTCTGCTTTCCTTCAGGGATTCTCATTATATGTTTATTAGGCCACATAAATTTGTCCCACAGTTTACTAAAGCTCTGTTTATTTTTAAAATTTTATTTTATTTCTATATTGCATTTCAGATAGTTTCTATTACTATTTTCAAATTTACCATTTTTTTTTTCTAGGTAGTCTAATGTCTACTATTTCACTAATCTCATATAGTATATTTTTCAACTCAGACATTATGGTTGTAATTTCCAAATTGGACCTTTTAATATTCTTCCAAGTCCATTGAATTTTTTGAGCCTATAGGATATAGTTATAATGACTAATTTTATGTGCTAATCTTCTAATCTTAATAGCTGTGACAGTTATGAGTTGGTTTTGGTTGATTGATTTACTCCTTATTATAGGACATATTTTCCTGTCCTTATACAGGCCTGAAAATTTTTTATTGAATTTCAGACATTGCTAATTTTAACTCGTTGGTCCTGGATATTCTTGTATTTCTGTAAAGGTTTTTCAGCTTTGTTGTAGCATGCATGTAGGTATTTAGAACAGTTTTATCCCTTAAGGTGTTAATTTTAAGATTTGTTGCATGGGATCAGGCCAAGAGTCAGTGTGTAACTATTTTCTACTTCAGAAGCAAGAGCTTTCTGAGTCGTCTAGCTGATGTCCAATGAGTCATGAGGTTTTTCCACTCTAGCTAATGGGATCAGGCACTATTCTCTATCACATGTAAGCATCAATACTGTTCCCTTTAATCCCTTCTGACTGTCCTCCTTGTAATTTCCTTGTTAAGGAAATATTTTGAATATGCTCAATGAACAGTGCTGTGCTCACTGGTACTTAATCCTGCCAGCTCTAGTAATTCTGGTTACCCTGAACTGTCTGCTCAACTCAGGTATACTCCTGTGTTCCCTCTGCCTGCACCAGGGCCTGGAAATACTCTCAAGTCAGTAAGGTGGGATAATCACAGTGTTTGTTTTCTGTCTCTCAGGAATCACTTTCCATTACTGGCAGATGTGCAGTGTCATTGTTTCACATATTTTGCATTTTATTTTGGCTGTTACTTATTTTTGGCTTTTCAATATAAGAGGGCAAATATGACCTACTTTAGTCCATCTTGTTTGGAAATGGGACACAGCATTCTTTCTTTATCTAGTCTCTAAATAAGTTGCATAATATTGCAATGTGATCTGGTTCTTGAGTGTTTTGCAAATGTCACATCTAAAAATATTTTGAGCTTATCAGTTCTCCTATGTGTGCATGCATGTGTGATTTTTTAAAATTCTAATTATGTTTCTTTAATTTATATGTAGAGATGGATGGTAGTGTAAATTAAGGCATTCTACTTTTTTATTAATCAGTTTTAGCAGGTTTTATTATAAAGAAAATTTGGTATAAAATTTATACGTTTTCAAATTTATCAAAACGCAATTTCTTTTTTTAAAATTCACTTTTATCTGTGGTTATGTCTTTTCCATTTCTAGGAGTGGATACTGGTTCCTTATCTTTGCCTGGATTTCCCCAAAATAGAGCCTGAAACAATGGTATGTCTAAGTACTTATTGAGGAGTACAATCCAGAAAACCAAAGTTAAGGGTAAAATGAGTACAGCAAGCAAGGAAAGAGAACTAATACAAAAATACATTACTTAGTTGCCTGTAATCTTAGAATATTGGTTGTTCCATCTCTTATTACCATAATAAATGTACCTCTTGAATACCTATCTCAGAGAAGATCTAGGGAAGGATTTATCTATCATTTCCTTCTACTCATCATAACTCCTACAAATAGTACCAAACACTACCACAAGTACAAATTTATTATCATTGTCAGCCAACAAATTGCCAGCTCTGATTTACATTTTTCTTTAAATTTTTGGCCCCAAGGGTTTTGATTCCATTAAAGGGGCTTAACTGTGCATTCAAAAATAAGCTTTCTCATGTATTTTTCTAACATAACTAATTGTCTTGTGAGAAAGGGTTTTCCTGCCATGTTGTTAGGAAATGAATAAAAACATACTTTTTAAAGTGTTGTGGTTTTGTTTGGTTTTGTTTTCATTTTCTGGCTATGAAAACAAATGAGAACAAAATGATCTAGATATAGTTTACTTTCCATATTACCTTGGATTGAAAAACTTTCAGTGAAACAAGTAGGTGCGCCATAATCTCAGTATATTATGACAGGTAAGTGAATAAAACTTCCATGCTTAAAAAAATGTTTGTTTGTTTTTTAAAAAATAACATTATTTGTATTTGTTTTGATAGATTTAATCAAATTCTGCTCATTATAGTTCTTAAATACCTTTACTTACACATAGAACAGAGTTTTAAAATTTAAAATTTACCTTAGTTTTATTTACATTATGTGATTAACCAATATTCCATAATTCTGTCAGAGATGCTGAATATAATGTAAAACCTCTCCAGATCTTGATTTTTAAACACCATTCTCTAATAAAATGTTCCAAAAGTCGGTGGTGAATGGCTGATTGTAGGGTTTGGCCAGAGAATATACAAGATGTACCGAGAATATCTCACGATATCAGAAAGTAAAGAAGTGTTCAAAAAAGGGCTGCAGAATGGTCCAGGTCAAAGAGATATAGGAGTGAACTTGAACACACTCTTAATGGTCAAGTCTGGATTAATTTGGAAAATAAAATAATGGTAGCAATGGAGTACAACCCACAGAATAATCTGAATGTCTAAGAGTCTATTGATATAAATAAATTAATGAAATAGGGGATAATGTGCAGCCCTTTCTTATCATAGAATTCCAGTTAATAAGTGTAGAAGAAATAGGGGTGCCTGGCCGGCTCAGTCTATAAAGCATGTGACTCTTGATCTTGGGGTCACGAGTTTGAGTCCCATGTTGGGGGTAGAATTTAATTTCGTGGCAACTGGGAGTCTTGAATAAATATCATGAAAATAATTTTTATAGGCAAAAATTATTCACTTGATGCTAAAAGTAGTGAGCTAATATATGATAAGAGACAAGATATTTATATAGACCCAAAATATCACACCATCAAATACTTGTTAATACAAAGGGTAAAATACCAACTTTATAGCAAGGAAAACTGGTGTACATCATCTTTAACGTGAGTAAGTTAGCATCACTAGTAATAAGACATATTCCCATCCTGTATCCCCTAATATATCTACTGAGAAGGGCACAACATTAGCTTAACTATGAAAAGTTATCAAAACATTCCAAATTGGAAGACATTCTGCAAAATAATTGACTAGAACTCCAAAACTGTGGAGGTCATGAATGACAAAGACTAAGGAACTAAAGGAGACAAAAGAGACTGACTTTTTAATGCATTGTGGGATCCTGGATTGGATCCTGGACCCTGAAAATGACAGTATAAAACTGATGAAACTTGAGTTACATTCTGTAGATTAGTTAATAGTGATATATCAATGTTAATTTCCTGGTTTCGATAATTGTATACATAGAAAGATGATAACATTATGAGATGCTGTGTGAGAATATATAGGAAGGAATTTTTTCCTAATAATAAAGGGAAGTCTTTAAGAATAAAAACTGTACATTTTTAAAAATTTTAAGATTTTTTATTTTTTAAAAATCATATTAATTAAGACATTTGAGAAAGTAAAATCTTGGACTACCTCATCATATTCTGGAGAATAAAAGCCAAACTGTTTAATCATCCAATCCAGATCATGGATTATGTGATTGTTTCACATTTTGACAGACTCATCTACTATCAATCAGTCTAGGCACATTGTCACCCCTGGCTAAAACAAATTGCTTGCAATTTTCCCCGTGCTTGATGCTTTCTCTTTCCTCTAGGCTTAGTAACATGTCTTACTTCTGTTTAGAGGCTTATTTGCTCCATTTTTAAGATTCTTTAAGACTCAGTGCAATGATTCCTTCTTTCCATCAGTGTTACCTAAACCATCTCTGTTCTCACAGTATTCATGATTGCATGAGCCCTCGCAGTTATAAGTGGATTGTAATATATGATTTATTCTCTGTTCTTTCCACCAGCCTATGAATGATTTTAAGATAGAGGTACTGTCTTTTGTTATGGTATTTTTGATGCTCAGTAGTTCCTGGTATCTAGTCATGACATAATAATGAAACATAATGATAAATGTTTGGGCCTTATATAAAATGAACCAATAATAGAGATTAAAATTGCTTTTCTCCCATGGTATGTATACCATGTAATATTAAGATGTCACTAAAGATGCAACTGAGGATGCAACTTAATATAATTTTAGTTTTCTTTTTTCACTAATAACAGAATTTTAAGAGCATGTGTTCCACCTACTACAGAAAACAAACAAACAAACAAACAACTGTTCTAAACAAATCATGAATTGGAGATTTTAAGAGATTAAAATTCAGTTGAAACGACAAGTTAAACATACTACGATATTAGCTTAATTGTGTTATCTGACGGTATGTGCTAACTTTTATTTTCTAGTCTGTTCCTTTACCTTGTCCTCATGTATATGGGTTGCTGACTGATAATTTGCTTAATACTTTGGAGTCCTGCTTTGCTCCATTCATCCTTTGGGGGTTCCAAAGTACTGTAGAGAGGATAAGCATTCATGCTATGGGGTTAGACTGCCCTGGTTAAAATTCCAGCTTGGTCACTTACTGTGTAAACATGAGGGAGTCAGTTAACCTGTCTGAGCTTCAGCTTACTCATTTATAAAATGGGAATAATAATAGTAGTTAGGTTTTAGGATTACTGTAAAGATTAAATAGTATTACACAGGACACACTTAGAGTAATGCTTAAAAAGTTCCTGGCTCACTTATGGTTTCCAGAATTGCTGTTCTTCTTCTCTTCGATCTGCCGATGGATTTTCAGGTGTTTGCAATTAATCTCACAAAACAAACTGAGGGATGCCGGGGGGAGGGGGTTGGGGAGAAGGGGGTGGGATTATGGACATTGGGGAGGGTATGTGATTTGGTGAGTGCTGTGAAGTGTGTAAACCTGGTGATTCACAGACCTGGGGATAAAAATATATGTATATAAAAAATATATGTTTATAAAAAATAAAAAATTTAAAAAAAAAAAAATAAAAAGTCTACTTAATTAAAAAAAAAAAAAAAAAAAAAAGTTCCTGGCTCATAGTCATAGAACCGTGTAAGTGTAAACTACTATCGTAATCACTGCCCTTTGTCTTTAATCCAACCTTGCTACTTCTCATTCCTTTTCAATACATTCATAACAATTCAATTCCATGTTATTTTCATGGCTATAAAAAACTATAATTAACAAAATCAAGTAAAATATCTATTCCAAGTATCATACATAGGGATGTAGAATTTATGGGAAATGGAGAGCTTAGTAGCAGACTTCAACCAACTGAAGGGCTCTTATGTGAAAGAGATTGGAATTATTTTCCTTTTTTTCAGTGACAATATTCTAAAGTGTATGAAAGCTGCAGGAAGACTTTGAATTTCTCATAAATAGAAATGGCAAAAATGTGAGTCAAGGAGAAAGATTTCCCTTTCTAGAAGTGCAGAAGATGATCCTTTAACCTAAGTGACTTCTGAGATGTCTTTTGGTTCTAAAGGGCTATATGATTCTAAGGAATATTTTTAGGCAGAGAAGAATTTATTTATCCCTTCAATAATGCTACAGGCTCCCAATTCTGTTCTGTTTATCAAGAAAGAGAAAATCTGTCTTATAGTGAACATTAGGAGTGGAAAACTGGGAAATATTGGCATACATTAATGATTAGATTTATACCCTATCCACAGCACTATCTTTTATTACCAATGGTGTGTTACTCATTGGTGAATAAGAGACACATTAGAAAGTGGTGCATTATATCTTAATAATCCCCTAATAAGTTTTTTTATTTTGGTTTATAAACTTTTATATCTCTAAAAAGAGTTATACGTTTGCGAAGGGTGGGAAGAAGAGATGGGAGAGTGTATCTGTAAATAAGAATTCCTTTTCCTCTGATGTGCTTATTTTGAAAACATCTGGCATGCCCACTATTAGCTGGATATTTATTCGCAGGTGTTGTCTGATGTTCATTAAAAAATTGACTTTCTGGATTGGAAGAATAAATATTGTGAAAATGTCTATGCTACCTAAAGCAATCTACACATTTAATGCAATTCCTATCAAAGTACCATCCATCTTTTTCAAAGAAATGGAACAAATAATGCTAAAATTTATATGGAACCAGAAAAGACCTCGAATAGCCAAAGGGATATTGAAAAAGAAAGCCAACGTTGGTGGCATCACAATTCCGGACTTCAAGCTCTATTACAAAGCTGTCATCATCAAGACAGCATGGTACTGGCACAAAAACAGACACATAGATCAATGGAACAGAATAGAGAGCCCAGAAATAGACCCTCAAATCTATGGTCAACTAATCTTCGACAAAGCAGGAAAGAATGTCCAATGGAAAAAAGACAGCCTTTTCAATAAATGATGCTGGGAAAATTGGACAGCCACATGCAGAAAAATGAAATTGGACCATTTCCTTACACCACACACAAAAATAGACTCAAAATGGATGAAGGACCTCAATGTACGAAAGGAATCCATCAAAATCCTTGAGGAGAACACGGGCAGCAACCTCTTCGACCTCTGCCGCAGCAACATCTTCCTAGGAACAACGCAAAAGGCAAGGGAAGCAAGGGAAAAAATGAACTACTGGGATTTCATCAAGATCAAAAGCTTTTGCACAGCAAAGGAAACAGTTAACAAAATCAAAAGACAACTGACAGAATGGGAGAAGATATTTGCAAACGACATATCAGATAAAGGACTAGTGTCCAGAATCTATAAAGAACTTAGCAAACTCAACACCCAAAGAACAAATAATCCAATCAAGAAATGGGCAGAGGACATGAACAGACATTTCTGCAAAGAAGACATCCAGATGGCGAACAGACACATGAAAAAGTGCTCCATATCACTCGGCATCAGGGAAATACAAATCAAAACCACAATGAGATATCACCTCACACCAGTCAGAATGGCTAAAATCAACAAGTCAGGAAATGACAGATGCTGGCGAGGATGCGGAGAAAGGGGAACCCTCCTACACTGTTGGTGGGAATGCAAGCTGGTGCAGCCACTCTGGAAAACAGCATGGAGGTTCCTCAAAATGTTGAAAATAGAACTGCCCTATGACCCAGCAATTGCACTATTGGGTATTTACCCTAAAGATACAAATGTAGTGATCCAAAGGGGCACATGCACCCGAATGTTTATAGCAGCAATGTCCACAATAGCCAAACTATGGAAAGAACCTAGATGTCCATCAACAGATGAATGGATCAAGAAGATGTGGTATATATACACAATGGAATACTATGCAGCCATCAAAAGAAATGAAATCTTGCCATTTGCAACAACATGGATGGAACTAGAGCGTATCATGCTTAGCGAAATAAGTCAAGCAGAGAAAGACAACTATCATATGATCTCCCTGATATGAGGAAGTGGTGATGCAACATGGAGGCTTAAGTGGGTAGAAGAAGAATAAATGAAACAAGATGGGATTGGGAGGGAGACAAACCATAAGTGACTCTTAATCTCACAAAACAAACTGAGGGTTGCCGGGGAGAGGGGGTTTGGGAGAAGGGGTTGGGATTATGGACATTGGGGAGGGCATGTGATTTGGTGAGTGCTGTGAAGTGTGTAAACCTGGTGATTCACAGACCTGTACCCCTGGGGATAAAAATATATGTTTATAAAAAATAAAAAAATTAAAAAAAAATTGACTTTCACTCTGGATAAAATCCACTTAAAATTTTGAAGAACTGTCCCTTTAGTAAGGTATAGATTGAGAGACATACCTATATTTCTTCCCTTCTCAGAGGACTTGTGAATAGGTGGACCTATTCAACTCATCATAAACAAGTAGTATAGTTGAAAAGGAGCTACTGTGATCTAAAATCTCTACCAAGTATCTATTGCACAGACTAGAAATCTCCTCCTTTATCTACCAAATACGTTTTTGAAAAAGATGATCAAGGAATTGGACTTGACCGGAGAATCACCTGGCTATGTGACTTTGGGTACCTTCTTTAATCACTAGGAACTAGTTAAATCATTAAATTACCCAAATTAACAATGACCCACAAGATATTATCTGAAACCTATGGATCCAGTCATGCTTAAATTAAAATTAAGAAAAACTGTATCCTGCATCTATCTTATATTATTATTTTTTTTTAATTTTTTTATTTTTTATAAACATATATTTTTATCCCCAGGGGTACAGGTCTGTGAATCACCAGGTTTACACACTTCACAGCACTCACCAAATCACATGCCCTCCCCAATGTCCATAATCCCAACCCCTTCTCCCAAACCCCCTCTCCCCGGCAACCCTCAGTTTGTTTTGTGAGATTAAGAGTCACTTATGGTTTGTCTCCCTCCCAATCTGGGATTTCATCAAGATCAAAAGCTTTTGCACAGCAAAGGAAACAGTTATCTTATATTATTTAACACTAAATGGGGTTGGGGCAGAATCTTACAAAGGAAAACACTCATGTATTTGCAGTGATTCATGAATATTTATACTGAGTGGGGAAAGTAAGATCTAAAACAACCTCATAAAAGCTCAGATTAGTTTCACCCTTAAATGAGTTTTGGCAGCAAATTTAAAAAAAAAAAGAAAACAACAAAAAACCTTTACTCCTTAAAGCTTTTTGTATTTTTGAATAGCAGATGAAAGATCATATACTTAAATTTCTATAGCACAAAAGGCAGTTCTGCAGATCAAATAAAATAACTTTTAAAAAGAACTTTAAAATTATAAAGCACTATATAAATGTAAGGCATTATAACTATTATATACTTGACTTTATAATTATTTTCTAGACTTTTATAGGATAATGAAAGTTGTGCGATAATTTTTTATTATGCAGGGTTTGAATCTAGTTTAAAGAAGAAAAGTGATTAAAAGTGTATGGTGCTCCTAAAAGTATGGTGCTCATACTATTTAGCTGTCATTGATACCAGAATGAATTTATATGTTTTCTGGGTATTAAAATGGCCTTTCTTACCAGAATAATGTTGGCACATTTCTGCTGTTTTAATCTTACTTTAAATCATATCTCAGAAATATCAAAAGCTTAAAATTCATTCATTCAGTTTTTCATTTGGTAATTGCTAGTTTTGAATTATCATTTGTGGAGTCACATTGAGTGGGAAGGAATATAAACTCAAGGACCTGTCAGAAGGTTTGTTTCACAAGAAAGATTGGAGGGGTGTCTCAGTGGCTCAATCTGTTGAGCATCTGCCTTTGGCCAGGTCATAATCTCAGGGTTCTGGGATTAAGCCCCATGTCGGGCTCTCCACTCAGTGGGGAGTCTGCTTCTCCCCTTCACCCTTCTGTGTTTTCTCTCTCTCTTTCTCTCTCAAATAAATAAGTGAAATCTTTTTAAAAAAGAAGAAAGATTGGAGATATGTTAAAAAATTCCAACTTAAGTGATAATTGGGCACAAAATAAAACTAATTTAAAGGTTTACCTATATATCTTGGATATTTGTGAGCAGATAAAGTAACAAATTGCAGTCTTGTTGGAATGCACAGGAAGCTTCCTCTGCAGTTGGCCAAGAAGCTATAATTGGAATTACAGTGAGATGTTATTGGGAACTGCAGCTAAGAAAAGTTGTGAGTGCTCATCTGGGTAGGATTCTGCTCCCCAGAGAGTTCCAGAATGCTGGTCACACTTTTAGTCCTTTGGTAAACCACTATATAGACTTCCAGTGTGAGTGTATAGGTATCACTATAATGATCATTACTTTCTTCTACTTTTGATAAATAAATTATTTAACTTTATATCATCCTAATTAATTCAGTCAACATCATGTATAGGAATATATCAATGAATACATTTATATTCTTCCCTCTTGGACAAAAGTGGATGAACCTTTCACAAAGCGAAAAGGGTGAACTTAAGGTATGACCTTAAGGGAAGGCATAATGTTAAAAGCAGTACACATGTTAATATACACATTACTCATTTCTTAAATCAACCTGATTTAAACATAAAAACTTAGCATGTCTGGGGGCGCCTGGATGGCTCAGTGGGTGAACGCCTCTGCCTTCAGCTCAGGTCATGTTCTCATTGTCCTGGGATCGAGCCTCATGTTGGGCTCTCTGCTCAGCGGGGAGCCTGCTTACTCTTCTCTCTGCCTACTTGTGATCTCTGTCTGTCAAATAAGTAAATAAATAAAAATCTTAAAAAACCCCCCAAACCTAGCATGTCTTGGTCTTACTTTTCTCATGTATAAACTGTAGGGATAGATGTGATTAGCCTGGCGCTGCTAACTGCTCAATATTTTTATTTGAAATTAATACATTTTGGTACTTTTTAATTTCACTTTAGCCATGTGTTATCCTTTAATAATCTACCTGAGTACAAAAATATCAGTGATTGTTTAACCAGGTTGATGTAGGCTTTTCTTTCCAAAACAAACATGCAATTTATGAATCACCACCTACATACACACATGCACACACACACACATGCACACATGCTTGTCATTCCCCAAGTTCTCTGATCTTTGCCAGGTTCATGAAAAACTGATCCACCACTATCTGTGCAGTGGAGTGATGAATGCATTTTAACACAACTGGATGCTTTACACTAAATATATCTTCTCAAACACTATCATATCATCACTTATAACTTTTTAAACTCTTTTCTAGTCTTATAAAAATAATTACAAATCTTCTAGAAGTGACAGATTGTAAGTTTCAGAGCAAAGAGAAATTATTAAATGTAGCATGAGTAATGTAAGCAAATGAAAAGAAAGACATGATATGTAGGACATTAATAAAGTAAAATTTATATTGCAATTGGGCTTTGAAAATTGGTAATATGCCATGCTTCTGAAGAACATTATTTTACAAAGTGCCATGCTGTTTATTTCTATACACTTCCAATGTAGCTATTTCTTTTAAGTTGTAAAGAAAATGCCTCATCTTCCCATGTATCAGTGGGCTAAATTCATGCACAAAAAGTTGTTCAGTCTTTGGGGCATCTGGGCAGCATAGGTGGTTAAGCATCTGACTCTTGATTTTGGCTCAGGTCATGATCTCAGGGTCATGACATCAAGCCTGGCATCATGCTCCCTGCTCAGCAGGGAGTCTGCTTAAGATTCTCTATCTCTCCCTGTTTACCCCTCCCCAGCACCCCCTTTTCTCTCTTAAAAAATAAAAAAGTTGCCCTGATTTGGAAGAGGTAGCATAAAGAAAGAATGTGTTTTATTGTTATAGTCTCTCATCTTGTGTTTTGCAATCAAGATATCATTTGTGTCTTGGTGATACCATAAAACAGTCAGTTCAATAGATCAAGCTACTAATAAAGATAAATTCAAAGAGTGTAAAATTTTATTTCTCCTTTGATATTTTTATTCCATGTTCTTTTTTAATTTGGTAAATATTTATAAGCTGCCTTATATATACCAAGCACTGTGTAATCAAGGGCTGGAGATACAATGATGAAAATGCAATTATTTTTCCTTTTAATTAGCTAAACATACAGCAGAGGAGATCAGTGCATTAACTATTACTACGATAAACTATGACGCAAAATATTAATAATTTTCATCTTTGGAGTGTTTACTATGCTCCAGAAACTATGGTTTCCTGTTTTTCATGAGTGATCTCATTTTTATCTATCACCGAAATCCCATAAAGTAGATATGATAATGCTGTCCATCAGATTAGGAAACTGAGGCTTAGGACACTAACTTGCTCCAAGACTCCAAGGAAGTCCATGGCAGAACAATACACAAACCTGGGATCCCTGAATCCAAAGGCAAGGCTCATAATAATTATATTATTAGAGTGGGACAAGTGTTGTTATAGGAGTATGTACACAGGTTAAATTAACATAGATAAATGGGGTGGTTAATTTTATACCAAGTAGGAAGGGAGAAAGCTGTGGAAAACCTTCAGAGAGGAAAAGGGTATTGCATGAATGCTGGCATCTGAGAAATGTGGACAGGCTGACATGACCAGGTTTTAACCATGAAGCATGGAGTAAAGGAGAAAGGCATTGGCCTGAACAGATATATAGGAGTTGGATCAAGAACAATCTGCTTGAACTCTATTCAAGACTTAGATTTTCTTTAAGGGTATATAGAGCTTCCAAATGATTTCTCAGCAAGGAGAATCAAATCAAATCAACTGTGCTTTAGTGGGATCTGGCACATTTGAAGAGTAGGTTGGAGTAGAAGAATGGATAAGAAGACAAATTAAAGTTACTGGCAGTGTTGGCAGGAAATAGAGAGACCTTAAAACAGTAGCCACATGGAAGAAGATGAGAGAAGAAATGCAAGAGAAAATTCGGGGGTGGAATCAGTTCAATTTGATAGTGTTCTGTGGAGGATGGGAAACGGCTTAGAATAATTCCATGATCACTGTGTTTGGTAATAGGGTGGATAGGAAAACAGAAGAATGAACAGTTTTGTGTGGAAAAGTGAGAATTATTATGACAATGTTGAGTTTCAGGAACCCATGGTACAGCCAAGTTGAGATGTCCCATAGGTGCAGACAAGATAATGCAACTCTTATTAACATAGAGATGAAGTAAAAATTTCTTTTGCAGCAGGGAATTCCTGCCAGAGAAAATAGTGATGGTTACTATGAAAAACAGACTCATTAACCATATGTGGCTATTTTCTTGCTCTTCAGTTGCCTCCAAGGGGAGCTTGGCAGCTTGAAAGCTGAGATTCTTCCTTCAGGACATCTCCTATCAGTGTATGGATGGAACCAGGACATTTTCTCTCTCCAAAATTGGAGAATTAGATCCATCCTTAAAACAATAGCTTAGGGGCACCTGGGTGCCTCAGTGGGTTAAGCCTCTGCCTTTGGCTCAGGTCATGGTCTCAGTGTCCTGGGATCGAGCCCCACATCAGGCTTTCTGCTCAGCAGGGAGCCTGCTTCCCCCTCTCTCTCTGCCTTTCTCTCTGCCTACTTGTGATCTCTCTCTCTCTCTGTTAAATAAATAAATACATAAATAAAATATTAAAAACAATAGCTTAGTGAAAATTGTCTACAAATATTTTCATTTTCCAAATAGTTTCTTTTGATTTTTACTTTAACATTTAGGCTATTACATTTGTTTATGGGAGTCATTGAAATAAATAAGTGCTATTAGGCTTTCAAATACTATTTCAACTTATGCTTCTTCTGACATGTTGTGATGTTAAGATACCTGTGTATAATTCTTCCAAGTTAGAATTCCTAAAAATTCTTTGTGTTAGGAAGGGTAATTTTCAGGTACTCAAGTAAAATTCTGTTAGCCCATTACTCACTTAGGTATGTACATAGTTATTTTGGTTTGGGGGCATCTTAATAAGAAAAAATGAAAGCAAATCTTATTGTATACATTCTAGATAAATACGTGTTTAGCTCAGTTTCAATACACAACCAATAGTCTTATAGCTGTTTTGTATTCTAAATTCATATTTTTGCTTTTAAAAGATGAATGCATTACTAAACTGCCCCAAGGCCTTTAAATTTGAAAATAATTTCTCATCTGCTACCTCATTTTCTACTTTAAAATAATCTGAGAAGATATTAAGAACTAATTTTACAGATGAAAAACATGCTAAAAGATTAAATAGGAAATATGTGACAAGTGTATGTTTCAGTTTTGCAAAGTCTACAGTAAAATAATTGGCCCTTAACCTATAATAAAATTATATTATGAAGGAAGTTAAATAAATATATAAATATCTTGCAAACAGCTCTAAGGATCAACTAGAACCTCCCTTTTTAATCTTAGAAGTGATATGGAAGATCAATGGAATGGTGCTTATTATAAGGTTATCTATACAGCAACAAAACAGGAATTCCTTTCTGGATTTTTTTCTCCAGTGTCAGTAGGGTTTAATTGACAAAACTGTGAAAAATATTCAAAGTGCACTCTGTGATGATGATATGTGTATACTTTGTAAAGGGATTCCCTATACTGAATCAGGTAACACCTCAATCCCTTCACATATTTACCTTCTTCTTCTTCCTTTTTTTTTTTTTTTAGATTTGTTTTTTTTTCTCTCACTAACTGATAAAATAAGTACACAGAGGTACACAGAATATAAAAGTTTTTAATGTGATTAGCAAATTTGATACCATAAAGGTATATAAAATCCTACATCCTATAGGAACAGAAGGTGTATAATTTTAAAATATAAACAGAACATTTTATTTTTGTTTTTGTTTTAATTAAATTCACGTTAGTTAACATATGGTGTATTATTAAGTTTGGAGTAGAATTTAGTGATTCGTCAGTTGCATATAATACCCACTGCTCACAAGTGTCCTCCTTAATGTCCATCATCCAGTGACCACATATCCCGCACTCACCTCCCCTCCAGCAACACTGTTTGTTTCATATAGTTCAGTCTCTTATGGTTTGGTTTCTTCTCTGTTTCTATCTTATTTTTCCTTCCCTTTCCCTATGTTCATGTTTTGTTTCTTGAATTCCACATATGAATGAAATCATATGGTATTTGTCTTTCTCTGACTGACATTTTATTTAGTATATTATGCTCTAGTTCCATCCACATCATTGCAAATGGCAAGGTTTCATTCTTTTTGATGGCTGAGTAATATTGCATTGTATATCCACATCTTTTTCTCCTATTCATCTGTCGATGGACATCTGGGCTCTTTCTATATTTTGGCTATTGTGCATATTGCTTCTATAAAAATTGGGATGCATGTGCCCCTTCAGATCACTATGTTTGCATCCTTTAGATAAATACCTAATAGTACAATTGCTGGGGTTGTAGGGTAGTTTTATTTTTAAGTTTTTGAGAAACCCCCATACTGTTTTCCAGAGTGGCTGTACCAGCTTGCATTGCCACCAACAATGTAAGAGGGTTCCCCTTTCTCTGCATCCTGACCAACATCTGTTGTTTCTTGTTTGTTAACATTAGCCATTCTGATAGGTGTGAGGTGGTTTCTCGTGGTGGTTTTGATTTGTATTTCCCTGACAATAAGTGATGTTGAGCATTTCTTCATGTGTCTATTAACCATTTATGTGTCTTTTTAAAAAAAAAAACAATTTTATTTATTTATTTGATGGAAAGAGAGAGAGTGAGAGAGCAAGCATAAGCAGGGAGAGTGGCAGAGGAAGAAGGAAAAAACAGACTTCCCGTTAAGCGGGGAGCCTGATGCAAAGCTCAATGCCAGGATCCTGACCAGAGCCAAAGGCAGATGCCTAAATGACTGAGCCACCCAGGCCCATTTGTATGTCTTCTTTAGAGAAATGTCTCGTCATGTCTTCTTCCCACTTCTTGACTGGATTTTTTATCTTGGGGATGTTGAGTCTGATAAGTTCTTTATACATTTTAAATACTAGCTTCTATCTGATATATTATTTGCAACTATCTTCTCCCATTTCATAGATTGCCTTTCAGTTTTGTTGACTGTTTCTTTTTCTGTGCAAAAGATTTTCATCCTGATGAAGTCCCAGTAGTTCATTTTTGCTTTGGTTTCCCTTGCCTCAGGATACATGCTTAACAGGAGGTTGCTGTGGGCGAGGGCAGAAGGTAGTTGCCTGTGTTCTCCTCTAGGATTTTGGTGGATTCCTGTCTCAACATTTAACTCTTCCACCCGTTTTGAATTTATTTTTGCCTATGGTGTAAGAAAGTGGTCCAGTTTCATTCTTCTGCATGTGGCTGTCCAGTTTTCCCAAAGCCATTTATTGAAGAGACTGTCTTTTTCTGTTGGCTATTCCCTCCTGCTTTGTTGACCATTAGTTGCCCATTGAGATGAGAGTTCATTTCTGGGTCCACTATTCTGTTTTATTGACCAGTGTCTCTGCTTTTGTGCCAGTACCATAATACTTTGATCATTATAGCTTTGTAATAAAGCTTGAAGTCTGGAATTTTGATGCTTCCAACTTTGGTTTTCTTTTTCAACGTTACTTTGTCTATTTGGGTCTTTTCTGGTTCATACAAATTTTAGAATTGTTTATCCCAGCTTTGTGAAAAATGCTGATATTATTTTGATAGGGACTGCTCACATATTTACCTTTTAAAAAGTTTTTGGTAAGAACATTATTTTATTCTTCTACCAAATTTCAACTATACAATACCATTATCAACTGTAGTCAATAAGTTATACTTTAGGTCCTCCAACCTTATTCATCTTATCACTGAAAGTTTGTACTCTTTTATTAACCTCTCCTCATTTCCTCCACTCTATACCCCTGGAAATTATTCTTTTCCTCTCTGTTTCTGAGTTTGACTTTTTTTTTTTTTTTAAAGACTTTACATCTAAGTGGTACCATGCATTATTTGCTATTCTCTGTCTGGTTTATTTAACTTAGCACCTAAGGTATATGAGGTAGTGTCTCATCATGGTTTTGATTTGCATATCTCCCATGATTAATGATGTTGAGCACCTCTTCATATGCCCACTGGTCATCTCTATGTTTTTTTCCAAAAAAGGTCTATTTCAATCCTTTGCTTATTTTTTTAAAGTTGAGCTATTTGGTTTTTTTATCTGAGTTGTATGAGTTTCTTGTGTGTTTTGAATATTAGCTTCCTATTGAATATGTGGTTTGCAAATATTTTCTCCCATTTCATAGGTTGCATTTTCATTTTGTGATGTTTTACTTTGCTGGACAGAAGCTGTTTATTTTGATGTTGTCCCTCTTATTTAATTTTCCTTTTGTTGCTTTTGCTTTTGGTGACATATTAAAAAATCATTGCTAAGACCAATGTCAAGGAGCTTTTTTTCCTATGTGTTCTAAAAATTTTTCAGTCTCAGGTCTTACACTGAAGTCTTTAACCCATTTGAATTGACATTTTTGTATGATGTAAGAAGACAATATCTTTTTTTTTTAAAGATTTTATTTATTTCTTTGACAGAGATAGATCACAAGTAGATGGAGAGGCAGGCAGAGAGAGAGAGAGAGGGAAGCAGGCTCCCTGCTGAGCGGAGAGCCCGATGCGGGACTCGATCCCATGACCCTGAGATCATGACCTGAGCCGAAGGCAGCGGCTCAACCCACTGAGCCATCCAGGCACTCAGAAGACAATATCTTTTTTCCCATTTTACCTTTTTGTAACTTTTCCAAAGTTAATTGACCATGTGTGCGTGGGTTTATTTGTGAGTTCCTTATTCTATTAATTGATCTGTGTCTGTTTTTATGCCATTAAATTCTGTTTTGATTACTACAGCTTTGTAATATATTTTGAAATCAGGTATTGTTATATCTCTAGATTTGTTTTCCTTCTTCTTTTTTAAGATTTTATTTATTTGACAGAGAAAAAGAGAGTGCACAAGAAGGCAGAAGGAGAAGCAGACTTTCCTCTGAGTAAGGAGCCTGATGTGGGCCTCGATCCCAGGGTCCTGCAGATTCTTAATCGACTGAGCTACTCAGGTGCCCATAGCTTTGTTTTTCTTTCTCATGATTGTTTTAACTAATTAGGGCCTTTTGTGTTTCCATACAAATTTTAAGATTGTTTTGTGTTTCTGGAAAAATGTGTCAGAGGATTTTTGAGAGAAATTACATTAAATTTGTAGATTGCTTTGGGTAGCATGGGCATCGTAACAATATTAATTTTTCCAGTTCATGAGCACAGAATATCTTTATACTTACTGTGTCTTCTTTAATTTCTTTCTTCAAAGTTGTATAGTTTTTTTTTTGTGTGTGTGTGTGTGTGTGTGTGTGTGTATTTACAGTCCTTCATCTCCTTGGTCAAATTTTTTCTAAGTATTTTATTGTTTTCAATGCAATTGTATATCTTTTAAAAAAAATTTTCTCTTTCTGATGGCTTATTGTAGGTGCATAGAAATGTAACACATTTTTGTATGGATTTTATATCCTGCAACCTTACTGGAATCCTTTATTAATTCTAACAGTATTTTGATGGAGTCTTTAGGGTTTTCTATATATAAAATCATATTTTCTTCCAACAGAGATAATTTTACTTCTTTTTGATGTGGGTGCCTTTTATTTCTTTTTCTTACCTAATTGCTCTGGCTAGGACTTATAGTACAATGCTGAATAAATGTGTAGCATTGGCATTCCTGTCTTGCTCTTGATCTTCTCTGACATCTGGTCCATTAATATCCCTTTTTCTCTCTGTCTCTCTGTTTTTGTCCCTCTGTCCTTCTGCCTCTGTGTCATTCTCAGTTCTCTCTTTTTATTTTGCTCCCACTTATGTTACTGAAAAGTGCACACACACACAACTTTTGGATCTGGTTTTTCTGCTAAAGGATTAACATTCAGCTAGAAATGTGATATCTGGAAGAAAATGAGAGAAAGTGAGAGGAAAGGTAAGAAAAGAAGACAACGTTTTGATATTGCGTCCTTTCTTCACCTCTCCTGACCTCCTTGCCCCTTTGAATTTTTCTCCTTCTCTTGGCTTTTTACCTCTCAGGCTTAAAGTGATGAAATAATGGGAAGTTTCACCTATGGCACTAGAAAGATGTTATTCAAAGGGGAGAGAAATAAAATATTTAGTGCTCTGACACAGTCTGTGACCTGCTTCTTTTTATTGCTATAGTTCAGAGGATGTTAAAAGGGTTTTATTAATGTGGTTGGGGCTAAACAAAACTTGCTGTATAGTGTTTTTTATCTGTACCATTCTACTTTGTAAAGCTCATGTGTTATTTAAATGCAGATCATTTTTTCAACTAAAATTTCTCTTATTTTTTTTTGTATCAAATGCTGCTGATCATTGTTTTGATAGTAATCAATCAATATCTAGGCCTTATAAATGAGTTCATGGGCAGTTCACCAATGTCTTTGTCTTTTACTTTCCTGTTTCAGATAAATTTTCTAGAAACAAATTTGATAAATTCCCAGGGAAATTATGTAACTGATCAAACAGCCATCTCTTTTAAATCACAGGTTGTTTATAAATTTCTTTCCATTGTTCATTTGTAATTTTATACACATCACACACAACAATTTAATAGTGATTTAATAAAAATCCTAGGTTTTTATTAAGAAAAATTACATAACTGAATTGAACTCTTTGGTGAACATCATATTCTATGTAAGTTATGGCAAAGAAATATTTTATGATTATAAATTACAGTTTTATTTCCATTTTGAAAAATGGAACTTCTGTGACCAGGGATAACAATGGATTGTTTCTTAGATTATTATAAATTATTCTCAATTATAAGATGTATTCATTACATACATTATTGTGAATATTACAATTGTTAAGTAATTATTTCAGTAATCATGTTTATGTTATTAATTCACAATATCATTGCTGATAATATTTCATACTTTCATATAAAATTTGGTATGAAATTCCTAGGGAAAAATTAACTTTAGTTCAATGTGATTCAGTCTACAATAATCCAAAAAATTAAGGTAAATCAATATTAAGAGAAGAAGGAGAAACAAAAACATTTCCAAAATAATGCACAGAGCCAATTTTATATTTTCTCTGAAAGCAGAATGAATCATATATATGCATCTTAATTAGAATGTATATATATTTCAATTTTTCTAACATCTTACAGTACTAGACTTAGAAACTAATTACTAACAACTGCTTTTACTAAGAACAGGTACTAACAAGACGTCAACTACTAAGCAGCTCCATGGAATTGAAATAATAATGTAAACTCAAATCCTAATATTTTGGTTGATTTTTATTATCTGAAAATATTTATAGATAAATAGATTTAAAACTCAGATGTTTGAACTATATTGTTAAAGGAAGTGACAAGGACATGGTTAAAGAGGATGGATTAATACAGCAGAAAACCAAGATGTGGTGTGTGGGGTAATTATAGAACTAATGAGCTAGTTAATCATTCTGAGAACAAACCATTGCTTCCATTTGCTTCACCTGGTGGGAGGTTTGAATAGATGACTTCTAAAGTTCTCACAGGATGTAGGATTCTATGACTCGGCAATTTAATATAATTTGTGATTTGGGTCCCTGATTAATTAGAAAGTTTGAGAAGCATATTAATTTTTTAGGCCATTACAGTAATGTTCTCAGCCACCTTAGTAAGGGGAGAGAGTTATTATCCAAAGTTTCCAATTTATTATTGTGGTATTTTTGGTTCAATAAAGAGATGAATATGGTAAAATGTCAAAAAACAAGCAATATATACTGAATATTCTCTAATGAATTATTTTTCTGGCCCATATCTAAAATGGTGACCTAGGATTATCAAAGTATTTATTGTACCACTCAATGTAGGGAAACTAAAATCTTGAATAAAAAAAAATAAATAGACTTAAATTAGGCTAAATTAGCTTGTTTCTTTAGTATATTATGAAGACCTAGTCTATTGGGGTGTGGAGGTAATATATTAATTTCAATAAGCTAGGTTTTAATTAAATTCACTCTAACTTGTTGGGGTGGTATGTTCTAAGTGGCAACCCAGTGATCTGAAGAGGTCATGGATCTTGACCTTGCTAGGTACCACAGTCCCAACATTAAAGAGGAACGCTTCTGACAGATGCCTAATCCATTAAAGTATATGTTATACATAATGAGACTACGTATCTAGAATAGTGGAACATAATTTAGGTAAAGGAAAAAAAAGAAGTACAAAAATTTCTATACCATATGCATTTTAAAGCTCTTTTTATAAAACATGGACAACATATGTGTCTACATACATTTAAATCTAAGATTAAATTAAATTGCTATTTCCTGTTCTAGAGTGACCATTTTCATGAGCTGAGACACATGTTGATTACACTGGTTGTCCTGGTATGTCCCAGTTTGGACAGAGCATTCTCCCTTGGCTGTAACAAAAACATGATAGTAACCTTCAAGTCATAAACTGAGTGTGGTACATCCCTACCCAGGCTCTTATCCATGGAAAGTTAAATGCAGATATTAAGACTAATGCAGATCTTAAGACTTCATATGAATGTGAAAGGATGTGCAATATTTTCAAAGAATTAAAGTACATTACATCATGGTATCATATAAAATAATTGCTTCAGACGTTTTCATTCTAATTATAAAATTTCTGGTCTTCTTTTTTCAGAGGTAATACACAATCAAGACTTAATTGATCCAACAATATGGTCAATATGGATGTCCAATACTGAAAACTAGCACAAATGACATACTTTTACAAAAAAAATTTCAAAACAGGGGCACCCAGGTGGCTCAGTGGGCCTCTGCCATTAGCTCAGGTCATGATCCCAGGGATCGAGCCCTGCATCAGACTCTCTGCTCAGTGGGGAGCCGGCTTCCCCCTCTCTCTCTGCCTGCCTCTCTACCTACTTGTGATCTCTCTCATTATCAAATAAATTTAAAAAAAATTTTCAAAACATATGTATAGATTAAAAAATATTATTACTTCATTCAGGTCACATTACCTTTTATTTATTTATTTATTTATTTATTTATAATAAACATATAACATATTTTTATCCCCAGGGGTACAGGTCTGTGAATCGCCAGGTTTACACACTTCACAGCACTCACCATAGTACATACCCTCCCCAATGTCCACAACCCCAACCCCCTTCTCCCAACCCCTCTCCCCCAGCAGCCCTAAATTTGTTTTGTGAGATTATAGTCACTTATGGTTTGTCTCCCTCCCAATCCCATCTTGTTTCATTTAATAAATGATACATTACCTTTTAAATTGCATTAAGTCATATTGGGGGTGATTGATATTAAAAACTAGTTTATGTTTCAAAGAAAATTTTAACTTTTCTTAATTTAATTTTTTTATTATGTTATGTTAGTCACCATACAGTATGTCATTAGTTTTTTTAAAAAATTGTATTATGTTAATCACCATAAAGAAATATATCATTAGTTTGTTTTTTTTTTTTAAAGGTTTTATTTATTTATTTGACAGAGAGAGATCACAAGTAGGCAGAGAGGCAGGCAGAGGTGGGGGGGAAGAAGGCTCCCTGCTGAGCAGAGAGCCCAATGTGGGGCTCAATCCCTGGACCCTGGGATCATGACCTGAGCCAAAGGTAGAGGCTTTAACCCACTGAGCCACCCAGGCTCCCCTCATCATTCGTTTTTGATGCAGCGTTCCAAGATTCATTGTTTGTGTATGATACCGAGTGCTCCATGCGATATGTGCCATCCTTAATTCCCATCACCTGGCCAACCCATCCCCCACCTCCTTCCCCTCTAAAACCCTTAGTTTGTTTCTTGGAGTCCACATTCTCTCATGGTTCATCTCCCCCTCTCATTTCTGCCTCTTTGTTTTCCCCTTCCTTCTCCTAATGTCCTACATGCTATTCCTTTTGTTCCACAAATAAGTGAAACTTTTTATACAACTTTGGAGTTTATTTTCAGGAGGAAGATAAGCAGTTATAGTAACAATAGTCTGAAATTAGCCAGTTCTAATAATCAATTAAGGGCAGGTCCCTTTACAGAGACTTCCAATTAATGTTCACTGATTTGATCCGGTGGTTTTTTGTTTGTTTGTTTGTTTATTTTGTTTTGTTTTGTTTTTTTAATTCAAACAATCTCTAAAGAAATAACCTCTTGAGACATGACTATTATCTTCCAGATTTTCTGTGCATAAGTTTACTTTGATTTTTAAGGCATCCTAGTTTGTGATCCCATTTGGTAGATCTCAGAAAATATTACTAAGTGACTACCTGGTACACTGCTAGAGGCATTATATTCAAAATCTCATTACTATGAGACCATGATGGAATTTATTTGAATTTGCTCGAAGACAAAGGATTTGAGTTTTCACCTTTTTATTTATGCTCATCTTTATTTTGGTTATTAAAAGAAACAAAACACATAAGATTAAATCTCTATATTTAAGACAATCAGAGTGGGAACTGTAGTGTATGTGCATGTATGTAGTTTATTCCATATTAATCTTACGTGTTAATGTTTGAGTTCATTTACTATGATGTTAGTATATGTGCATGTATGTAATTTATTCCATATTAATCTTACATGTTAATGTTTGAGTTCATTTACTATGATGTTAACTAACTGGAATTTACCAGAGACAACTTGGCAGATTTTGAATAAAGCAGTAAGTTGAAATGAGATGGACCAATGTAACATGTATTGTAAATAAATATGAAAAACAAATTTCTAAAATTCATGCTAATACTAAGCTATCAGGCTAGTGCACAGTGTATAAGGCCTGATTAAATTTCAACTTTTCTTTGTGTTTGTCATTTGATTGTATGCTTCACTTCACTTAATAAAAACTCATAATCAACATCAAATAGTTCAATCCAGTAGGCAGAAAATAACAGAAAAATTTTCATTTCTCTAAGTAGCATATCCAGCTATTACATTTTTATTGGCTAAGAAACAAAACAAGCAAAATGTAAAAATACAGGGCAAACAATTACAAAAAAAAAGACCATTCAATTCTTTGGGATAATACTACTCACAAATATTTGAGTGTTGATTATATATTTGCTGGGCCCTGATGAAGGAGGGCCCATTCTTATCTTTATTTTTCAGATGAGAAAAGTGAAGTTTGGACCTACTGTTTTTTAACAGACAGCAATAATATTCATTATTAAACCCAAAGAAAATTTACATCTTTGGAATATCTAGGAAATGTTATTTTTTTCCCATTTACATTGTGACAAGATTTACACGAAGAGCCAGTGCACTTGCATTGAAATATCACTTATTTATTATTTGATTCACTTTGATTAATTTTGGAATAACTAAGAGCCATATGAATTTAAAAATTATGATGAGTGAATTTTGCATTGAAGTATCATTTTAGGAAAACATCGTCACTAAATAAAAGCAATTTTCTGCTCTACTATGCACATGAAACATTTTATATAAATCCAAGGACAAAATTTTATCCATAAATCTCTTAGAACAAAACATGCAAATAAAACTCTATCATACTCTTTTCTTTCCTTCTCTTGCAAATCACAAATGGAATTTTCTTTAATCTTTTTAGACAGTGGCTACTGTACTTATTTAATCTGAACCCTTGGCAAATAACAGTAAGTTTCCATCCCTGATTAACAGCTAATTTTTCACTGTTTACCATCCCATGCACCATAGGGCATCTGCTGTGTGAGCAATGCACTCTAACACTGAGGCATGTCACACTGACCTTGGGAAGCAATTTTGCTAATGAGTGACAGAAGACCAATGGAGTATGGAAAGCCTTACTTGATAAAGTCATAAAGTGAGTTTTACAAGAGTCAATTCCTCATGTTCCTTGTTACACAAACATTGAAAGCTACAGCACTCTTATCCCTCATAGATCCAGAACAATAGGATTTTAAACAGTACCTGATTGGGCTGTGAACCTGGCCAGAGCTGAAAATATGGTCAGCCGCCAGCCTGAGTGTCTCATATTGTCAAGACCAAATGGATTCAATAAATTGCATGAGAAGGTGGCCATTCTAGCCCATGCTGATATTCTCATTTTGCAGATCTCACTCAAAATCATTTGCTGCACATTCTATTGAGAGGTAGTAGTAGATTTACAACAATTGTGTAGTTTTATCAGATGTTAGCTGGATAAAAATTAATCTTTCAGGACCATAAGATTCAGACCTCTAGCTCTGCATAAGTCAGTACAAATTTCAAGCCACTCTTAAAATACCATAAAAATTCTCTTCAACTAAATAAATGTTTATTGAATCCCATATGTCCATATTCTTACAAGCTAATCAATATAACATCGCTTATGCAAGGATTAATACTTGAAATTCTAGAAAACTTTTTGCATTATTCCAGGATTAAATTTAGAGTTTTCATAGGAACTCGACTTTAACTTGCAAAAATGTAATACTATTGCATGATTTTTAAAAGCCAAGAAAGCACTGAAAATTTAATTGTAATAATTCAGGATTTATTATCATGTGCATTGTAAAGCAATATTACTTAAAGTGAATGAATGACCATTTGAGCTGATTCCACTTTTTGAGCAGTTAGGAAATGTTAACATTGAAAAGATACTCACAGGAAAGTTAATTATATATGCTAATATTAGGGAATTTATTTTATCTCATTGCAAAGATGCTTTCTATTTCATTACATGTTCATTTAAAAGACCAATATAAATTTTCCACACCAAATATATAATAATAGCAACTGAGAGTCACAAAAAACTAAGACTTTTTAAAAATTTATTTTCAAATTTTACTTATTTATTTTTTTTTTAGTGTTTCAAAATTCATTGTTTATGCACCATGCCCAGTGCTCTATGCAATACATGCCCTCCACAATACCCACCACCAGGCTCACCCCCCTGCCTAACCCTCCAAAACCCTCAGTTTGTCTCTTAAAGTCCACAGTCTCCCATGCTTTGTCTCTCCCTTGGATTTCCCCCAACTCACTTGTCCTCTCCATCTCCCAATGTCCTCTGTGTTATTCCTTATGCTCTACAAGTAAGTGAAACCGTATGATAATTGACTCTCTCAGCTTGACTTATTTCACTCAGTATTTATATTATTTTTCTCACTTCATCTTTTTTGTGAGGTAGATACTATTCTTTAGAGTGCCCATTTTTCAAAGGAGAGAGGAAACAGCTATTCAGATAGCTCAAAACTCTTCAGAAATCCTCCAATGTTTATTGAAGGAAGTCCAAAATCCTCATTAAGAACTCTGGCATTACTCAGTCAAGTTCACGCAGCCTTCTCTAGCTTTATTTCAACCACTCTTCTCCCTGTACTGTCGCTCTTCCCATCAAAATACATGAAACACATGAGTTTAAATGAAATAACTTGTCATTCTATAGCCCCAATGTCAAGGCTACCTTGTGATCTCTATGCCTTCATTCATAGTGCTTTCATAGCCCAAAATATGTTTGACCCAATGTCTGTTTTCTTAGACATTACAAATGCAAGGTGCCATTCACAGTTTACTTCATCTCTGACCTGTACCTGCCTGCTCCATAGGTCACCACCTGTTTCTCCATTGTTCTCTTTTTTTGTGTACCGTGTAACGTTCTAGTGGACTTATTTTTTGAAATGTTTCTCTTCCTGTAGAGGATGCCTCTCTCGAGGGCTGGACAAGCATCCTCAACACCAGGCCAAGTGTTAGCCTGTAGTTCATAGTGCACTAAATGCAATTACATGAAAATAGTAAATGCTAGGTACAAAGTACAAGGTAGGATATTGGTTCAAAAGGGGGGTTGGCAAGGAAAAAGCAGATCTCATCTTAAGAAAGTCCTCAGTAACTTGATAATGTTTATTAGAACATGTAGAAAAAAATAAATTCGCTTTCAAATCAAAACAAAAAATAAAAAATATCAAACAACTACAAAAGGCTTTTTTTTGACAAAGTTTGCTTTACCCATGTGACTTAGATGAGGTATGGGCTTCCTGGAGTTTATTTTTAATGCTCAGTTTTAAATTTTTTCTAGGTCCCTTTAGAGGTCTTTGTTCAGGGGCGCCTGGGTGGCTCAGTGGGTTAAGCCTCTGCTTTCAGCTCAGGTCATGATCTCAGGGTCCTGGGCTCAAGCCCCACATTGGGCTCTCTGCTCAGCAGGGAGCCTGCTTCCTCCTCTCTCTCTACCTGCCTCTCTGCCTACTTGTGATCTCTGTCTGTCAAATAAATAAATAAATAAAATCTTTAAAAAAAATAATAAAGGTCTTTGTTCAGTAAGACGTTCACTCATTGAACCTACAATGTGCTTCATCCAATGTTAGGAACCTTTTTAACCAAATGAGTCTGGACCCCTGACCCCATGCTCGTATTTCTACTCCATCCTACTTCACCCTCTGACCCTCTCACTGATGGAAATTGTCCTTCTAATCCCCTGGAATTTTCATTAGTTTAAATGAGTTCACTTTGTGAATTATTGCTTTTTTATTGCCAAAAATGTATTTTGCAATTACCTCTTCTTTTAAAAAAAAAGGTTTTGTGTGTGCGGGTGTCTGTATTTATAAGATTACCTCCTGATACTCATTTTCTGCATCTTCATTCTATATGACAAAAACATTCATTAATCAGGCTGTCAAGGGACGTGATTTTCATAGCACAGTAAGTGCTTTTTCCACTGTCTGACTTCTGAAGTATGGAGGTTACACTGTGGAATGACCCAAGCCCTATATGGTGTCATGATATTAATCACTATGAGAGGTAAAGCTTGCAAAATCACAAGTTGAAGATAAGCCTGTTTGGGAGGGCAATTTGCTATTCAGACTTCTTGTGTACCCTGAGAGTAAGTTTTGTTGCACACTGTGACAATAACACATTCATAATATGAGACAGAAATGAACTTGGCCTCAGTGTTTAGGGCAGCAGTTCACAACTAGCCATGGTATTAACACCATATGCTAGGAACAATTTTAACACAAGGTACAAGTTGGAAGTGGGCTTTGCTAATTTCCTCGGGTTCCTGCTTTCTCCGATTAGAAGGATTTTTTTTTTTTTTAATTTTGCTTAAAACTTTCTAGACCTGCTGTAAGTCTTTCTATGATTCATGGGGGATAAATCCAGAATAAGCAAAAGCTTCAGTGAAGAAACAAGGTGTTTTAAAGAAAACAAGTGTTCCTGACCTAACAAACCTTGAGTGGTATCTCTTAAAAATAATAATTCAAACTCAGGATTCACACAAAACTTCTAGTGTGTCAGTCAGGGTCCTACAAAGGAACTGTATCCAACTCAGATGGCTCAAGGGACCTTAACTGAGGGGCTACTTACAGAAGCATGGGCAGGGTCAAGGAACAGAAAAAGAACAGTAGGCACCAGAGACTGTCAATAGCAGTGGGAAGCTATTATGAACTTCAGGTCTGTAGGCACAGGGATGGGAAAGTGTTCCTTAGACCAAGAGTCAAGAACCAGTATGATCTGACAGGAGTTGTAGTCATGGGTAAGGAGGACAGAGGTTACGACCCCTGCCCAAGCAGAGGCAGCCAGAAGAGTTAGTACAGACTCTTTCCCTTTCCTTTCTGCCCTTCCGGTCTCCCACTGAGCATCCTGGGGAGAAGGGAGGAGAAGGAAAAATAGATATGGAGAGCAGGCAAGCCATGGTGGTATTTCCCAGGAATATCAGCACTGTTCAGTATCAGTTGAACATTTCAGACTGCAAAGATGTCTCTTTATTATGATATTCTAACTTTCTGGGGATGAACTTTGAAATAATTTTTGAATGAAAATTCATGCTGTTTAATCTGGTGTGATATTTTTCTGGGGGTTTTATTTGCACTCTGGACATTGAGGAAGGTATGTGCTATAGTGAGTGCTGTGAATTGTATAAGACTGATGATTCACAGACCTGTACCCTTGAAACAAATAATACATTATATGTTAATTAAAAAAAAATTAAAAAAAAAAAAAAGAAGAGGAAGAGGGAGAGGGAGAAACAGAATCCTAAGTAGGTTCCACAATCACCCAAGCCCCATTCAGCGCTCAACCTCACAACCCTGAGATCATGACCTGAACTGAAATCAGGAGTCCCACACTTAACTCCCTGAGCCACTGAGGATCCCCAAAGGAGACAACCTTCTATTTATCTATTTCTAAATTCTTTAAAAATATTAGCCCACTGGGGGTGCCTGGGTGACTCAGTTGGTTAAGTGTCTACTGTTGACCCAGGTCATGATCCCTGGGTCCAGGGATCTAACCCCCCTCCAGCTCTCTGCTCATCAAGGAGCCTGCTTCTCTTTCTCCCTGTGCTCCCCACCACCCCCAGTCATGCTCCTACATGCTCTCTTTCAAACAAACAAACAAACAAATAAATAAAATACATAATCTTTTAAAAAAAAGTGTTAGCCCTCTAGCTTCATTCTTTTTCTGATCACAATAAGAAATTGCTCTCTTGAAAATGTCTAAGGTTTAAAATGACACATTTAAGAGACTTGTCTGAGGCTTTATGTTTTGACCTTTCATAGTATTTGATATTGACTGACCTTCCCATTCTTTGATGCTACTGATTACCTTTTGATCAAAGTGAGCCTCTTACTCACTCAATACTCTGCTCTACTCTGGCTCTTCCTCTTATTTTCTCTCTATTATTCTATTCTACATTATATTCCCTATAATGTAAGATTTCCATTATATTCACTATAATGTAAGATTTCCTGAGGGTTATGGACAATATCTTTTTATTCTATTTCTTTGAGTAGCAAGTATGATTGCCTATAATACAAGAATCTGAAGAATGTTATATTTTCAATTCAAAAGCAAAATCTTTGTTTCCCTCTTCTACTTCCCCTGGATCATACTATAATCAAGAGGTTATATGTTGTTGGAAAACTAGGGGAGAGGGAAAAGCCAGATTGTGATTTGTAGAAGCAGACCAACTTTGCTTTTGCATGCTTGGCTTCATGAAGTTGAATCCTATTCTGGGAAACTCAGAAATGACTCTTGAGGTGGTCCACTCCCTGACTCATCTGAGACACTTAGCACTGATTCTTAGGTTTTGGGGCTTCATGTGGCTTCGTCACAAATGTCATACTCTAATCTTACTGTATGTGTATAAGTGGATTTGGGTCTCTTCCTTGACCAGGAGGTTCTCTGCTTCCTTATTGTGCCCTTGTCTTCTGAGTATCCCCTCTACTCACTTGGAGGAGAATTCTATACTTAACTCCCTGCAGTCACCACTTCTGTCCTCCGATACCAACCACATGTTCCATAACTGAATGTACATCTTTTCCCTTTATGTATCAGTATTTAGAGGACCCCTTAAGCCCAAATGTGAACTCCTGTGAGAATATGTTTCTTTTCTAATGTGTTTTTTCCTTAACTGCAACTCCTATCTCAATATCTGATACATGTAATGCTCATTATAAAAAATGATTTAATAAATAAATGAATTCATGAATTTCACATTAATTTTGATGGCATTTCTTTCTTTCTAGAAATCTAATTGTTTTAGACTTGGTGAATGATCTTGCAAATGTATTATTTTTATTCCTATTACCTCAATCAAAATTTACACCCTTAGTACATTTCCATTTTAATTGCAAAACCTTGCACTACCACTGATGATGCTTTTTTTTTTTTTTTTTTCCCCTAACCTTGTAACTTCTACTCAAAGCATAGGGGTTAATTTTCTAAACTGTAGGTCAAAATTCCAATCCTGTAACTGTCCAAAACAATGAAAAAAAAAAGCTAGGGAACTGTACACAAAATTTCAACTGTTAGATAAAGTCACAGATTATTTTTCTCATTTTTATCAGCATTTTTTAAATTGTTTTTATATAGGTCTTTTGGCCATTCCAGGAGTAAGCAAACTCAGTGGCTTGAGGGAATAGGAAAAAAAAAAATATGTCATAGATGAGAATTGAAAACAACACACTTTATTTGAGGATTGAATAAAAGCTAGTTTATAATGATTCAATTAATATTTTCCTGTTCTCTCTCTTGACAATAAATCTTTGATGAAAGCTCTGAGGCAAACACATACTTTTTTTTTTCCTTTTTGCTTCAATATCTGTTAGAACACAGATCATAGTGTCTGCTATATTCTGAGAATTGTTTAGATATTAAGAATACTCCCAAGTACCCTGGCTTTGTGGACCTTTATCTAGTGAGATAAACATTAAGTAACATTAAACATTAAGTAAACAAATTAATAAAACAATTTCATATAGTAACAAAAAAGAAAATATGTGGTAGTGTATGCTGGGGAGACAGGAGGCTACTTTAGACTCAATGGTCTAAATGGCTTTTCTGAGAGGTGACATTGAGGTTGAGACCTAGTATTTTGAAAGGAAGCCAGTCATGTAAAACCTTGGGCATGAAAGTCTAAAGAAAATGTTAATATAAAGGGTTTATCAGCTCCTTAGTGTAGTAAAAATAAAAGTAATGTTTTTGCTAATAGAAGGGCTAGTGCAAAGGCCTGGGGTGGCAACAAATTTGTTGTGTTAAAGAAACAGAATGTTCCTTGTCCTGTATGTTCAAATGGAGAGGGAAATAGATACAGAGAGAGAGAGAGACTAGAAGACATGGCTTCAGAGAGAAAGGCAGGTGGTGACTGGTCATGTAAGGACTTCTAGTCTGTGATAAAAAAAAACAAAAACAAAAACAATTATTCTAAATATGATGAAAATCTTTTAGAGGATTTTAAGCAGAAGAGTGGGAGGTTTATGTTGCAGAGCATCACTGGCTGCAATTTGAATATTAGATTATAGAAAAACAAGTGAAGAGGCAGAGCAACCAATATGGACATTATGGCAGTTATCTAGGAAAAAAACCCCAAATGGTCTGTTCTTACAGCTCACAACAAAGCTCAGGATAACTGGTTGGTTTCAACACTGGTGTTAAACAATACACTGAAGTTTATCAGAAATGTCAGTTAAAAAAAAAAAAAACTGTTAATGGTTTGGGGCCAATAAGTATAATTTTCGCTTTGTTTATTGAGATGTCTGGGGCTTTAAAAAAAGAAGAAAGAAGGATTAAAATATCCAGTGAAATGCCTTACAAATTTTATCTGGGGGAATTTTATGCTTTCATAACTCTGGCCTTGTTCCCAGCATTGATTTATTTATGTGACGCTAAAATATTTGGGTTAAGAAATTATATTATCAATTCAATGTTTTCTTAAATTATACCAAACATAACCCTAAGTATTAAATACGAACCTAAAAATAATATTAATATCCATTCAATGAAATATGAAAGCTTAACATAAAATAAAATATTAATTAAAAACTTATTGAAATTTTTAAGGAAGTTTTGATATCCTGGAGAAAGAATAGGATGATTTCATTTGAAATGATATTAAATATAGTCAAAATATATCAAATCGTCAAGTTTTTTACTCCTCTAAAGTATTGATTTTGTGCTTTGCTTTATAAAGTCCTATATCTTCTTTATAGCCTATAAATATTTTCAAAAGAACCAAGGTGAACACCTTCCTACGGCTTATTTTTCCCCCATTTAAAAGAAA
Organism: Mustela lutreola; assembly: GCF_030435805.1. Classification (NCBI taxonomy): domain Eukaryota; kingdom Metazoa; phylum Chordata; class Mammalia; order Carnivora; family Mustelidae; genus Mustela; species Mustela lutreola. The sequence goes on from NC_081300.1 coordinate 41,051,632, forward strand.
ATCACTTTGCAATATTTTTCATTCTTCTTCCTTTGACCTTGACTTGTCATTCCCGAGAATTAATGGAACTCAGTCAGCTGAACTTTTCTCAATTCACATTTCACATTTCTCTACTTCAGGTTTCTTGACAAACACAGAAGTTACATGATTTATTTGAAAGGGAAAAAATGATCTCACACGTGGCATACATAACTACATGTTGAAAAACAACAACAACGAAAAGCCCAGGAAAGAATAAAATACATAATAGGTCACATTGATCAATGACAGTGAAGAATTACTGTAGGGATTTCTGACCCTCACAGGTCCTCACAAGGCTTTCAGACCCAAGTTTGATTCAGGAGTAGGAAGCAGCTACTTGCTGTAATTTAAGGCTGCTGATGTGTCTCCCACCCCTACACTCCTCCTTTCTGGTTCTAGCTGTGGTGCTGGATTGAGGCTTTAGAGAGCTCAACCAGTTTCCTTAATTTTCTAGTGAGAAACAAGAGACCCTATGTGCTGAGTAGTGCACACAGAAGTGAGGTGTTGCAGATGAGTTACTCTGGGATGCAGACACTGAGAAGGAAACTGGGGTGCAGGAAATCTACTGGGGAGTGCCCTTCAAATCAACATGTTTGGAGGAATGAAGAGAACAAAATTAGGTAGAGAGGAAAGCGGAGCTTCAAAGAGATCACAACAAAGTCTTTGACAGTAGGACTCTGGGTCTGAGATGGCCTTGCAGGCTGGGGCAAGGGAATCACTATACACTTGTACCCACTGATCATTAGATATAGGGCATCACTGAGAAAGAGGTTGAAGGGTATGATCTTAGATGAGGAAGCTCTCTGTAGCCAAACACAGTCTCCGGGAGGGGCGGGATGGAGAGTGAGTGTTTCTATCTTATTTTGGCTACTGGTAGCAATCTGAGTGCTGTACCATCAATCCCTTAGACCATGTCTCCTGATTCCTGGTTCTGTGTTCCTTGTCTGCTGGAATGTCCTAGATGTAGAACTTAGCTCAGATCTTGACACAATAAGAACCTAGTAAATGTAAGACCCCTCCTGCCCCTCTACCCACTGCCAGCTATTACTTTAGGTTAAGACATATCTTGGAACCACCTTTTAAATGAGTATTTTGCTTGAACATTGGTTATCTAAGCCCTGAGTGGCTCTGCCATGATAGTAGTAAGGGGGTTGGTGAGAACTGGGAAGGGCCAAATGTGTGGGAGCTGCATGGGGACTGGATATAGCCTTGGACACCTCAAAATTAGGTGTGGCCACAGAAGCATAACCTCTTCCCTGGAATTTTGAAAAAAACAGTTGTGGTACATATCAGAAATGTGTCTGCACAATGCAAATATCTTATAGTAAGAACAGGCCCTGTACTCACAGGTGCAGGTGGAAGAAATGTCTGGGGCCAGGAGAGCTGATGGACAACAAGGAAAGAGTGCTTCTACGGTGGGCTTCCTAGAATGGGGACCAGAAGTGAGGGGCCTACACGAAACTAGATCCAACCCTACAAATTCACCCTCAAAAGAAAATTCATAAGGGAAAAAAAAATCAGAACTTGATAGTAACTAGTTAACAGCTGATAAGTGATCATTAGTTTTAAGAATAAGTTGATTTGAACTTAGCCTCTCAAAACGCCTTCACTGCTTTGTGTAGTTAGCCTAAAATAATCAGTGTATATATACAGGGAGTTGTTGGAAAGAAGATGCTCCCACGGAAAATATGCCACCTTAGCTGGGTCAGTATTGTTTCCAAGATGTGCCGCAATGAACATCATTATACCACCAGGACAGGAAGGAAAAAAGTAAATCTCTCACATTGGATGAGCTGCTGTCACAGGTCTAAAGCCACATTTAATGTGTCACCGGATGCCTTCTTCTAGCCATTCTTTTTGGAATTCACTGTAATTTCTCTTCCCTCCAGCTCCCACTGGGGAATTTTGATTAAGGACTTTCATTGATTTACCAGTCACATTGTGAGGTGTATCTCAATACAAAATACAGGATATGGCAAATCTGAAGGTTCCTTATAACTTCCTAAGACACAAAACCAAATATATGAATCTGTTGTCAAGAGATTTGAAGGGCCACATGGAATGCTTAGCCCTCTGCAACAGGAATGCAGCCATCCATCCATTTTCTCTTCTCACATAACAAATACCCTGAAGGAGGTAGGCAGTTCTAGGATTGGTAAAGTAACTGAATAATATTAGTTCCCTAGAAGGGCATCTCAGTTATTCCCTTCATTTTCTTTACTTCATGATCACAGGATAGCTTCCAGAGTGCCCGATATCATACCCCTGTATTACGATAGTATTATGATATAAAATAGAGAAGACACGGGCAAAATGAAGCTCTCTTTTGTCAAGGAGAAAGACTGTTCTCATATGTCATTGGCTACGACTGAATCATACACCCATTTCTTCTTGCAGGGATGGCTAGAAAAGTGTCTTTCAAAAGAGAGCAAGTTAATTTAAATTTATCACAGTGGGCATTTTGCTATTGGGACACAAATCAGGATTCTCTTAGCAAATAAGGGGTGGTTAGACAATTTACCATATTTGCCACATAAATGAATTTTAATATATAATAGGGTAATGTGTTCCTGGGCATACATTTCTCTCTCCTTTTGTGTATGTTAAAAATTTTCCATATAGGAAGTTTAAATATGTTTTTCATTACGTGATAGTGAAAACCCTTAACAGGTTTGACTTAACTCAAAAATCAAAATAAAGTTTTACTATACTCTTAATAAAATAAAATGATATATAAGAGAAACGAAAGAAGACAATGAATTCAAATGTGTTTCTTCCCCTTCGCTCTATATTTCTGGGTTATTTTTCTCCTCATTTCAGTTCTTTTACCCATGGTGCTTCAGCCAGGAACTGGCAGCCCATGTCGGAATTACAGGCATTTCCTCACCTTGCTCCATTTTGACAGGAAAGGAAGGAAGGGTTAAATAGTATTTCAAGAGTATGGTGGTGGTATTACTGATACAGAGAAGGAAAATAATTAGAAATTAAGTATAGCAAAGGGCCCAGAGCAAGAGACCCATGAGCCACTGTGGATTCAGACCTGTCTGCTCAGACAGATTGCACAGGGAGGTTAGGCAGTAGATTCCTGTGCAAGCCTAAGGTGCCCCTTGATAGGGATAATCACAGGAAGTATTAAGAGTGTTCCACCTGTCTAGCATTTATGAAACAACCTGGTATCTCTACTCAGGAACTTAAAATAAAGGGGAAGAGGGCAAGGGATAGTGAGAAGCCTAAACAAAACTTGGTTCAGGGACAATGATTATGCTCAGGAAATGTTATCTCTAAGTGGTATTCAATTTTTTTCTGTACTAGATCTTAGGAACATGAGTTAATACATTGGATGAGAAAAATCTTCATAAAAAAGTCATCTGATGAAGCTGTTAGATTATCACAGAGATCCACTAAATGAAAGCAAAGATGGGGATCCTTTATGTATTAAATGTCTATGGTGCACCTGTGTGTGTGTGTGTGTGTGTGTGTGTGTGTAAAAATTGCATCTTTTTATTGTTGTGTATTATATTAATTATGTAACTATATACCTCATATAAGTGATTATATATAAATACCTATGTAGTATGTGTTAGGGTCCATAATCAAAGGAGCGAGACTGATACAAAGCGAAGGTCAAGAAAAGCTTTATTTCACGCCAAGCATCGAGAATCAAACTGACCGGTCAGGGCCGTCTCTTGCAAAGAGGTGACCACTCCCAGCCTCACAGACTAACTATTATAGAGGTGGTTGAACCTGGCTACACACAGGTGGCCAATGAGATTGCAATACACAGAGAAAATTGCACAGTTATGTTAGGTCATACACAGGCGGCCAATTGAATTACAATTCACCCTAATAGATATATGTGTGCCCCACTGATTGGATGTCTCTACCCACCCTTATATCTGGGTTTTGCTACTGAGGGCTGGTAGCTAGGGAGACAGTATGCACGCCCCACTGATTGGCTGTCTCCACCTGGCCTGACCCGCCCTTGTATCTGGGCTTTGCAAGTAAGTTCCTCTGGAAGGGGCAGGGTCAATCTAAGTTTACTGCATAAACAACAGAATGACTCCCTCTGATTAAGTAGGCCCTTACAGTATGGTTGTATACTGTATATATAATGCATACAATATTAGTTCTGCTAGCCAGCATATTTTTTCTCTCAGTTGGCAGATAAGGAAATAATCAGAGAAGGAATTAACATGTTCAAGGTTTATCAGTATATATTGTATCAAGAATTATGAAATGAACTGCACTTGTTACTAGGAGTGAATACAGAGCTAACCCTCAGGATAAAGAAATGATTAAAACTATGAAGTGGGAGATGTAGTAAGTCATGGCTATTCCCAATCACTTGAGGAAAATCTCTGCCATTCACTTGAACCTTAAGGGAGAAATTTAAATCAGCATCCCACTGATCATGCTTCAGGACCATGGTGTCTGAGACCTAATATTTGATGAACAGTTTTTAGGACTCTATGAACCTGTAGCAGTCTGAGGACAAAAGTATTATATTGGATAAATGATGATGCATAGAAGCAGAGGAAAAGGTGATTCACTGTTGTGCCAGAAGGTATGAAAGTGTTAAAAAACAGCCATCACACTGAGAGGGGTACATCAAAGGGGCACATGCACCAACTGGAAGAGTTTCTAATAGTCAAACCTGAAACTATTTGAAAAAAAAAAACAAGGTAAGTAGTATTGGATTACAACCCAAAGTGTAAAATAAATATCCATGAGTCCATACTCATATAAATAAGTTAACGGCTACACAAAGAAATGGGAAAGAAGAGGCAGACCTCTCATGAGAAGTATTTTAAATAATTTATGAAGATACTCTGTTCTCAAGAGATTGGAGCAGAGTTTCCCACTCTTCAAAGATGGGTCAACATAGTGACTTCCTGCCAAAGAATACAGTATTGAAAGGAGGGGGGAACTAAGTTTACAGTGGAAAGACCCAATAAACACTATCTTTTCCAGGTGAACAAGGCCAACATCAGCAGTGGTACGTCATGTTGATAATATGTACCCTTGATATGATGTAATGACAGCAATAGGCACTTTACCTCTGAGGTCTTTCTCACATAATTCTAGTCTAATTATGAGAAATTCCAATAGAAGAACATCCTATGGAATATGTAAATATTTTCAAAATCATCAAGGTCATCAAAAACAAGGTAAATCTGAGAAATTGTCCCTTTCAAAAGAAGTTCATGGAGATGTGGCCACTAAAGGCAATGTGGTGTCCTGGATGGGATAATGGAACAGGAAAAGGACACAGGAAACACGAAGGAAATATGAATAAAGTATTGGTTTTACTTAATAATAATGTATCAATATAATTTCATTAATTGTGCCAAATACACTAATATAAGATGGTCCTATCTAGAGAAATTGTGTGTTGGGTGGATGAATACTCTGTGTTTTATCTTTATAACTTTTGAAAATTTAAAACTATCCTAAAATATAAAGTGTATTATCAAAAAAAAATCCATGAACGTGTCTGTGGTATAAAAGAAAAAAAAATAAATGAAAAAAAGCAGGGCATGTGATTATATATAGAGTATGGTAAATGCTTAAAAATAAAAGCAGGTATAAGAAAATAAAGCAAAATTTTTGTAATTTTTAGATGGTATGATGAGGGTAATCCCCCCATGTCTGTTTGTCAATTTTTAATGATATATATTGATTCACAATAAAAAGAAGAGAGGATGTTTCATGAATCAAAGAACTAAGAAGTGCGTGTTTCATAGATGTAAGAATGTATAGAGCAGTTTTCCAGGCAGTGTTGCTTTGATAAAACATACTTAAAAGAACACACTGGCAATATCCTCCAAATAAAAATCAAAGTAAGAATAAATCAAAGTATAATTATATTTCTAGCTAATGCTATTATTCAATAGTTGCCTCATAGCATACTTTTCAGTTTTTGTGATAGACAGTTTCAGACTTATGTAAGAATTCTATTTGTGAGTATTCTTCATAACCTGAATTACAGAAAGTGTCTGTGAACTCATCCTGTTTACAATATTGAATGGCAATTGCTACAAGTTTCTGAAGCAAAAACATCATATTTCTTTTTTTCTCATCATATTTCTTTATATGATAATATTCTATGTATATAATCCTATGTATCCTATGAAATATGTAAATGTTTTCAAAATCATCAAGGTCATCAAAAACAAGGTAAACAAATAAAGGTTTTAAAACAGATGTTGAAATTTCTTATATCCAGGGCTTACGCATCTTTATGCATGTGGATGGTAGTTGTAAATAAGACTCAATTATTGTAGCCAATATATTTATAAAATCTTTTGATTGCTACATTAACTTTGATAGTAGACTACATAAAAGTGTATTTCTTAGAAATGACATATAAACAATACAGGAAAGAATCGTGGAAGCCTAATATTCTTTACCGGAAAGGTTTTTATAAGGTAGGAAGATGCCCTTTGTAACTACATAAAAGTATGTTGTCTAAATAAGTATGAGAAGGTATACTTCAAATACTGTACCATGAATAAATATCAGAAAGTTGACATAAGTAATTAAAAGCAGCTAAATGATTGTTTGATGACAAAAAAAAATTGATGACTAAGATTCATGAACAGCCAACACATGACTTGAACTATATTTACTTACTTACTTACTTAATTTATTTATTAATATTTATTTATTTATTAATATATAATGTATTATTTGCTGCAGGGGTACAGGTCTGTGAATTATCAGTCTTAAACAATTCCCAGCACTCACCATAGCACATACCTAAGGTTGAATGAGAACTACCAAACCCATCTTTATTACCTTCATACCTTTTTTAAAAAAATTTATTTATTTTTTTTAGCGTAACAGTATTCATTGTTTTTGCACCACACCCAGTGCTCCATGCAATCAGTGCCCTCTCTAATACCCACCACCTGGTTCCCCCAACTTCCCACCCGCCCCCCCGCCCCTTCATACTTTCTTACATACGGAATATCCAAGAAATCTCAGCTCCAAGTTTACCTCCAGCTTTAGAAGCTCATGTGTGTTTTTCAATAAATGTGTGATTATCTCCATTAAAACCACTTCAACATAATTATTTTAAATGTGATTTTTTTTTTCCTGGCTGAATTCATTTTAACACCCAGTGTATTGCTTTAATAATATTTTAATAAGCACCATCCTTGCTGCAATCAACAAGACCGTGTGGTGTGCATATATATATATATATATATATATATATATATATATATATATGTAATTTGTTTATTTGACAGAGAGAGAGAGAGACGGGAAGCTGGAGAGGGAGAAGGAGTTTTCCTGCCAAGCAGGGAGCCCCATGCAGGGCTTGATTCCAGGTCTCTGGGATCCTGACCTGAGCTGAAGGCAGGCACTTAACGACGGAGCCACCCAGGCACCCCTGGTGTGCTCTTTTTAATCAAAGATATCATAAGTGAGAAAACGAGATACCGAATACAAAAACGGATCGTTTTCATTAGAAAGCTATCACCGACACTAATTAGATTGTGTATGCACAACTACATATCAAAGCAGAGAAATACAATGTCACAAAATTCTACAAAAACTGGATGACCTTCAGGTCTGTTTTTCAGTGGTCCAACCCTGGCGTTTGTATAATGTGCTCTTGAACTTGCAAATGATTGCCAAATAACTGCCGTAATGAAACCAGCTGCTGGGATGACAAAAACTGTTTGGCCAGCCAGAGATGACAACCTCTTAAAGGCCCTGAAAGCTTTAATGGAAACAATTCTGTTTACTTACAGGCAGCAAAGCTCCTTGCTTGAAGAGACTAATCAATGCTTTCATTTAATAGAAAACTTAATTGAAGACAACATCCAGAGGTAAAAAAAATATTGTTCAGCTAGCCACTTCTTTTGCCATTCTGTCATATTAATTGAGATTGTCCTATTTTCATTGTTGAATTCATTTGGCAGAATCACTAAATTACATTAAAGTTGTTTAAGCATGAATTTTGTGAGAGGCAATCTTTTTAAATTTGAGCAGTATGTAGGAAGCATGAAGCTGATCTATTAGAAGGATAATTTCACAATTCTTTAACAATGCAATATAGTGTGTACTTCCATTTACCAGTGAGTGTGAAACTCACCTTATGCTCATAACAGTAATATGGGGAATTTGTTTCCAAGCAAATATTTACTCTGAGGTTGATACAGAATGTTTCTTAATCATTTTCTACTCTGTTTTCTTGATCTGCATGAGAAGAGGTGTGGTGTTTGTATTTCTTTTGTACATGCCCGACTATATCGTTAGCAGCATGGATCAGTCAATAGGTTACTAAGAAATGTTGTTTCAAGAATGCAAAAAATTTGACTTCTTCTTTGCCAATTTGAATCCCTTTTACTGATTTTTGTTGTCTGATTGCAGAGGCTAGGACCTCTATCTAGTACTGTGTTGAGCCGAAGTGGTGAGAGTAGGCATCCCTGTTGTGTTCCTGACCTTAAGGAAAAAGCTGTCAGTTTTTCCCCATTGAGAATGATTGTCACTGTGGGCTTTTCAGAGATGGCTTTTATGATATAGCGGTATGTCCCCTCTATTCCTATATTTTGAAGACCTGTATTCAGGAAAGGATGCCGTATTTTGTCAAAAGCTTTTTCTGCATCATTTGAGAGGATCATATGGTTCTCGTCTCTTCTTTTGTTAATGTGATCTACCAGATCCACTGACTTGCAAATGTTGAACCTCCCTTGCATATATATACCCCACCTGGTCTTGGTGAATAATCCTTTTAATATACAATTGGCTAATTGAACATAATAATAAAAAATAAAATAAAATAAAAAGAATGCAAAGAAAAAAAAAGCAATACTGAGGAAGAAAAACCTCTATACTCTGTACATTACACCATTCTATTACAGGGACTGTTTCTGGCACTGTAAACAGTCTCCATGTCATCTTCTACCAGGGAAGCTCCCATCCCATGAGATTCTATCTATGGCCAATTGGACAATATGCTTTCTATTGCTATTCTCACATGTAGGTGTGATGTGCTTTGTTGTTTGCTTTCTATCCACAGAAAAATCTGGGAGACATGGGAGAGTTTCTTTGTGCTTTTAGTATCAAGTCCTGAATCACCTGTCTCTGAATATTTTTCAGACATTTTGTTTCTTGGTTGGTTGGTTTGACCCCAAAGCCATGTTGTTTCACACACGGCTTACATCACCAGCCTTTACACTGTTATTCCTAACTTCTTCATACTGTGGTTAAGTGACCTACCTCAAATTTACACCTGCATTTTTAGAATCATTTTGATTCTTAAATGCCATGCCCATTTCCCATATAGTGGCAATAGGTATCATCTGAACCCACTAGCATGGTTTGCAATGACCTCCATGACCTGACTCCTATTTGCCTCTACCTCTGACCTCCATCTTACAGCACTCCCCATGGAACATTCACTTGGCAGTTGAACATACACAGGTCTTTTGTTTGAATTCATGACTCCCTCTATATTCTCTGATCTGTTGAAAATGTCCCATATTCCTACTCTCAACTTTAGGTATACCTTCTCCCCTCAGGACATCTTCTTGATACCCTTGACCTTCGAAGACTCTTTCCTTTTCCTAGGTTTACTGCATTTGTT